>NC_064304.1:74948440-75269433 GCF_023373825.1 Bactrocera dorsalis
CGCAATCCTAAATCGAGAATAATACTCTCACAACTTGTTGCTGCAGAGTTGAACGTTTTTTCTCATAACGGTTGTTTATATCACCAAAAGCTAATCAAGGTATATACTGAAATAATTGAGTCAAATAAATGTCCCGTCGAAAGACTAAGGACAACGCTAAGATCCGTTTTTTTTAATAAATTAAATACAAATGTTTAAAATGTTTTATTATTTATTATTTATTAAAATTGTACGCGACGAAAGAAAGGTTTCAGCTTAAGACTAATTTACAAAGAGAATGAAAATTTTGGTTTTGGCTATTGGCTATTGTTTACATTAAAATGAGTGTGCAGTTGGTCGCTTGATTCATTGGATGAGAGCTTATAGATTATTTGGTTTGTATAAGCGAAGACGCTTAAGGCGCGATCGCCACTGAATATCGGTCATTTGTTTACATTAAATTCTCTGCACAGCAAAAATTATGCGCAGCTCTTGTTATTTGTTTACTTGACTTTAATGGATGGGTGTGAGAATGAATGTGTCACCAAAATATATGGAGTGAATTTGTCACTCCTCCCCCCTTAAAAAGGCAGCCTATACTTGGGCTGGCATTGATGGGTACAGTGTGGGTAATGGGTTTTCTCCAAGTTCGTTTTCTTGAAGTTGTGGCTGATTTCTTTCAGTTTGTTTTCTTAATTTTGTATACAAAAATATAAATGGATTAAAGTTTATGTACTTAAGAATAAAAATCATTGCGACCAAAGCAAGAATAGCCAGTATAATGATTGTATAAAGTGTGATAGTGTTTTGTGAAATCATTTTTATAATGTCATTGTGTTTTAAGATTTTGATTTTAGTTATGTTGAGCGGTGGATACAAAGGTGTTAGGTCAATTTCTGGGTGTAAATAATTTTCGCTTAAAATAATATTTTCGATTTTTACTTTACATTGTGTTATTCTTATAATTTTATTTCCCTTTATTTGTATGTTGCTGTTTGAATTTTGACAGTTTTGTGTAAGAGTTGTTTGGGTCAGATTCCATGTTATTATTACATTTGGTTCAATATACTTAATTATTTATTTTGTAAGGACTGGTACAAAATTACATGTTGGGTTTCTTTGTTTTATTATGTTTGCAATACATTCACTATTTACTTCTTTGTTGTCTTGATTGTAAATTTTATTATCGTTTTCAAAGTAAGAATCACTGCCTGAGTACTCCAATTGGTACCCATTTCTATCGGGATAAGGGATTATTTTAATGGTGTTAATTAGTTCATGATTAATAGGAATATGTGAGATTATTAGTATTTCATTATTCTTATAGTTAATCCAAGTGGATGTTTTTGTTAATAATATGTTTTCGCTGTTAACGTTTTGGAGCTTGTCGTAATTAAGCAGTTTTGGGTTGAACAGTCCCAGTCGTGAGAGCTGCATTCCCATTTCAAGGTCCTCAATGTACTCAATGAACTGTATTAGTTCATAAACCAAGGTGTCAATGCTATTTCTATTGTTTTCATACTGTTTGATTCTCTGCAATCCGTCATTAACGAACTGCATTACTTCGTTAAATTCGTGCATTTTTATTGAATTTTTCGCCTCCGAATTCAGTTTCTCTTCGAATTGTATTCTGTCATTGTCGTCGAGTGTGCCGAAAAGGAATTTAAAAGCTGAGCCTACGAAATTGAAAAGACCGCGTTTTTGTCTACGTTCTTTGTGTAGAGTGATCCCGCTTAGTTCTTTAATCAGTTTGTTATACAAAAATTTGATCCGGGGTGTGTCTGTACTGTTTTGTATTTTGTTTCCAAAATATGTGGTTATAGTGTTTATTTCTGTGAGGTTGACTGTTAGGCAATGATGTTCGAATGCTGATGGTCTTTGAATTGGTTTACTTGAGAAAAGAAGATATCCATGGTTTGTATCGATGCCGCCTATCTGAAATTGTTGGGCATGGCTCATGGTAAGCAACAGGGACAGTATCATCACTGTGCGCCAGATACCTGTGGAATGGGGACCTCATTAATTTTCTTTCGTTTTTTAAACTGCGTTTTATAATAGTTAGTAGCTCTGTTCCGATTAGTGATTTTGTAATGGTCCGGGTCGGTTTGTTCGACATTTTTGTTTTCTTTAAATGGGTTTTCTAATTTTCCCTTCTAAAGGGGACCCTTTCTGTATTTGGTGTCTATGTCGTATTCCTGACGATCATCATTTAATTTGTTTATTTTTTGTTCTTTAATTTTTTGTGCGTCCAGGGTTGGTTGTCCGGCGTAAAGAAATATGTGTGCGGGTGTCTGTCCAGTGGTGTCATGCCTGGTGTTGTGATTGTAAATATAAAGAATATTTTCCATTTTGCCCAGTGTGATTTCATCGTTTTTGGAGGAATTGATTATGCGAATTTTTTCATTTATTGTTTTATGTAATCTCTCAACATCCGCCACGCCCGTTTTAACTGTGCTTAATTGTAATTCAACACCCTCGCTCTCGAGCCATTGCTTAAGAGCTAGGCTGGAAAATGCACCGTCCCTGTCTGCCTTTAACAGTGTAGGTTTTCCGAGTTGGTTAAAGATACGCATCAGGGCGTTTTTGCATTCTATCCAATCTTTTGTGTTTATTTGTTCTAGAGTGGCGAACTTTGAGTAAATGTCAATGCAACCAAGGTAATGCTTACCCTCGGATGAATAGATGTCTATTACAAATTTATCGCGGCAATGCCCAGGGCTAGGTGTGACTTTAAAAGGCATTTTTGTGTTTCTGTGTTCTGTCTTGGCTAGGTTACACACACGGCACTCATTTATGATGTTTTGAATGAGTAGTTGGCTCACGATGTACATGGCAATGCTTTTGGAAATGAAGTGGTCAAGTAAGAATTGCTTGGCGTTCTCAACAGTCATGTTGTTATAGTGAATTGTGGTTATTGAATTTCCGAAAACGGTCGTCTGCTTTACACTATTCTGATCTGATTTAATGAATATTATCTGTTTTTTGAATACATTTATTGGTTTTTCTGTTAACTGGATAAGATCATTACTGTCTTCTACTGCACTATGTTGGGTGGCTTCACTGAAATGATTCTCCTCAACCTTGATTCTGGACAGTGCGTCAGCAATTGAATTCTGTTTCCCTTTTATGTACTCAATACCAAAGTCAAACTCAGCTAATCTAATTCTCCATCTCTGCAGTTTGGCATTTGGCTCCTTTAAATTATGTAACCATCTGAGAGGCTGATGATCACTAGCTATTTGGAAATGTCTTCCCAAAAAGTAGTGACGGAATGTTTTTGTGGCCCAAACTATGGCAAGTAATTCTTTTTCGATGGTGCTGTAATTTAATTCATGGTCATTCAATGATCTGCTTATGAAAGATATGGGGTGATTGTTTTGAGAAAGGACGGCTCCAAGAGCCAGGTTACTAGCGTCTGTAGTCAATACAAATTTCTTTTCAAAATTGGGAAGTTGTAGAATTGGTTCGCTTGTTATTAGGGTTTTAAGTTTCTCGAATGCTTCCACATATTCGTGGTTGTTTATGTCTATTTTTGCTCCTTTTTTTAAGTAGCGGGTCATGGGTTTTGCTATGTCAGCGTAGCTTGGGATAAACTTTCGGTAATAACCGGTCATTCCGAGGAATGCTCTGATTTCTTTTACTTTTGTTGGGATTGGGTATGATGCTATGACTTCTACTTTAAGAGGGTTTGGTTTTATTCCATCGGGTATTACGATGTGTCCTAGAATGGTTGCTTCCTTTTTCAGGAATTCGCATTTATCTAGTTGCAACTTTAGATTTGCTTCGGACAGTTTTTCAAAAACCAATTGCAATGAGTTTAAGTGTTCGTCGAGAGATGTGGAAAAAATAATGATGTCATCCAAATAAACCAAACAGTGTTTGTTAATTAATGGTCGGAGTGTGTTATTCATGCACCTCTGGAATGTGGCGGGTGCATTTCTTAGGCCAAATGGCATGCGAACATATTCATAATGACCGCGTTTGGTTGAAAATGCAGTTTTCTGTATGGATTCTGAAACCATTTCTATCTGATGAAAATCCCTAGCTAAATCAATTGTTGTGAAGTACTGGCATTTTCCCAGTTTTCCAAGTATTTCGTCCATGTTGGGAATAGGAAATCTATCGGGAATGGTTATTTCATTCAGCTTCCTGTAATCAATGACTACTCTGTATTTTGCTTTTCCCGAAGCGTCGGGTTTCTTTGGTACAACCCAAGTGGGACTATTGTAGGGTGAATTACTTTCTCTGATCAATCCCTGCTCAAGCATCTCCTGCACCTGGTTCTCTACCTCATTTTCGTGTGTTTGAGCAAGTGGGTATTGTTTTGAATAAATGGGAGAATTGTGTGTTGTGTTTAATACATGTTTGATTGTGCTTGTGAATGTCAAACGTTCTCCTTCAGAATATTGCAAATCTTTAAATTTGTTTAATAAATGTTTTAATTTAGAGGTTTCCTCCGGATTAGGGTGATCCAGACGGAATAGTGAAAAGTCTATTTTTTTATCTGATTTGGGGATTGGTTTCTCATATGAATCTTGTGTGTAGAAAAATTGACCTTTGTTTGAATCTGTGTCTATCAATGAGTAGGTTTTATCGAAAAGTGTAATAGTATAAGTTTTGTAATTTATTATACCTTGTGCTTTATTGAGCAGTTTTCTGCCAATTAGCACATCGTAGTCGCCAGAAAAGTCGTGTAAGTAAAATTGTTCAGGTGTCCTAATTATGTTGTTGCTTGGCAGAGTTATTGAATCTTTTAATGTCATCGGGCCATTTGATGTAAAAACTTCACATTCAGTATTGTGTATTGGTAGAGAAAAACAATTCTTTCGCATCATGTTGATTGTGGATCCTGTGTCAATCAAACATTTGTGAGCGTGGCCCTTGTGGGTAATTATTAAGTATTGGTATCTTCCGGGGCTGGTGACTGAAAATTTTCGTCAAAATTGATTTCGGCTTGATCTTGATTGAGTGGTGCCTGACACTGTTCTTCATAAGTCTGGTCTTGGTACTGAGTGTAGTCGTAGTATTCTTGTTCGTATGGTTGTTGATAATTTTGTTCGTATTCTTGTGCTTCTTGTAATCTAAGTTCGTCAATGGACATTTTGGTTTGTTCGCTGTCCAATGGTCTTGGTCGTTTGGTTGTTTGTTGTAGTGGGAAGTTTGGGTTAGATGGCATGCGTGGTTGTTGTGTTTGAGGGGTTAGGTTAAAATTAGATTTGGGAAATGGAATTCTGTTTAAAATTGGTTGAGGATTCATGTACCTGTTGGGTCCGGGATAAGTTTGTCCGGGTCCCATGGGTTGGTTGTTAGATAATTGTTGTGTATAAATGGGTCTGGGTGCATGCATGTATGGGTTGAAGCTGGGTTGTAATGGTTGAGGATATTGGGGGTATCTCGGTTGGTATTGGGATTGATTGATTGGGTAATTTTTAAATGCTTTCGGATTTTGGTAAAAATTTGGAGTTTTATTTTTAATTTCAATGTTTTTATTTGTTTCAAAATTAATATGTTCTTCATAAATGCCCTCATTTTGTGCAATGTTAATTAGAATTCTCAAGTCTGGAATGTCGTGATGGGCCAAAATTGTAAACAATTGAATTGGTAATTTTCGAATTAGTGTTTTTATGGAATCTCTGACCGCTTGCAAATAATAATAAGCGCCTGTGGTTTATACTCGCTGATCATTCTGGACCTCAAGGTCGGCCAGTCTTCTATGGTTGGCAGACCCAATGTTCTAGTCACATGACCCTCTATGTTCCGCTCAATGGCTCCAAGCAGGATGCGTTGTTGTCGCACATCATTGGTATGGTAGAGGGACAGTATGTAGTCCACTCTGCTGATGAAGGTAAAAAGTGTTTCTGGCTCTCCCCTAAATGGAGGGACATCCTTAAGTTGTCCACGGGCCTCAGCAAGGTTGCTCTCGTTTAATGTATTCTCGGGTTGTGCTGGTTGTGCCATTTTTTTGTTTGTTTGTCACTTAATTCGATGTTTTTACCTTGCCTTTGGACTTACAGGTTTTTGTGTTTTTGAATTTTTGTTTTGCTTCCACTTGTTTGGGATGACCGAATCGGATTTATTTTCCCAGTTGAAGCGCGTATTTTTGCGAATTGCGAATTATAAAATTTAACTTATTTTCTACTGGCGGTTCTTTTTTTCGGATACTTGTAGTATCCTACCGACTGCGCCACTGAAATAATTGAGTCAAATAAATGTCCCGTCGAAAGACTAAGGACAACGCTAAGATCCGTTTTTTTAATAAATTAAATACAAATGTTTAAAATGTTTTATTATTTATTATTTATTAAAATTGTACGCGACGAAAGAAAGGTTTCAGCTTAAGACTAATTTACAAAGGGAATGAAAATTTTGGTTTTGGCTATTGGCTATTGTTTACATTAAAATGAGTGTGCAGTTGGTCGCTTGATTCATTGGATGAGAGCTTATAGATTATTTGGTTTGTATAAGCGAAGACGCTTAAGGCGCGATCGCCACTGAATATCGGTCATTTGTTTACATTAAATTCTCTGCACAGCAAAAATGATGCGCAGCTCTTGTTATTTGTTTACTTGACTTTAATGGATGGGTGTGAGAATGAATGTGTCACCAAAATATTGATGCTTCAGTAATTGGATATTAGTAGATGGATGTGAGAGTGAATTTGTCACAATATAGTTGGATAAGTATGTAAATTATCGGATGACAAAAAGTATTGTCTGTCCGTCCATCCGCCTCTTTGTGCAAAATTGAGATATCGTCATGAAAATTTGTACACGTGTTCCATCGGACCACTGCCACTCACACAAAACGCAATTCATACAAAAATCTATTAAATGTCAGAACTAGCCGTAAATTAATATACAAAAGTGTAATATGGTACAACGAATGGCATTAACAGGAGCACCTGTAGTTTGAACATGAGCAGTATGGCCCCGCTCCTTAACAGGTTTAATTCATGCCATTTTACCCAAACTTCCTCAGGAAACTTTTGGTAATTCATGCAAATTTAACACAACTTTACAACCCCTGATTGATATAGCAGACTTTTTACCAAAACTATCGGGTAATGTGTGAGATAATCCTTTGGAATTTGAAGATAATACTTTCTTGATAGTATATCTATATGTAAAACATATCGCACTTGTTACGTTAAAGTGTAACAACTCAAAATTTCCAAATTTTAGTTTTTTTGCAAGAAAATAATGTGCCACTGTAAAAATCGTTCAGTGATTTGTCTAGTCTTTCGTTAAAAAAAACCGTTATGACTCTCTCTTTGTTTTCAGAATGACTTCTCAACTAAAGAGTTACATTTTTAGTTGTCTCCAAGTGTTTTATCAAATTGGTTCGTTAGCGTATCACATAATAAAGTGTAACATTTTGAATTGTGCCACTTGTACACTTGTACATTGTACCACTATGTATATAAAAAAATTTCAGGAAAAGAGTAATAACTCAAAAATTTGTTATTTTCGTGCAAATACTAAACAAATAAAAATGAAACAACCGTTATATTATTTTTAATGATATTTGCGTGCAATTACATTGTTTTTTCTTTGTAATATATTATTAATATTTACGGAAACAGTTTTTCGTCTCTTTTTTTCGCATTAAAAAATGTTGCTACATCCTTCCTTTCGTCTATACATTACTAAAATTGGTCTTAAAAATACAGGAAATAAGTAAGAAAGGCATAAGTTCGAGTGCAACTAAACATTGTATACTTTTACAAGAATTGAAGCCAGGGAAATACCTCAAGATGTAAAACGTCAACAAAAAAATCGGAACCAAAGCAATTATATATATGAATATCTACTCATACACTGACCGACAATTTCGGCATAAGATTTAGTAGATATTATATTAGAGTTGGGGTAGTATCGACTCGATTTTGTCTGTTAACTAGTCTCATGTCACATACTTGAAAAATATTACCTGAGATTCATTTAGGTACCTCACATACAATCACAACTCATATGTAGCAGATTCCATCCGGACGTCCGAAAATCCTGGTAATAGTTATATGGGGACGTCGGTGATGTTAGCCTTTACTCTAACGAGGACAGCTGAGCAGTGGCACTTTCCCAATTAAGGGACCAGACATTACATGGCATGCACATGTAAATCATCTTAAATCATAGTCCTTTTTACGTTTGCTGAGATTTTCATCAAAAGGGGGGACTCTCTTCCGAGGCTGATGTTAAATTTTCATTGGTGGCGTTTTTTCCGTGACGAGTCCCAAGCCCCGCGCACAACCCTAAGAAGGGATGGTCTGCCTTCTCATTTTAATTCCCCAGATGGTCTAAGACCGGAAGTCGTGAGCTGTTTGAGCCGTATGCAAAAGAATGGGATTCAGAGAACTTTCCTCACTTGTGTGAGCTTCTACACATGACTCCATACTGCGCTGCGATTGGAATTTAAGTGTGTTCTGCCCAATCCACAAAAAGGAAGACTCCAACTACCGTGGCATAAGCCTCCTCAACATCGCATATATGGTTCTATGTAGGTGAAATTAAAGCCCACCCTTAACAAACTGATTGGATCGCTATGTCTGAATTTGGTATCCCCGCAAAACTAATATGCCTGTGCCAGTGGCGGATCTAGAAAAATTTTTTGGGGGGTTGGTTTTACGAAAAGTTGTATTACTCAACGTATTTTTAATATAGCAGTTCCCTCGCGAAAAATCAGTTATTATAGGACACGTTTTGTCTTGTGCACAAAAATAAACGATAATTGAATTGCGAAAAATCATATTATACTGTTGAAAAGAATGAGTTAATTATGCAACTTGACAAATAATTATGCACGTGATAATAAGGAGCTTGTAAAGCAGACCATGTACTACGTAAAATGGTGTGCAGGGGCAGGTTATAGTGCGCATGGGTGTATAATAATGCGCATGATATATTACTAGAAAAGAACATGTTGATGAATATTTTCGCCACCAAGCTTCTTTCGTAATATTATTTCAAACGTCGTTAAACTATTTTTTATCTAATTATTATGTTTGTATATCCACTGGCCACTTACATTGCTCATTTGAAAAGCCGCTTTCTTGACCACAGATCAGTGTTAGAAAATTTTTGTGTATTTTTCCCAAAGTACGAATTTGACGCTAAAAAAGCTCGGGAAATATTTTTTTTATAAAATGATGATCGACTGTTCAGAACAAAACTTTCTTGCGTAGATGAAAATGTGGAAAAAGCGAACTTCAGGCAAGCATTTTCGGAATGCTCTCAAAGCTTTAGAAGCAGTGAACAAAACGTCTTTTGGGAATGTTTTCAAGATTTTACGCATATTAGCACTATTGCCTGTTTCAATAGTATCACCGGAAAGCAGTTTTTCAAGTTTAAAGAGAATTAAAACCTATTTACGAAATACGACAGGTCAAGATAGGCTTAATGGTCCAGCATCAATGAATATTCATAGGGATATCGATCTGTCAGTTGATGAAATACCAGAAGAATTCTTTCAAAAAGCAAGGAAAATATAACATGGAATGTGAGATCCCGTGTAATCCTCAATTAATCACATAGCTTCAGCGATACTGCTTGTACAAATGTAAAGAAAGTTCGAATTATATGAATAATAACAAAAATCGTGTAACTTATTATAATTGCTTATAATTTGATGTGCTTTTTTTGATCAATAACCTCATTTCAAACCCATATCAACAAACATATCTTTTTCTCTGAGTTTAGTTTGACCAAAATCATCCATCGAAGTATGGTTATCTGTAGTACTAGATTCCAACACAAGAAAATACATTAAGCTACCTGGCTGAGCCCGGATCGAAAAACCTCCAACCAGATCGATCGTGTTGTGATAGACGGAAGACACGTATCCAGTGTTCTAGATGTGCGTACGCTCCGAGCTTCTGACATCGACTCGGACCACTATCTTGTTGCAGCCAAGAATCGCACCCGCCTCTGTGCAGCAAAAAAACGCACGCCAATAAACACAAGGAAGGTTCGACGTCAAGAAGCTGCAATCACAACAGACAGCCGAACGATTTTCTACTCGGTTTGCTTTTCTGCTCTCTGAGAGCACTCGTCAACAACTCGGTATAAGGGAACTGTGGGATGGCATTTCATAATCCTTACGTACAGCTGCAACCGAAACCATTGGTTTTCGGTAAATGCAAAACAACAGCTGGTACGACGAGTGCCGTGTCGCAGCGGAGAGAAAACAGACTGCCTACCTCGCAACGTTACGATCAACCACAACACGTGCGGGATGGGATAGACACCGAGAGGTGAAGAGGGAAGCGAGATGCATTTGCAGACAGAAAAAGAAAGAGGCCGAAATTCGTGAGTATGTAGAGCTTGAGAAGCTGGGTCAGGGGGTCGACAGGGTTAATGCTCGAAAATTCTACGAAAAGATGCGGTGCTCTCTCTCTTCTTCAGCCCGCTGAATGGCAGTCAAAGCATAACGGCAGGAGAAGACGAACTCTATTCCCCAATCGATGACGGTGGAGCAGACGTTCCATTGCTCGACAATGAAAAAGGTCAAATAACAATTACCCGTCTGAAGAAGAATCAAAAAGGGAGACCCCACAATATGCGCCAACTACCATTGGATAAACCTCCTCAACACCGCGTATAAGGTTCTATCGAGCGTATTGTGTGAAATATTAAAGCCCATCATGATATCATCGGCCTCAACACCCGGGCCGTTAGTTCTGCTTTTTTCAGACTGGACAAAGAAGCAAAGCAAATGGGTCTTACAGTGAACGGGGGCAAGACGAAATATCCCTGTCATTAAACAAACAGTCTTCGCACTCGCAACTTGGCACTCACGTCAATGTTGACAGTCATAACTTTGAAGTTGTAGATAATATCGTCTATTTAGGAACCAGTATAAACAGCACCAACAATGTCAGCCTGGAAATCCAACGCAGGATAACTCTTGCCAACAGGTGCTACTTCGGACTGAGTAGGCAATTGAGAAGTAAAGTCCTCTCTCAACGAACCAAAATAAAACTCTATTCTTCTTCTTCTTTACTGGCGTAGACACCGCTTACGCGATTATAGCCGAGTCAACAACACCGCGCCAATCGTTTCTTCTCTTCGCTACGTGGCGCCAATTGGATATTCCAAGCGAAGCCAGGTCCTTCTCCACTTGGTCCTTCCACCGGAGTGGAGGTCTTCCTCTTCCTCTGCTTCCCGCGGCGGGTACTGCGTCGAATACTTTCAGAGCTGGAGTGTTTTCATCCATCCGGACAACATGACCTAGCCAGCGTAGCCGCTGTCTTTTAATTCGCTGAACTATGTCGATGTCGTCGTATATCTCGTACAGCTCATCGTTCCATCGGATGCGGTATTCGCCGTGGCCAACGCGCAAAGGACCATAAATCTTCCGCAGAACTTTTCTCTCGAAAACTCGCAGCGTCGACTCATCGGTTGTTGTCATCGTCCAAGCCTCTGCACCATATAGCAGGACGGGAATTATGAGCGACTTATAGAGTTTGGTTTTTGTTCGTCGAGAGAGGACTTTACTTTTCAATTGCCTACTCAGTCCGAAGTAGCACCTGTTGGCAAGAGTAATCCTGCGTTGGATTTCTAGGCTGACATTGTTGGTGGTGTTAATGCTGGTTCCTAAATAGACGAAATTATCTACAACTTCAAAGTTATGACTGTCAACAGTGACGTGAGTGCCAAGTCGCGAGTGCGACGACTGTTTGTTTGATGACAGGAGATATTTCGTCTTGCCCTCGTTCACTGCCAGACCCATTTGCGTTGCTTCCTTGTTCAGTCTGGAGAAAGCAGAACTAACGGCGCGGGTGTTGAGACCGATGATATCAATATCATCGGCATACGCCAGCAGCTGTACACTCTTATAAAAGATTGTACCTGCTCGGTTCAGTTCTGCAGCTCTAATAATTTTCTCCAGCAGCAGATTGAAAAAGTCGCACGATAGGGAGTCGCCTTGTCTGAAACCTCGTTTGGTATCGAACGGCTCGGAGAGGTCCTTCCCGATCCTGACGGAGCTTTTGGTCCCGCTCAACGTCAGTTTACACAGCCGTATTACTTTTGCGGGGATACCAAATTCAGACATTGCGGCATAAAGGCAGCTCCTTTTCGTGCTATCGAAAGCAGCTTTGAAATCGACGAATAGGTGGTGAGTGTCGATTCTCCTTTCACGGGTCTTTTCCAAGATTTGGCGCATGGTGAATATCTGGTCGGTTGTTGATTTTCCAGGTCTGAAGCCACACTGATAAGGTCCAATCAGTTTGTTGACGGTGGGCTTTAATCTTTCACACAATACGCTCGATAGAACCTTGTACGCGATGTTGAGGAGGCTAATCCCACGGTAGTTGGCGCAGATTGTGGGGTCTCCTTTTTTATGGATTGGGCATAGCACACTTAAATTCCAATCGTTGGGCATGCTCTCATCCGACCATATTTTGCAAAGAAGCTGATGCATGCTCCTTATCAGTTCTTCGCCGCCGTGTTTGAATAGCTCGGCCGGCAATCCGTCTGCCCCTGCCGCTTTGTTGTTCTTCAGGCGGGCAACTGCTATTCGAACTTCGTCATGGTCGGGCAATGGAACGTCTGCTCCATCGTCATCGATTGGGGTATCGGGTTCGCCTTCTCCTTGTGCTATGTGTTCATTGCCATTCAGCAGGCTGGAGAAGTGTTCCCTCCATAATCTAAGTATGCTCTGGGCATCGGTGGCTAGATCACCTTTGGGGGTTCTGCAGGAGTATGCTCCGGTCTTGAAACCTTCTGTAAGTCGCCGCATTTTTTCGTAGAATTTTCGAGCATTACCCCTGTCGGCCAGCTTATCAAGCTGTTCGTACTCACGCATTTCGGCCTCTTTCTTCTTCTGTCTGCAAATGCGTCTCGCTTCCCTCTTCAACTCTCGGTATCTATCCCATCCCGCACGTGTTGTGGTCGATCGTAACGTTGCGAGGTAGGCAGCCTGTTTTCTCTCCGCTGCGACACGGCACTCCTCATCGTACCAGCTGTTCTTTTGCACTTTCCGAAAACCAATGGTTTCGGTTGCAGCTGTACGTAAGGAGTTTGAAATGCCGTCCCACAGTTCCCTTATACCGAGTTGTTGACGAGTGCTCTCAGAGAGCAGGAGTGCAAGCCGAGTAGAAAATCGTTCGGCTGTCTGTTGTGATTGCAGCTTCTCGACGTCGAACCTTCCTTGTGTTTGTTGGCGTGCGTTTTTTGCTGCACAGAGGCGGGTGCGAATCTTGGCTGCAACAAGATAGTGGTCCGAGTCGATGTTAGGACCTCGGAGCGCACGCACATCTAAAACACTGGAGACGTGTCTTCCGTCTATCACAACATGATCGATCTGGTTGGTGGTTTTTCGATCCGGAGACAGCCAGGTAGCTTGATGTATCTTCTTATGCTGGAATCTAGTACTACAGATAACCATATTTCGGGCCCCGGCGAAGTCGATCAGCCTCAACCCATTTGGGGATGTTTCCTCGTGGAGGCTGAATTTACCGACCGTAGTGCCAAAGATACCTTCTTTGCCCATCCTGGCGTTGAAGTCGCCAAGCACGATTTTGACATCGTGGCGGGCGCATCTCTCATAAGTGCGCTCCAAGCACTCATAAAAAGCATCTTTGGTCACATCGTCCTTCTCTTCCGTCGGGGCGTGGGCGCAAATCAGCGATATGTTGAAGAACCTCGCTTTGATGCGGATTGTGGCTAGACGTTCATTCTCCGGAGTGAATGATAGTACTCGGCGACGGAGTCTCTCTCCCACCACGAATCCAACACCAAACTTGCGCTCCTTTATATGGCCACTGTAGTAAATGTCACAAGGACCTACTCGTCTCTGTCCTTGTCCCGTCCATCGCATTTCTTGGACGGCGGTGATGTCAGCCTTTATCTTTACGAGGACATCTACCAGCTGGGCAGCGGCACCTTCCCAATTAAGGGACCGGACATTCCAGGTGCATGCCCTCAATTCGTAGTCCTTATTTCGTTTTCCATGGTCGTCATCAAAAGGGGGGTCTCTCATCCGAGGCTGTGTTTGCTTTTTCATTGGGGGTGTTTTTTTACGTGGCGGGTCCCAAACCCAGCGCACACTCTATTAGTCACTCATTATTCCCGCTATACGTTGCAGAGGTTTGGACGATGACAACAGTTACGACGTTATGAGTTTTCGCGAGAAAGGTTCTGCGAAATATTTATGGTCCTTTGCGTGTTGGTCACGGCGAATATGGCATTCAATGGAACGATGAGCTGTATTAGATATACGACGACATTGACATAGTTCAGCGAATTAAAAGACAGCTGCTACGTTGGCTGGGTTATGTTGCCCGAATGGACGCAAACACTCCAGCTCTGAAAGTATTCAGCACAGTACCCGCCGGGGGAATCAGAGGAAGAGGAAGACATCCACTCCGTTGGAAGGACCAAGTGGAGACGGACCTGTTTTCGCTTGGAATATTCAATTGGCGCCACGTAGCGAAAAAAAGAAACGACTGGCGCGCTGTTGTTAACTCGGCTATAATCGCGTAAGCGGTGTCTATGCCAGTAAAGAAGAAGAGTTTAGAATTGTATTATTTTTCCTTTTTTTCACCTTTTGAGCTTGGCATTATTAAATATTAATGATAGGTGATCAGTTAGAATTTTTATTTCATTAGCTCCATACAAATATCTCCTTAATTTGTAAATAGATTATCCTATTTTCAAGAAATTCACTATGATGTTAATGAGAGACCTAGATATACATATAAACTATCGGTGCATCTTTAAAGATTTCCTCGTGATAAGCGGATGTTTTAATTGCAGTATCAGAAGTATCTTTTGTCAAAATAGAAGATTTATTGAAAGCTGAGAAAGAATTTCGGAATAAGCAAGCTTTTTTCGTATCTAAAAGATCTTAACTTCTCGTTTGTTAGTTGTTTTTTTTTTGATAATTTTCGCATAAGGTTAAATTTGGAAGTGGATTGATAACTTTTGCGACTGCTGTAAAAAAACGTTTAAGCTTTAAAACTTTTTCTTAAATAAAGTAAAGTATGTACACGAAAAAATTGGTCGCACCAATATCATTATAAAACTTGTGTTTAATTTCAAAAGAATTTATACAAATTTTAGTTGACAACACATTTATATGAATTTTAAATGTGAATAATCGCAATTTTGGCTTAACATCCTTCATAAGTGCTTCCACATAATCCTTACTGCAGTTTAATTTACAAACCAAAATGTTGGGAATTTGTAGACCTTTTTAGTTTCAAATGTTTGCTGCGTAAAACTGCTGCCCTAGAATTTGTTTATATATAGGTCTCTATTACAACGCAGTTAAAGTTACGCATAAAATTTACGAAGACGTTGTTTCGCCAAATTATGTTGATTATCATTCCAATTTTTTGTACTTTGGTAGACCAAGTATGCTCTGGGTAGCCAAAGAACATCCATCTGAAGACAAGCTGAAGTGAAAAGGCGAACCATTCCCCTAGGGTTGGAACCCACCACGTAATAAACGCACGAAAATTACACAAAAGCCTCGGAAGAGAAATACCCCTTTTGATGACGAGCATGGCAAACGTTTCCCTTATCCGGCATTTACTACAGTGGCCATATAAAGGAACGCAAACTCTGTGTGAGATTCATGGTGAGAAAGAGACTCCGTCGGCGAGTCTTGGTATTCACCCTGGTGGATGAACGGCTAGCAACAATCCGTATCAAAGCGAAGTTATGATATGCGCTCACGCCCTGGTAGAAGAGAAGAACGATATGGCCAAAGATGTCTTCTATGAGCGCTTAGAGCACGCCTGAGAGAGCTGACCCTGCCAAGATGTCAAAATCTTGCTTGGCGACTTTAACGCCAGATTGGGCAAAGAAGGTATCTTTGGCACAACGGTCGGTAAATTCGGCCTCCACGATGAAACATGAAATGGTTTGACGCTGATAGACTTCGCTCAAAATATGGTTATATGTTTAGAAGAATTCACCGTACGATGAGCAGTCGCAGATTTCTGTATAATTTAAAAAGGTGTTGCGTGTTTATGACTCATGTATACTCGACATGCCTCCTATAAGATGGGGTAAAATTTTACCCAGTAGAACTGCAAATTCAACAAATGAAATAAATTCATTATTTATTCATATTATTCAACTGATTACAATTGTGTTGCTATTGGACCTATGGACTCAGTTTGCCAATATTGTTAAAACACTAAAATGAATCCATTGAATTGTGTTGCGTAAATTGAAAGGTGAAATTTATATCATTGCGTCAACCTCCAGTTCCATTCTCAATTGGCCAAATCACAAACTGCACTATTTTATGATCAACAGTTACAACGCGAAAAATTATATGATCTTAATATCTTTTCCACTATTAAACGAACAAAAATAGATACGTATATTATAATCTTATGAAAGGAAGATATTATGGAACTGGAAGGCTTTACTTCTTGGATGTCTCTGTTGGCACAACAATTCGCTTAAACATGAAATTATACTTGCTCTTGCTTCTAATAAAGATGATGTCGTGAACTATCCACCGGAATTTTTTTACTCACCAGATTTGCCGCCTCAAAATTTTCAATTACAAATTTTGTAACGGCATACGATTGGTGATAACAATAACAATGAATAACGTAATGGAAGCGATCATATTGAAAGGGAAGTATAAAGGATAAGACGTTTCAATACCTCGTAGCCCAATAATTCGAGTTTAAACGACTACAATTTCCAGTATGGCTTGCTTTCGCTATGACTATAATAAGCAAAACTAAAATGAATTATAATAAATAATGTGACATTTTAATATTGATTTTTTATTGACTACTTAAAGAATTTTTTGTATTTTATTATTTGTACTAGCTGACCCGGCGTACTTCGCCCCGCCCAATTTTTATTTTTTTTTTGGAAGTCATAGACTCGTATAACTTTACCACAAATAATATAACAACGCATCAAACAACGCATTTTCATTTAATGTTTGTAGCGCCATCTACTGTAACATACCGCACTCAATACCGCTCTTAGCGCCACCAACTGGTGGATAGCTCTTTGCTAATAATAAACAAATAATTTGCAATAAATAAATAATGCGACTATAAGGAGAGTTATAAACTATCCTATCTTTCAAGTTGGACCAAACTGCACACAGTGTTAAAAATTTCATTAAAATCGGTTCAGTAGTTTAAGAGTCCATCGCAAACAAACAATGTGACACGTGATTTTTATATCTTAAGATAATTTGCAATAAATAAATAATGCGACTATAAGGAGAGTTATAAACTATCCTATTTTTCAAGTTGGACCAAACTGCACACAGTGTTAAAAATTTCATTAAAATCGGTTCAGTAGTTTAAGAGTCCATCGCAAACAAACAATGTGACACGTGATTTTTATATATTAAGATTTGTTGACATAATGTAACTGTTGACTTAATAGTTTTATTTTTTTATCTTACTAGCTGACCCGGCATCTAGAATAGCTGAATAAATATTAAAAACCTAAAAAAATTACTGCTCTACCAAAAAATTTGTGGAATCCATGCTAAAACATATGGAAGTAGTTATTGCCAATGGGCTATATGAAAAGTATTACTCGTAATTGACCTTTATTTTTGCTGTGAGATATATTTTAATACTTAAATTTGTTTGGTGTTCATTTAATAAAATAGCCATCAAGTCTGACTTTATGAAGCATAAATTAAATGAATATTAGATGCTGTGGATACTGTGGTATTATTGATTTTTGTAAAGTGTTTTTAGTTTTAAGTCAATAACGGTCCGTAAAACAACTTATTTCGACTATAGCATTGAAGACAAATTAGGAAAATATTATGCAACGATTTAATACCCGTTATAACTACAAATTTCGGAAATATGCAAGCCTAATATTAAAAATTTGCTTAGATTAAAATATTCGTTTACCTTGTGATCGCCCATACAAATATTATCTCCAATTAAATTATATGACGTATTTCTATTTATAGTTATTTCATTCATTTGAGCGCTCATCAAAACTCGATCACACCAAGATGGGCACCTTGTTGTCAAATATCTAGTCGGCAATTCAGGTGTCTCTTCATAGGGATACGATGGTGAAAACGTGATGTCATATTCGAAGAGTATACCTTTGCAAATTTCCAAATCCCGGTCATATTGTTTTAGCTAGAATTTAACAATAAAGTTTTGTCTTTTTATTAAGGGCAAATACGAAAAAATTAAGTACTAAATGAGTAAATTGAAAAATGGCCAAAAAAAAGTCGAAAACAATTCACTGACACCTTCATAAGTTCTGGATGCAAAACTGAAATAAATTAAAAACAAGAAAAAACGACAGTGCAACTGAAAATATAATACCCTTCACAAATTCCAAAGATTCCTTATAAGACTTATGTTATCTCATCAAAAGGAAAAGTTTCCGTATAATCACTTACATAGTTCCAAATTCTTGGGAAATTGCTATGTACGAGTATTTATGACTTTAATTAATAACTCATGCCAAATTTTGTGAAATTTTCGATACAAGCACTGTTCTAAATTGAAATATTGTATAAGGTATAATTCCCAATCTAAGTTTGCATACTCTACGCCTATGGGACAAATATCGCCTGATTGTACCGTTATTTCTTCTCTCCTTTGTTATTTGCATTCATCTATTGACATATGTATGCACATACATATTTATGTTAGCGGCGCTGACTGCTGCTTACTGTACATATGTATGCACTAAAGGGTTGCAAGAATTAATTCACGCTATGAATGCAACAGAGAATTTATGAATTCATCTCATAACTCGAGTTATGCGCCGACGCTGAGTTGGAATTATGTGAATGCAGATACAGAGAAGACATTGTGAGTTGCTGTTTATCGCTAGCAGGTAGACTCAGCTCATTCATCTCATAAACAAACCAACTCACACTCATATCATCAACCAGCAGTGAATGCAAAGCGTTAGCGTTCGCTTAGTAGTGGAATAGTGTGTGATCGTCACTTATTGTTATGTGAATTCATTGTTTCTCTCATTCTTTTAACAGAACACTGTGCACCCATAGTGTTCAGCTAAGCAAGCAAATAGAGAAGATAAACGGAAGGGTTTTCCCCAGAACATGTTTGCCTGCATTGTACTGGCCGTAGACGCTTAACCGAGACAGTTTATTAAATATTTAAATTCGTCATTTGTTTTGTGTATACTGTGACTGGAAATGAACGCGAATGTAACTAATAAAAATGTGATACTTTGGAACTAAATGTTGTATGTATTTTGTGACTTAAAAAGAGTTTTTTTTCAATTGTTCCAAAGGACAGGTTTTAGTTCTAAAATATTTTTATTTTTTATAATATTTTGTTGAATCTATTAATCCCTAAATAAACTTCATGAAAAATTGCAATAAAATTGAATATTGGAAACATTTTTTTATCCACATTCATATGCAATTATCTATGCGTATTTACATACATACTTCTTTCTAGTCGTGCAACTAGAATAACTCGAATTAACAGTTGTTAATTCACACGAACATCATTCACTCATCCAACATCCTTCTTGCACAGAATTAATTCACACCAACAGAATGAAATGCTTTGGTAGACCAATTCTACAAAGAGTGGGTCGTTACTTGTGAGAGTGCTATGAGTTGAGCGAACTCGTTGTTGTTCTCACTAATGAGACTCGGTCCTTATTTTACCCAAACATGAGAATTCATTTTTACGTTGTGTGAGTGAGTGCAAGTTGAAATTTTTGGACAGTGACTCAAAGTTTGTTTTTTGCGTATTCATGCAGCCCTTTAGTATGCACACCGCTAGCATATGCTCTATTCCCGAAATCATAATTAGTTTACATATTAAGTTCGAAATGGTCTTCATGAATTAGCGCAAGTCCGGGTACCGCGTTGGTTAGGCATGTTACCTCATGCATTTTGTGCCCTTCATGGCATGTCGAAGGCGTATGCTGCGGTTATCTACGTAAATAGTGCCGCACAAGGAGATTTGTTTAATATGGCTTTTGTTACTGCAAAAGCTAAGGTGGCACCTGTGAAAGATATTACCATACCACGCTCGGAATTTTGTGCTGCCCACCTGCTGGTAGTCACTCTACGTCATGTGCAAAAGGTGCTCCTTTTAAACAACGTCCTTTACACACTCTGCAGTGCAGTGCTAGTTTTAGTTTCAGTTTTGAAACAGTTCGATGGTAATCGAGTTGCATACATTATGGACCACACCAAGGTAGAATGTTGGCGATACATTCGCTCCGAGTACAATCCGGCCGATTGCGCAAGTCGCGGAATTACACCTGCAGGCCTTCTGCATCATGCGCTATGGTGGACAGGTCCACCTTCTCGTTATATATGCATCGACAACGAGAGCAACTCCAGGCATAGAGTCTGAAATGTCAACCGTTTCGTACTCTCATAACTACTCAGCAGGATCATCACCAATAGGGTGGGTCGATTCCGGAATTTTTTCGATTCGGTATTTCTAATAGTGCGGAAAAGTTGCCTTAGTACTTCCTGATTCCAATGCAACTTTTTGTTTTGAGATCGGATTGCATCTTCAACCCGAACCTCGGCCTTGAAATTTCGGAAATTCGCCTAAAATCGTGAAGTTGTCTACCTAGCACCTGAAATACGCATCTCATGGCAAAATATATAAAACAAAAGTTATTTGTCACGTCTTTTGCTACCGAAATGGTATATGTGATCATGGCCGTAGGACGAACCGTTCCCGAGATACGAGCGAAAAGGCGGCGCGCCACAGCGCAAGGTGAAAATCGGCTTGCGGCCACACTTCTTGACGTTGATTTCGCCGAGTGCTATCACTCACAGTCATTCACCTACGCCAAAGGACACGTTCGGATAGGTCTCCACAAAATATTTTTTCATCGAGTTCCTTCACTCTTGTCGGTGATTTCGCCGAGTTCTATCACTTACATTCATTTCCCTGCGCCATACGACACGTTCGGACTGGTCTCCACATAAATATTTTTTCATCGAGTTCCTTCACTCTTGTCGTTGATTTCGCCAGGTGCTATCACTCATATTCTCTCAACAAAACACAGAACTCAAAATGTCTGTATCTAAATTTAAATTTAGACAGAAATGTCCTGTGTTTGGCATATATCCGTACAATCTCTCTGAGTCCCAGTTACCTACTTACCAGGATGTTCTTTTGTGTTATCAGTTTGAAAGATTTGTCATAGGGCGACTCCGAGGCGACAACTATGAACCAAGGAGTAAAGAGGTTACAGAAATAGTTGCAAAAGAGGTTGAAAATACTTTCAAAAAGTCATCTATTCCGATAGTTTCACACACCAGAGTTGTACAAATGCTCACCACATACCATAAGAAATTTCTGACTCTTAAACAAATATTTTTAAGGAACCCAATAGGTTTGAGCTCTAAAAGAGACGATGTGGAACATCTAATTAGAAGTTGTCGGTGCTGATGGCACCAACACGAACACAGGTTGGAAAGGTGGAATCATTCGGAAACTAGAAGAAAGAATAGGTAGGCCATTACAGTGGGTTGTTTGTCTTCTACATTCCGTGCTCTTTTCGAACACATAGATGGTGTCTCAAAGAGTCCAAATACATTCTCTGGCGACATAGGTAAACTGCTCCCTTATTGTGAGAAGTTGCCTGTTGTCAAATTTGAAAGTTTTCCATCCTGCCAATTACCTTCTGAGGTTATTAATCCGACCCAACTTAGCACAGACCAAGCTTATCTCTATAAAATATCAGAAGCTGTTATTTCCGGTCAATGTTCCTCAGATTTAGCGTCGATGCATCCAGGTAACATGTGCAAATCTCGCTGGCTCACCTGTGCAAATAGAATTCTGAATACATTTCTACTGACAAACCAACAAAGGAAATAAAGATTTTGGTCAAGTACATACTTACAGTTTACTCACCTTTGTGGTTTTCAATAAGATTCAACAGTTCAATCAAAGATGGCTCGCGCCATCTCTATGCTGCAATTCAAAGGTCGAGATACTTACCCGCTAAACTGCGCAAGGTTGTCGATTCATCCATTCAACAGAATGCTTTCTTTGCTCTTCCATAAAACATTCTCCTTAGTATGATGACTGACGAACGGATAGAAGTCAGAAAGTTGGCCCTTGACCGTCTTCTGGCAGCCAGAGAAGCAGAGTCTGACACCATAAATGGAAGAGTTAGATGTAATAAAGTGCCAAAGCTGAATTTCAAAGCTAATACTTATTGCTTATGATTAACTGGAAGACTATTACCTTGACTGTTCCACCAGTTCTTTGTTCAGTTTCTAACGAAGAACTCATAAAAGGGCTGTCGGGAGACACTGCAGAGGTATGGAAATTTAGTGAATTCCCCTCTCACACCGTGACAGTCGAGAGAATCGTCAAACTGGTGACAGAGGCATCTTCTAAAGTTATTGGCCCCCAATCTCGTGATCTTTTTATACGCTCTACACTGAAATCTAGGCAACAAGTGCCAAAGTTTAGTACAAAATCTGATTTTATCAATAAATTTGACACAGATTCAGACTAAAACAAGCCTGACATATGGTTGGTTGGTTAGATTGGGCTTGGGAGGAACCCGAAGAGCAGCTACCTCCACGCGGTGGGTTCTGGGTGACCAATACAGGTTAGCTGAGAGCTGCAACAATTTTGACCTTGCGCTGTGGCGCCGCCGTGGTAAACGCCCCAAGGACCTACTCGCCTCAGTCCTTGTCCCGTATATCGCATTTCTTGGACGGCGGTGACGTCAACCTTCTCTAAAACGAGGACATCAACCAGCTGAGCAGCGGCACCTTCCAAATTAAAGAACCGGACATTCCAAATGCATGCCCTCAAATCGTAATCCTTAGTTCGTTTGCTATGGTTGACGAAGGGGGTCCCTCATCCAAGGCTGCTTGTGCACTTTCATTTGTGGTGTTTTTTAGCTGACGGATTCCAAACCCAGCGCACAACCCTGTGGAGGGGATGTTTCGCCTTCTCACTTTCGCTCGCCTTCAAACGGATGTTCTTAGGCTACCCAGAGGATACTTGGTCAAAGACCGGAAGTCGTGAGCTGCTTGAGCCATATGTAAAAGAATCGTTTCTGGCCACTCCCAAGTGACGATTTGTGGGCGTGGAGTGGTTCGATTGCTTAAATTTTTACTGAAGCTACAGCTTGCACATATATACAGTGGCGGACAAAAGTCTACATACACCCCCTGTTTTCTTCGATGTGAGAGTACAAAAAGGTTTTAGGAAAATGTATTTATACACCAATGTGTGAGATACTTGTATATGTATAATTGAAAATCAGGGACAATCCTTCTCTGACAACGGTATGTCTGTATATCAAAAGCGAATCAGGCTTCCCTTAGCACCTATTTACCTAATATAATATAAAATTTTTCGAACTTACGAGTAACTTTGTACCGCATATATCGGCCAATATGTGAATTATTCCAATGAAAATGAAAGGGCGTGTTTTATTCATAACAGTGTATTTTGTGCCTAAAATAGAAAATTTTAAACTAGCTCCATATACTTAACTACATATTAGCAGGATTTCCGAACATCCGGCTGATTTTGCTCCCTATGATTTTTTGCTATGGGGCATGTTAATGATATGTGGAATTGGGAAAAATAGATACTCGTACTAGTCCAACTTCATATAAATCTAAATCGAAATCTAAGCTAATTTATGGATAGGCACACCATATATAACTTATACATTGACTTACATACGTAAATTTTCGGCATGAGATATGTTAGGAAAAGCAAACTCATTATACATATTCCAAAATCCTGGTAATGGTTATATGGGGGCTAGGTCAGTTTTCGCCCAATTATGCATAAATGGCACAATGATATACTGTTTTGAGTCAAATGCGTTCGAAAGTTTTCTTTGAGATAACTCAAATATTGGCCAATATATCCAGCATAAAGTCAACAGGAAGTCGAAAATCTTTATATTCGGTATATGGAGGCTCAGGGAAGCATTGAACCGATTCCACCCATTTTGGATACACAGAAAAGGATTCTGTCTGAATTTCTATTGCATATCACACACAATGACCGACATTTTCGAACATAAGGTACTGTGGTCCACATATTCGGTATCTTTTGTCTTGGACAGTTTTGGTTGGATTTAAACAATTTTTAGACATAAGGTGGCATACACTGAAGGCAATATTCGTGCAAAGTTTAGTTTCATTATATTAATTGCTTCTTGAGTTGTGTACTGGAAAATAAAAGAATGAAGTGGAATTTAAAATTGTGCTATACATATGTGAAGTGCGCGTAGTTATTGTCTTATTTCACTAATTTTCACAATAGGAATATAAAAAGAATCCCACGTTCCAAATTATGTCCAAATCGGTTAATCGGGTCACGAGATATGCGATTTCACCAGAAAATTACAATTATATATCTTAATTTAGTCCTTAGTTATGGTTAGTATACTTTATAGGTTTTTGGCTAATGGCGAATTCAGGGCGTGGCAGAGGTCCGATCTACGAACAACTATATAGTCATCCGGATTCCAACTTTTCTCGTCATCCTAATCATTCATATTTACGTAACCCTATATCTATCCCGATTAGTTTTAGGGGATACGTACAACCGTTAGGTGAACAAAATTAGAATACTCTGTAGCAACTGGTTGCAAGAGTATAAAAATAATAAGACAGTCATTGATTACGTATGACACTGAATTTTTGTAACGTACATATATAGTACATACCCATTAAGGGCCGGGCCATACTCACTTCCCTAAAAAATTTTAACTGCAGCAACTTCTTGCAGGAAATAACGTAATATATTCTGGTTATATAAGCGTATATTCAGTGGCGGATTCAGAGGGGGGAAATTTTGATCGATCTGACACAGACATCAAATATAATATGAAAATATAATGGAAAATGTACCTCTACTTGGATCACCCGTTACATATATTATGCAGCACAAATCAAAAATTAAAACGGATTGAGAAGAGTAAACAAATGGATTCTTCGTCGCGCATTGCTACACAACCTTATACTGCAATAAGGTGATCATTTCGATTACCAGCTTGAAGAATCGGAGCGCGAAATTGACGAAATATTACTAGGTGCTCGTACCAGAAGAGATAGGACAACGAACAACCTTTGAACTATTAAACAATGCATACAGTCAATAATAAAAACAGTTCTCCATTTTTTCAAATTAAATTCAATTTCTTTACGTAAGTACATATAAAGTAATTTATATATAGTAAAACATACGTTTAAACAAAAAGTAACCAAAAGTAACTAAAAAGTTTCAAGTAGATCAGTTTCAATGCCAATCACTTTTTTTAAGTGCATACAATTGAAAAAAATGAACGATTTAAAACTTTAAGGGGGTATTCTAGTCTAGAAAATTAAAAAATATCGATTTTTTTTATATTTTCAAAGTTTGAATTGAAAAAAATGAACGATTTAAAACTTTAAGGGGGTATTCTAGTCTAGAAAATTAAAAAATATCGATTTTTTTTTTATATTTTCAAAGTTTAACTATTCAAGAATATGTGTTCAAGAGGATTTTTCAAAATTGAAATTATTTTCGGAGATATATGCATTTTTCTGACCCGGCATCCAAACTGGTTTAGCCGAAACGCGAAACTTTAAACGCGTTTTTCTCAAAACTGACTTTTTCGGAACGATACCCACGATTTCTCATGTTCTACTGGACCGATTTACTTAAAATTTTTATAGAGTCTTCTTTATAGGCTTGACTACTAGCCCCATCCCCAAATTTTTATTTTTATTATTTTTAAAAAATTCGAAATAGTCAGAAAAAGTGATCCAAAAAACTTTTTTTGGGCAGTCGCCAAATAAAAAAAAAAAATTTTACCCACTTTTCCGTAGTTGCGGCCAATGCGACATTATTCTAGATCAGCGTTGTCCACGGCCTATGCGCACAATAGCGCACGGACAGTGCCAGACACCTCACACCAACATGTTGCGACAAGTGTCTGTGAAAGCACGATTGTGCTACTGTATTCAACTTCGTAGGCAAGCAAAGAAGAATTTTGCGATCAGTTGACGCTAGAATAACCAACACAAGCATAACGTGCACACAGTCACGTTGGACAACACTGTTCTAGATTAATAATCTTTTTTTCTTTTTGGTTTCAAATAATTAGGAGGGTTGAAATCATGGGTATGGTCACGTGGAAATTTTTAGAGACCCCCCACTTAGTCAGCTCATAATATTTGACATTTTTTACTTTTTTTAGTTTTTAATTTTTTTCTTTACTCTTCTAAAATTAACAAATAACTAATAAAAAAACGGATAGTAAAACTATCAATTGCCCTTTTTACGTCACTTTAAAAATTACCTGAAATTCATGCTTCTTGACTGGAATAAAAAAGATAAACATTTCCAAATTTCAGAAACCACGGTTGAAGAAAGATAAAACATATTATTTATAAAAAAGGCGATAAATGACACTTTTTTGAATAAAACCAAATAAAAACAAATAGAAATTGTAATTCTTAATTTTTCTAAATTTGTTTCATTAAAATTGGACAAGTGGTTCGCGGGAAAACATCAAGATAAGGAAAAAATTTAAAAGGTCATAAAAAAAAACTGACACATACGAACGCCGAACCCTTTGAGGGTTTTACTATACTGACCTAGTACCATCACCCTGACTTGAAATTTCTCACCCCCCAGATTAGCTGTTGTACTGTGTTATGAGCTATTTAAAACTTACCGCATAACTAGGTATTATTCTGTGAAAAATTAATAAAAAATAAGTAAAAATATAACGAGTATTTTAGGAAAAAAATAAATTAAAAAACGGTCCTTGGAAATAATATATGTATGCGAAAATGCACATTATTGTGTTGTATAGTCAACAGTATTCGTAGCGTATGTGACGTTAGGAATTTTTTAGGTCATTCTTATGCAGTTTGAGTTACATTATTGGCATTAGTAAAGATCCCTAACTATTTTGAAAATGTAATAAAGCCTGCATATGTCCGATCCCGAGGATTCTGTTTGGATATAAATATGTACGTAGATCGTTGCGGACATATATCTCTAGTGCTACCAAGTACATTACGTCAGTGGCGGTAAGGTGAGATTTCATCTTTTATTTTACCAAAAATATTAAATTCGGATAAGTTGAAGAAAAGTTGCAGCTGTTCAAATATAAGTGAAAATGTGAAAAGTGAAAAATTTAATGGACCGAATTAATATCTGCGATTCTTTGCTGAAACGAAATTGAATCGAACCATTTCTGAAGCGAACGCTAACACGAAAAATGGATCAAATACGACAATAATGTGCGAAGAAAATCATGGGGAAGCTCAACAAATAATCGTAAAGCCCGAATTAACGCTCCGAAATGTCATACTGAGTGTTTGGTGGGATTAGAAAATAATCATCCACTATGAGCTGTTCAAGCCTGATTAAACAGTTAATTTTACATTTTACTGTCAACAACTGATAAGATTAATAGCGAGATTCTGTAATCAGTCTCTAGTCTCTATTTGAGACATTTTGAGGTAAAGTCAAAATTTGTGACTGGTTACTATTCACTAAACTGTCTCTAGCGCTAGTCTCAAATATTGCCTCAAATTTGAGATCTGATAGTTAGCAGGTCACAAAACTAAAAAAACTCTTGTCTGCCATTTTGATAGATATTAACCGATTGTCGTTTTTTTATATTTTGTAAGCAACTCAAACATGAGAAGATTAAAAATAAATCAATTTCGTCAATATTATTAAACAAAGTCAACATATATTTTTATTTTTATTGATTAGGTTTATTAATTTGTTATAGAAAATTTAAGATTTGTTATCGACATATTTATTTTCATTCAAGTGTAAAAACATCTCTGTATAATGAAATATAATAGATTTTGTGACTGTCACTTACAGAATAGCAAAATCGTTTCAAGTCTCAAAAATTGTCTCTAACTTAAAATCTCAAATTTAGAGACTTGAGACTGTATCACAGTACAGAATCGCACGGTAAAACAAGCAATCACAAAAAAATGGCCAGAACCCATCAACCGAAAGGGCTTCGATTTCCATCAGGACAACGCTAGATCACACACATCTTTGATCACTCGGCAAAAACTGAGAGAGCTTGGCTGGGAAGTTTTGATGCGTCCACTATATTGCCCTGAGCTGGCACCATCGGACTACCATGTGTTTCGGTCAATGCAGAAGTCCCGTAAGGGGGAGCCTGATTTAGAAGCTTCAAAAACTCGATTTTTTTTGCTTAAATCCCTTTAAAAATAATCTAAGAATATGTCCTCAAAGTTTTAAATGAGAATTTTAAATATTTTTGAAGCTAGAAGGAAAATAGTGACCGAGCGTCTAGCAGATATATGAGCGGTTGGTCAGAAAGTGAAAACTTTGACGCGCGATTTCTCGGTTTTTTACGACTTTTCTTAATTGGCGGGCAGGATAGAAACTAAACTTAACTTTGTATGGAATTGGGGCAAAGTTTAATATCTTTGGCATTAAATTAAAAAAAAACTAAGAAATGTCAAGTTTGAACATATTTTTAAACAACATAAAGTAAAATTTTTTTGGTCAAAAACCACTTTTTTTCAATTCAATTAGCATTAAAGTTCATCTTAAATATAAAAAAAAAATAAGTTGAAGTTTGATAAAAAATACGAAGACTTTTCGTAATACCAATATACATATATACATATCTACAGATTGAACAATAATAAGTATCTGGGGACTTAAATAGCTATGGTCCGCTTTCAATAAGCTTTATATATATTCATTGTGCTTGATTTATATACTGCAAAGTGTAATATCGAATTTTAAATTGTGGTATAGGTGTGAGAAGTACTTATTTTGATTTGCCCCATTTCCTCAATGTAACATAAAAGAATGTTACGTGCAAAATTTAGTAAAATTGGTTCAGTAGTTTTTGTCACACATACTACAAGGTGTGTTCCAAAGTAAACAGGACCAGAACAAATGGTAAAATCAATTTATTTTATTCAAAATAGTCTCTTTCTGCTTCAATACAGCTTTTTGCACGGTCCAAAAGTATGTCGAACGATTGTTTTAGCTCGTTGGCCGGTATGGCCGCCAGTATGCCGGTGCAAGCCTTTTAAATGGCCTCTATGTCTGCATAACGTTTTCCTTTCATGGGCAAATGCATATTTCCGAAAAAAAAGAAGTCGCAGGGTGCCATATGAAGTGAATACGGGGAGTGGTTAATGGTTAAAATGTGATTTTTGGTCAAATAATCGGTCACATGATGTCCTTCGAATGTTGGATTCTGAGTAATTTTTGGTCGTCAGTCAATTTTTTGCGGAACAAACCGTGCACTTACTTTTCGTAAGCCCTAATGTTCGGCCAAAATGCGAGAAGTTGATGTTTTGGAAATGTTCAATTCCATCTCCATGAATTTCAATGATGATTTCGGCTAATTTTACAATCAGATGGGAACCACGCCCAAATATCATCGCAAAATATTTTTTATTACAGTAGACATACACTTTTCTTTAACACTAAGACTGAGCTATTGGACATATTAAAAAATGTAATGAAACCAAAAGTAGTAGACGCTATAAAAATAGACGAACAATTATTAATTTACGTCGAAAATTACATTATCAATGCATTTCCCAATGCCTCTATCGTTCTAACTCATAACATGGTTGACGACATAACCGACATCGAACAACAAAAATAAATCATAAATGACACACATAGACGTGCACACAGAACATACAAAAATAATGCACAGGAAATTTCCTAAAATATTACTGGCCAAACATACGTAACGCTTGTAAAAAAGAAGTACAAGACAGTGAAATATGTCTCACAAACAAATACGAACGCCGACCAAACAAACAACCAATTGGTTCCGCACCAACGCCAAACAAAGTAGGCGAATACCTACATACACTTATATCGGTATTCTGCGTGAGACTGTCTGTCTCTAATAGTGACTATAGTAATTTAGTGATTCTGTTAGTCAGGAGTCTCATTTTGGTATTCTGGCAGTTACAGTATAGTAGTATACTGTAAAGTAGTATACTCTATTTGCCAGAATACCAAAATGAGACTCCTGACTAACAGAATCACTAAATTACTATAGTCACTATTAGAGACATGAGACAATCGTCTCACGCAGAATACCGACATTAGACTTATTCTACATGAGCGATAACATATACATTAGCTCAAGGGACAAATACTCAAAATTTTGCTACCTTATGCAAGGCATACATGCACCAATTATTGTATCAACTTCAACGAATTGAACAACTGATTGGTACGTTTATGAGGCAGTTGTATGAGTTGAATCAACTGGTTGGATGCAAAACAAAATTTTTTGGTATTTTGTGAAGTTGGTTGTGTTAGTTGGATAGTGTTTGGGTTAGTCGTGTGATTTCAAACGATTTCGCCATTTTATTTCGACTGTCGAAGAGAGCGCGTCATATGTAATAAGTAAAGCAACAACGTCCGAGCTCATGTTTAAGCAACGAAGTGAATATTCAAAATGAAGTTGGCCTCAAAATTGTATTAAAAGTTGTGTCGTGTGTAGCGACAAGGGCAATTTCTAGCCCAACTCAATCAACCAACTAATTGATGTGTGTATGCCTTGCATTAGACAAATACCTTCAAGGAAAGATACATACAAACAGCGTTTGAAAAACTACGCTACTCCCGTAGCATTTCATTTTACTCTTGGTACCGCTCTCACTTTGTCGGGAGCCACAGCATAGCCTTAGCATAACAATGTAAACGAAGAGCTCTACTCTGCTCCAAGTTTTGTTAGGTAAAAAACTATAGCTGGAGCGGGAGCAAAAAATTAAATTCTGCGCTATGCTCTGGTGTAGCGGTAGCAAACAATTGGGAACGGTAGCACAGCAGAGCTAATGAAAATTTTCATGTGCTAGAACTCCCGGATGTGTTTGTTGTTTTTTTTCTTTTTTTTTGCTATTTTCTGCCATAGCATTTGAATTAATTGAATAATTCAAACAAAATTTACATTAATAATAATTTGGCACTTGTTGCGTCAAGTGACTTTATAAATCTAAAATCAAATATTTTAAGTAATAATATTAATAAAGTTAATTAGATAATAATTGAATAAATTATATATATTTACCATTTTTATATTACCATTTTATATTACCATTTTTATGTTACCAAAAACATCATCTATTCCAAATGTATTACAATACTCAATTCTATGAATTTTCGAAATTAATTTTAACTACATTACTTTCCTCTTTTGTATATACATTAGGGTGTTTTTTTTGTGAACTATTAATTTTTTTCAGTCCCGTCACGAAATTTCCTTGGAAATACCATACAAAAACTTCCTTGAAATGTTTAGCCCTAAATATTAACATTAAAAACTGGACCAAGGCATGTAAAAATTGTCCATAGAAAATACACGACAATCCTGATTTTTTATCTTTAAATTCCTTCTTCACATTTCGTGCGAATGCGAATTTCTTGGAAAAATCAAGTTTAGAGCCCCGTAATACCTCGCCGGTGTGAGTTTCGACTTTGTTGCAGTGGGCACTTTTGTAGAGCGAACAATTCTGAGAAACATGCGTCTAAAGTCAAGCGATGCCTTAAAATACCTCTGATCTGTAGGAATTTAAAGATAAAAAATCAGGACTGTCGTGTATTTTCTATGGACAATTTTTACATGCCTTGGTCCAGTTTTTAATGTTAATATTTAGGGCCAAACATTTCAAGGAAGTTTTTGTATGATATTTCCAAGGAAATTTCGTGACGGGACTGAAAAAAATTAATAGTTACAAAAAAAAACAAAAAAAATTAAAAATTAATTTCGAAAATTCATAGAATTGAGCATTGTAATACATTTGGAATAGATGACGTTTTTGGCAATATAAAAATGGTAATATAAAATGGTAATATAAAAATGGTAAATATATATAATTTATTCAATTATTATCTAATTGACTTTATTAATATATTTCTTAAAATATTTGATTTTAGATTTATAAAGTCACTTGACGCAACAAGTGCCAAAATGATTTGCATAACATTTTTTTGTTTGAATTATTCAATTAATTCGAATGTTATGACAGAAAATAGCAACAAAAAAAAAACAACAACAAACACATGCGGGAGTTGTAGCACATGAAAATTTTCATTAGCTCTGCTGTGCTACCGCTCCCAATTTTTTGCTACCGCTACGCCAGAGCATAGCGCAGAATTTAATTTTTTGCTCCCGCTCCAGCTATAGTTTTTTACCTAACAAAACTCGGAGCAGAGTAGAGCACTTCTTTTACATTGTTATGCTAAGGCTATGCTGTGGCTCCCGGAAAAGTAAGAGCGGTAGCGATAGCATAGCAATAATTCCAGAAATTTTGCAGCTACGGAGTAGTAAATGAGAACCCCGCATACAAATACGTCGACGAGATTCATTCAGAAATATACCCAAACGCAAAATTTTTAATGACTGATAACGATCTATCGTTTACAAGCATATGTATGTGCACAATAAATTTACAAATGATTACAAATAACGCACACAAAAACGCCAGCGTTCCATTCTACTACAAATGGACAAGTTGAGCGTACGCACAGTACAATTATTGAAATCGCGAAAGTTTTAGCTGACCAGAATAATTCAGCACCGGAAGACCAAATTTTTGAAGCTGTTCGGTAGTACAACAAAACCATACATTCCGTCCCCAACGAGAAACCCGAGGACGTGTTTTATAATAAAAGGGGTTATCCCGACATTCAAAAACGAATACAACAAAACCAGGAAAGAGTCTTGCGTCATCATAATCGCAATCGAAAGCGGCTGAACTATAAACCAGGTGACATAATATTGTTACAAAAGTATTAAGTTTGGTATTAGTATTGCTATATGCATCCCTTATTATAAACATTGGGCGCCGCGTTTGTCTACTTAAACAATAGCTGCATTTGGCGCCGTATAGCATTATGTTCTTATAATTGCCAGACGTAATATTCTAGAAGGCATCAGCAAGAAGTGCGTGGCTATATAAGCCGTGGCAGCGCCAACGTAATCATCCAGTGCTAAGAGTAAACGGCTATACTGTAGACAAATTGCGTAATAAAGAGATTTTGTTGAATTAAACGGTTTTTGGTTTTATTTGTCAATCCAGAGGTACGAACCTAGTAAAGTAAACTAGCAAGTAGTAAAATCGCAACAATATTTTCCAAGATGTGCAGGCGTAATAAGAACGTAAGAAAATACGCGAAGCACGTTGTAAAAAAAGATAGCGGAAAGACTGTAACGACTAATAAAGGACGGATTATCCATACGGACAACATAAAAGTAAAGGCATGAACGGAAGTTTTTTTTTTACTTTTCCCCATCGCATTATGCGACAATATAATAGATTTAATTAACAAAAAATATGTTCTCGTAGAAACTGACCCCGTATACATATATAAAAATAGTTCCTTTCTATATCATATTTCAAATTTATCAAAAATACTTGCGCCCCATGAAGACATAATGAGATCTTCTTATAATTCAGAAAAACAGCCCGAATCAAAAATATAAAATTAATAATATAGAAACATTAAAAAATCAACCTATGCCAAATATATATAGGCTCAAAAGATCTCTTAAGTTTCTTGGTTCTGTACTTAAATTTATAACTGGTACACCAGATCATGACGACCTTATCGAAATAAAAACTTCAATTAATATGCTAATATAAAATAATAAGAAACCAAAGAACATTGATTCGGAGTTTGAAAGAATTCTTGAAACACTCGATCCTAAATCAATAAATGAGAATTTAATAATAGGAGAAATTTATAACGAATTACAAACAATAACTAATACTATTAATAGGAAAAAAATTTTTACTCTGACACACTTAATCTGAATGATGTGCAAAAATTAATAAACCATGAATAGTTGGATCTTCCACTAATAAATATATTGGAATATTCTGATATCCATATTTGTTATTTAGAACAGACTATAATTACAATTTACAAATACCCAATACTCGAACCTAAATGTAAATTATTTAATGTATACCCCTTAGCTCATAAGCATGGTAAAATTGTTCTAGATCCTAAGATAGCAAAATGTAATAATTATCAAAAAGTTTCAAAATGCAAGAATTTGTTCAGCAATTTTATTTGTAAATCAGAATCCTCTGATAATTGCACTATCAATAAACTAAATGATAATCCAGCAAAATGAATCGTCTTCAACAACAACAATTTGTAGCAGCATAGCGTCGACGCTCCGTTTTTAAGAAGGAGGGGAGTTAGCGACGCTGAAGATAACTTAAGTAAATTTTACACTTAACCTAAACAAACAATAAAATTCCTGCATTATAAACACAACAGACAGAATTCCATAACGAAAAACTGATAAGCAAAACAAAACTACATATCTCTGTTCTAGCAAGATAACGGATATCGAATTACAACAAAGAAGTTGTATGCAGATAACAGCAGCTGCCTTCCATAAGTATAAATAGCATTAAGATTATAAAATGTAGTCAGTAAGAAATTGTGAATAAAAAAGGCAACACGAAAATAAGTGTACTGCCCAAATATATATAATTTCTTTTACTCGCGACAAACAACAGTTTGTTAACTCGCGCGTGTGCCTTGAGTCTTGACTCGTAAGAAAGAAAAAAACGAAGTGAAGGCGGCTGGAGTTGTCCGTCCCTTTTGTGAAAGTTGTTGTGTTCTGGTTGGTAGTGTGGTGTCATATTTGAGTGTATTGGTGTGAGGTGTAGTGATGTGGAAGGTGAGTGGTGAGTGTGGTGTGTTGTTCGTTTATGATGATTTTATCTGCCAATGTGGGGTGTTGAAATGTGATGTAGCTGTGTTTCATGACGTTGTAGGCTGAGAGTCATTTAGACACAATAATTCTATTAATTTATTTTTTATCCACAAATTGTTCATTTTATGCAGTCTTTTATGTCCTTTTAAATTTTCTAGTAATACACAGTAAATAAAAAAAATTATTTAAATAAAAACCTCAATAATTCGGTGTTCAAAATAATAGGAGTGCATCATAAAATTCAATGAAACTAATAATAAATTAAAAAATTGGAAATTATGACTAATATGTAAGTTAGTTTAGTTAATATTTAGCCATTTTTTATTACTGCAGCACATCTGCGGGACATGGGATCGATCAGATTACGACACCTTTTTAGCGGGATTTGCTGCCATGCCTCGTGGACTGTGCTCCATAATTCCCTTGTATTTGAAGGTCTACGATCAGCGACACCTTTTTTAATATCTGCCCATAAATTTTCTATAGAATTAAGATCAGGTGACTGAGCAGGCCACGACATAATCTCAACTTTATTGACCCGAAGCCATTCGTTTGCAGATTTACTTGTATGTTTCAGGTCGTTATCTTGCTGAAACATTAATGACACATTCCATTCCGCGTATGGCAGCATAACTTTTTTCAATATATCCACATACACGTACTAATCCATGGTTTCTTCGATCAGATGGATTGGTGCCACGCCGTTGTACCAGAAACTTTCCCACTATGAATCACCATGATTTACCGTCTTAAGAGTGTATTGCGGATAATATTCCGTATTTGGTGGACAACGGATATACTGCCTAGACCCTGTGCCACCAAATAAAACTATCTTACATTCCTTTGTCCACAAAATATTTTTCCGGTTGCCAGTTACCATGTTTCTTGGCGAATAGGAGCCGTGCTCTTATTATGTTTTTTTGTCAACAATAAAACTTTTCGCGGACTCCGCGCCAATAAATTATGTTCCGATAAACGTCTACGAACTGTTACGTCATTAACATCAACATCTAGACGCTTCTTTTTTCCTCTAGACGATGTTTTGGGATCTTTTTTAGACGACTGAAGTATGCGTCGATCGATTTCTTTAGCAGGTTTGCGTTTTCGTACACGTGCTTCGGCTTTATTTTTGTAGTTTTATACAGATTTTGTTTAAGGGGCTATACCAGTGTGACACTTTCAAAAAAATAAATTTTTTTATTTGCTTTTTCGATAGAATATATTTCCGTAAATATCCTGTGAAATCGGGAAGGTCGTATCTTGAATAGTTTTCGGATGGCAGCGTTCTAAAGAGCGACCGCTCGTAGGTACAAACATACATAAGTGAAACTTTAAACGCGTTTTTCTCGAAACGCAATTTTTCAAAATTGCTGATATCATAACTCAACGACAAATTGACCGATCGACTTCAAATTAAAACTGAGTATTTTTGAATACATTTACTATATAATGGACTACGATCGTTTTGATTGATTGAAAATTGTCAATTTCGCATTAAAAAAACGACCTTTTTTTCCTAAAAAACGATTTTTTTTTCAAAATTACGTCATTTTGTTAATTTTGATATTTTTCAAAGATCGCAGTTCATTGTATAGGAAATATCTTTAAGTTTAATAAACTTTTCAATTTTTTTTGTTTCAGCTACTCATTCGGCCGGAATCATGCCAGCAGTTGGGGCACTTTTTTTTGGCACCTCCGAAGACAGCCCATAACTACTTTATTTTTCAACATTTTTGTAAAAAAAAATCTTAAAATATAGCTGAAAATATACCTTATAACGATCAAAGAAGTTCAAAATATTCAATCGCGTAATTTCTCTTAAAGAAATTCACGAAAATCGCCCAATTTTTCATGTGTCACACCGTTGTAACATTTTATTTTGAATTACTAATATATTTTCCTTATACACTCAGCGAAAAAAAAGTGAGTGTGCTTATGACCGCACGACTGAAGCGAAACTTCTTTCGCTCTATCTATATGTATATATATATGAATGTGTGTGTGCAATATATACATGTATGCACATATACATACATATATTAATTTCCTACAAATTTTTAAATTTATTTTATGTTTTAATTAGTAAATTAATATTTTTGCATAGATCTTTTATTTTTTTTCATTGTTTTATTCGTTATTTTCATTATTGGGTACATCAGTAATTACTGTGGTTGATTGTAAAACCGAGACAATAGGCTTATGATACGAGAAATTCGATACATATATTTTAGAATTAAAATTACACAGAAATCTAGAAAAAACTGCATCGATTGTTGTTCCATGGTTTGTAGTTGGCTCATTACGGTCATTATTCATTTGTAATTCTAATTTATCTCGTAGAAAGTTTATCAAGAGTTGTCCATCTTCGGATGCGAAAGTGATATTGAAATCTCCTGCTAAGATTAGTGGCAACGTATGATAGTTTTCTCCTAGTTCTTCAGAACCTAAGCGACCATAAATCATAAGTCTTCTGTATATAAACTTTATGATATTATTAACTGTGTTATTGGGCGAAATGTAAACAACTACCATTATGATGTTTGTTCCATCGTCCAAAACACAATGAGCAGCACATATATCACCAATTGATGACTGACCAATATCAACTTCACGAATATGTCGTAATAGAATGTCCATGTTCGAAGTTACTATATTCGAGGTATCATTCGATTTCTGATAAATTGCCACTCCTGCTGATCTAACATTTTTACGCTTTAATTTCGCAATACAATCAAAATTCGGGATGTCAATATTTTCATCGTCATTTGACCAGGTTTCTGATAAAAACAGGATTTTGCTGGAATCAATTGCGGGATCGCTCAAGTCCTATACGTGTTTTCTGAGACTTTGGCAATTAAAAGTAACCATGGACAACTTTTTTCTGTCATTCATAAAATCGAGAATCGGTCTACCTATTGTTGACAATGTGTTCAACGATAATCGGTGAAATTCATCTTGTAAAGATATGATCGATGTATCATTTTTTCGCCCATGATAAAATCTATAATCATTGTCTTTTGGTACTATGTAGAGTCCGTCAATACTGGTAACTCGTGATAGAGCAACATTTTCACTTTCGCTCAGTGATTGGACTTAAATAGAAACTTTTTCGTATGAGCTGATTCAAGGAAAAAGTGAGTTTTGTAGTTCCTGGTATGTATCAGAGAACTGCAAAGCTCACTTTTTCCTTGAATCAGCTCATACGAAAAAGTTTCTATTTAAGTCCAATCACTGAGCGAAAGTGAAAATGTTGCTCTATCACGAGTTACCAGTATTGACGGACTCTACATAGTACCAAAAGACAATGATTATAGATTTTATCATGGGCGAAAAAATGATACATCGATCATATCTTTACAAGATGAATTTCACCGATTATCGTTGAACACATTGTCAACAATAGGTAGACCGATTCTCGATTTTATGAATGACAGAAAAAAGTTGTCCATGGTTACTTTTAATTGCCAAAGTCTCAGAAAACACGTGGTATGTATCAGAGAACTGCAAAGCTCACTTTTTCCTTGAATCAGCTCATACGCAAAAGTTTCTACATTTCGTGAAGTGAGCAAACGTGAGCAAAGCATTTCGGACCGAAGGCTCACATTGTACGCGAATGAGCGGTTCGTCAACATTAGCTGATTTTTACTCAACGCTGTGTTTCGCTCAGTGATTGGAATTGAATAGAACATTTCGTGAAGTGAGCAAACGTGAGCAAAGCATTTCGGACGTTCGCCTCGCCTCGCCTGATCACACTTTTCGTTACGCGTTCGTCAGCTTACTCCTCAAGCCAAGCGCACGTAAAGAAGTTTCACTTCAAAAAACCCACGCACTCTACAGAATGCTTTTATATAGCGCAAAACTTGGATTCATATTATTCTAAGATAAACATTTTCCTTTGAGGGTCAACCACTTTTATCTAGTTTATGTTCCAATCATTTTTATGTAAAAAACTTATAGTTTAACACTTGTTATAGATAAAAATGTAAAAACACACACATAACAAACCACAGAAGTAAATTTTGTTATGAACAATAATATAATTTTTAAACAAGTTATTTACAAATTTTATGTTTTTAGCATTAGAATATATAACGAATTAAAATAACATATTTTGTATAAAAAAATTCTTAGTATTTTGTAGAACACCCCTTCCTCCTAATAACCTCGGCTATTTGTTTATGCATGGATTCAAAAAAACGTTAAAAATAATTTTTATCAATTTCTTCATTCCAGCTTCAACAATGTTTTCTATTTCTTTTCGACTTTTTGAAAGCTTTTCTCTTATTATTTTGCCCGTCATTTTACCCAAATAATGCCTGCAGTTCTCACTTGTATTGAGATCTGAACGGTTTCCTGGCCACGTGAGGGACCCTATTCCATAAAAATATTTTTGTTTTGAAACCTGTAAGTGTTTGTAATAAATTATTGAAAAATCTATTTCAATATTTTTGTGCTTTGGTTACCGCTTTGGCTCTATGATAAGGGGCTGAAATATCCTGAAAATAAACTTTCTGGCGTGTTCGGACAGCTACTGTGGTAGACATTCGTATAAGCGCACAATGAAATTTTTGGAAAAAGCATATTTAAAGCAGATTATTTTGAAAAAAAGATTTTGATATGTCAATTATTGTAATGCTATATTGTATACCAATGACTGGCGCCAGTAAGTCGGCATGTTAAGTAGGCAATTCACAATAAAAGAAGCATCGCAGTAGTAACGCGGACATTCGTATAAGCGCATGTTAGAAAAATGCATATTTTTTAAAAGAGGAGCTGCAGCGTAAATTTTTTTTTTTGCTTTTCATTAGACGGTAGATAATAAATAAAAGCTAAATTTTTAGTGTAAAATTTTGTATTTACATGTATTTTATTGATAATTTAGATCATGCCTAAAGGATCTTATTTGACGCAAGAAGAATGGGTGTCAGTTAAATTGTTAAAGGAAGAGAAGTACTCGAATCGTGCGATTGCAAGGAGAATAGGGAGGTCTGAGAACTAGTGATGGGCGATGTTGTGACTTTTAAGGAACACTGCTACTTGTGACTGTGACTTTGTAGTAGCAGTGATTTTAAACTGTGACTGTGACTAGAATAAAAATTGTAACAGACATAGGCCAATAAAGTAAAACAAAATTGTTTCCTTTTTTCATTTAGGTACGATGTACATATTTATTAGAATAAACAGAAATTAACATAGTAAAATCATTTTTAGAAAATCACAAAATACAAAGTATATACATAAAAGATAAAATTAAGTAGTGTTAAAAATATTTACATTAAATGGAAAAGAAGGCGAAAATATCACATTTTGCGAAAACAGCATCCACTTCTTTAAAAAATTGCCACACATAACTCATTTTGGTTCTTTTTGACACAGACATATTTAATTTTTATTAAGTATAAGCAAACTGATTTGTAACAGTGTCGTACAAAAATTCATTTACATTAATTTTATTTTTTAAGTCGCACATTTTTAAAGTCGCACTAAATATATTCTCTGAAGGTTGTTTTTCAATATAAGGATACTCAATAGAAGCTATTTAAAGTAAACGAAAACATACTTTTAAAAATATTTCGTTACTTATAAAATACTTTTTATAAGTTTTTTTAAATTACTATATAAATTGACGCAATTTTAAGATTAAAAGTTTTATAATTGGCTTTACTACAGCATTGAGGTTTCTGTAGTCAATTTAATTTGTACATGAATATTACCCGTTTAAAGATAAATTCACTTTTTATATGTTAACCAATTTATACTTACCTAAACCTGAAAAAAAGCATAGCTTTAATGAATATGAATTCATCACAGTCGCTATTTTTTATATTCCACGGTGAATGCTATTTTGTCACAGTCGCAATTTTTCATATGATACTGTGACTGCTACTTTGTCACAGTCGCAATTTTTTATATTCCACGGTGAATGCTATTTTGTCACAATCGTAATTTTTCATATGATACTGTAACTGCTACATTGTTACAGTCGCAATTTTTCATATGATACTGTGAATGCTATTTTGTCACAGTCGCAATTTTTCATGTGATACTGTGACTGCTACTTTGTTCGTTAATTCCTGTCACTGCTACTTTAGGAAACTTGTCACAGCTGTGACCAGTGATTTTTAAGTAGCAGTGACAAAGTCACAGGTACTCAAATATTTGCCATCTCTACTGACAACGTAATCCGTAATTTAAAAAAAAGGCAGTAAGTATGGAATAAAACCGCCAACAAAGGGTAACCAAAAACTGACACTCCGTCAAAAAGGGCAAATACTCCATGAAGCAACAAAAAATAAACTGAATTTCAGCCAAATTAAAGCAAATTTAGAGATCGACGTAACAACTCGTCAAATCGCCAGGGTGCTCAACACTTCCCCGAACGTTAAATGGACGAAATTGAAGAACAAGCCACGTTTAACAACACAGCACAAGCAAGAACGGTTAAGATTTGCCAAAAAATACATGTCCTGGAAAAAGGAGTGGAAGAGGGTTATTTTTTCGGACGAGAAAAAATTCAATTTAGACGGACCAGATTGCTACAGTTGTTATTGGCACGATCTAACCAAAGAAAATGTGGTACGATCGAAGCGAAATTTCGGAGGCGGGAGCGTCATGGTTTGGGGAGCATTTTGCTATGATTCTAGGCTTAACTTGGTACCCATAACATGCCGCATGAACTCCACAGCGTACATAGATCTACTCCAACAAAACCTCATTCCATTTGTAAGGCAAGCAACGGAAATCGAATATGTATTCCAACAGGGCAATGCCTCGATACATGCTTCTCGGCAAACAAAGGCGTGGTTGGAGAGCCAAGAAGTGCCTTTACTTGATTGGCCGGCATGCAGTCCGGACTGTAACCCCATAGAAAATCTGTGGGGAGTAATGGCAGGGAAAGTTTACAGCAATGGGCGTCAATACAGCAACATCAATGAGCTTAAAACTTCAATTCAGCAATGTTGGCTTGATTTGAGCGGAGATTTGCTCAAAAATCTTGTTGAGTCTATGCCAATTCGCATTTTTGCTGTTGAAAACCGGGGTGGCCATACCAAGTACTAAGATTAAGTTAAAGTATCGAGTTTTATTTTATTTTCCATAAGATGTGGAGTGCGCTTAAATGAATGTCTCCTTAAAAATCCAGAATTCTTTAAAATTATGTTAAGTTTTTTACTAATTACTGTTGAATTGATAAAAATTTTAAATTAACAAAATGTAAGACAATAAAATGAATAACTTTCAATATTTAAATGCAACAATTAAAGCTTTTATTTATTAAAAACCCAAAACATATATGTGTGCTTATACGAACCACTACCACTGTATTCAATAGTTGGCAAAACGTCTCTCAAAATTCCAATTTATATTTCGGCATTCACAGATCTTTTTAGAACAATTAGCGGCCCAACACCAAACTTGGTTACAGCTCCCACACCATTAAATAAGGCGAATGCTTTACAGTGGGTCAAACACAGTTTTCCAAAAAACGCACGCCTTTCCTACGACGCACTGTGGCATTTCCGTCGGGTTCCGACAAATTAAATTTCGATTCATCGGAAAAAATATCATTTCCCCTATCTGATGTACTCAAAGTTTTGTGTAATTTTACCCACTCTAGTCGGTATTTCTTCTTTCGTATGATGAGAAGTGGCTTTTTGGCTGGACGTCGCGCTCGGAATCCAAGATTATTTAGGACATTTTGTATACAACTTGTAGTTATTTTTACCCCAGTGGTTTCGTAAAATGTTTCACTGATTATTCCAGCATGTTGAAAGCCATCATTAATGCACATCCGTTTAATTTGTCATTTTTTACGAGGTTTTACTGTTTTCCGACGACCACTGCCCTTTTTTTGAGCTATTTAATTAAAATACGTATAATTTTTAATTATAATACGCACGTTCCAATCTCTTGTGCCCATTTCACGAGCTTTTTGACCTTTGGATAATTTTAGTTTATATAAACCTACGATTTCTGCTTTCTTTTTTGTTGACACCACCATATTCAACTTTACTAGTTTTCACAACTGATCCAAAAGAAAAAACCACAAATTCTGTAATAAACACGTGCGGACGCTAACGGTTTTAAAAATAAAGGTAAAATAGTGTAGTCACATGACAAAACAGCTAAATAAGACAAATAGTGAATTTTGAGCAAATAGTGACAGTTCAAAATAGGAATATTATAAAATTTTCGACTGCGTGGGTTTTTTTTCGCCGAGTGTACATGCTTATATTGATTTAGACAAATACGCCATCGTTTTCTGTAAACATGTGTACCACTCTCTTCGGAACTATTTTTCAACCGTAATAATGCAAAATACTCTCACTCCGATCGAGTTGCTGAGATGACAATCACACAATTAAAACTCTAAAATTTTTTCGATCTAAAAAAACAATAATTTGATTTTGGCTTCTTTCCATTTTTACAAAAATTTTACTTGATCAATATGATTGATTTTGAATAAAAAATAAGTTCTATAATAAAATATCTTGTATATTAAAAAGTATTATGGATCATACGTATGTCCACTCAACTACAATATCAATATTAAATTTTATATGTATGTATATATTCTATATTTCTTCGGCTCTAAAATTGTAAAGTTCTGTAAATTTTGCCGCCCTAGACTCGGGCAGAAATCGCTTTGATCGGATCATTATAATAAACAGGATTTGTCCGGAAAGTAATAGGATTGATAATTTATTGAACCAATCGTTACACATTTAAAACCTTCCTTCTTTAAAAACTTTCAAAATGGGCTCCTTCTGCGTCGATACGGCGCTGCCAGCGCGATTTCCAATCATTGAAGGAGTGATGGAAGGCATTCTCAGGAACAGCCTTGAGAGTCGAGCTGCATGCTGCCTGGATCTTCTGGGGGTGAGGGGTGGCGTGGTTGATGTGGCGGAGTTAGGGTTTGTCGGTAGGGTGGATGGTGTATTTGGTGTTCACATCTGGGCTGTAGGTGGCTACGGAAGCGTTGAGATCCCTTGGTTAGGTAGTTTCACAAGAAAGGCGTTGTCGTGGTGCAACTTCCAATCGGTTGCGATGTTGTGTCAGACCCGATTGGCCATTCGTTTGAGTCACTTGACGACTGCTATGTAAAACTTGGCGTTAACGGTTTGTCCGGGAGTAACAAATTCTTGAAGGACGATGCCTTTGATGTCAAAAAGATAATGAGCATCATTTTCACTTTCGGTTTGTTCATTCTTCCGGTCTTTATCAGCGACCTCTTCCCGGTCCTCCAAAAATGCCTGGTGCCACCGAACACACCACTTCTTGGTAAAGCAACATCTGGGTAAGCCCAGCTCGTATCTCTGCTCTAAGTAACGCTGTATTTTCGGCTTACACTACCCACAGAAGCACGTCGCGCGAAAATGTTTGTGTTAACTCTCCATGTGCTCGGAGGCAACTGATCAGCCGCTCATTCATTAGCTAGGAACGCCTGCTACCGAATCCAGTTTTGTGTGCGCACTCAGAAGTACAGTCGCGGCGGAAGAAAATCAGTCCTATTACTTTCCGGACGAACCCTGTATAGCTGCCATACAAACTAAACGATCAAAATCAAGTTCCTGTAAGGTATATTTTGTATTTGTGAAAAGTATTATAGCTTCGATGCAACCGAACTTACCCACTCTCCTCTGAATTTATTTTGATGATCAATATGATGGAATTCTTTCTTTCCGATGGTCAATATATTTTTTCCATTTTCATCACGGTATTGTTTTTTTAAATTGTTTACATTCATAGTTGCCAAACGGTGCTCTGTCAGATTTCTTGTTAATGCCTGAAAAATTTTAAAAAGTTTATTTTCAAATCTATATCTGTATATAAGATCTTTGATTTTAACACTTTCAAAATAGTTTGCCACAAAGTATAGGAGCTTTGTTCTCCCAATTGTTATTTATTACACTTAGGATCGTTTTCCCAATGTCTGGTTAAGCGCTTAGCTTAGACGATTTTTTCAATATCTGATTAGCAACCATCTGTCAGTTAAGTTGTGCTTAACTTTACGGAAAGAAGGATCGATAGAATCAGTGAAAACCATTTTAAAAGATCGTTTGGGCCCCCTCAGGCCCAATATTTTAGAAAACCAGCGTCGCGTTAACGCCTGTGAAACAATGCTTTTCGACCAACAGGATGTCATGAAACGAATTATTACTGGCGATGACTCTTCGATTTATGCTTATGATCTGGAAACGGGCGATCAATCGGAATATCTTAGCAAAGATGATCCGTATTCAAAAAGTAGGTAAAAAATCAAGGCTATGTAGAAAATTTTTTCGATTATCGAGGTATGGTGCACTCCGAATTCGTTCCGACCAGCCAAACTGTTAGCAAAGAATTCTATTTCAGTGTTATTCGTCGTTCGCGCGATGCTATTCATAAAAATAGGCCGGAATTATGGACCGACAACACTTGGTTTTTGCACCACGATAATGCATCGTCGCATATTACATGATTTTTCCGCCAAATTTTCAAACAATGTCGTCACGCAACCACCGTAGTCGACTGATTAAGCTCCGTGTGACCTCTGGCTATTAAGCAACCTCGCCCCGTGGAAATCGTTTTGAGTCAATTAAATTAAACGTAAATCGCTACGCGCATTGAAGGCTATTCCGAAATTTGATTTTAAGAGCCGTTACGAAGATTGGCAAAAAAAAACGTTTGCACAAGTTTATTGAGGCCTTTGAGGGGGACGACATAGATTTTGGAGAGGAAACTAATAATTTAAAAATTATGAACAAAGTCTTAATATTTTTTTGTAGTACTGAAGTAGGAGTGGTGTGCGGATTCGCTCGTTTTCACATCATTATATAAAAATATCACAATAATTTTATGCATTAATATTTGATTGATATTGGTCGTACAGTTCCTGAGATATTAAATGTCATATTACATAACAGTGGATGGGGGCTATGAACACTATCTAATATCTGCATACATTGAGTCCTCTACAACCATTTTATGTGCAAAATTTGATGCTTTTGGCGTATTTAGTTAATGAGTTTTCACATTTTTAGTCGTTTTTGACATATTTTACATAGAATGAAGATGCCCAATGTTGCTTATAGACATACTTATATGTACTTCTATGTCCCGATATATTGTATTAAATTTTTTGGCGCGATGAGTTTTTGCCTTTTGTAGCCCTATGTAAGCTGTGCAGTAGTCATTCGAAGAAGAACGAATTTGTCAATATCGTTTCGCAGTGTTTTAGAGAAAAGTGTTTAAAAGCGGTTTTTTGTAAAACGAAGTTAAAAATATAAATAAATAAAAATAAGTGAATTATTTAATTACAAATTGCTTTGTTTGACTCGGATGAATCGTTGGATGGGGAAATGAAGAAAAACAGCGAGCCAGAAAAATTAATTTTGAAAACATGAACAAACATTGAAAATATCGAAATTAGTATGATTGACGAAGTAATAGGCAAAGAAAATTACGTAGAAACGATTTAAAATTAAGGTAATGTACAAGATGAAGTGCGAAAACACTGGAATGTAATGGAAGAAAGAAAAGAAAAGTGCACAGCATTAAAATGAAAAAACAAATCCATTATTTAAATAAATAAATAATAAATAGGGTTGTGTGCTGGGTTTGGGACCCGCCACGTAAAAAAACATACCAATGAAAAAACGACAACAGCCTCGGATGAGAGACCCCCCTTTTGATGACGACCATGGCAAACGAAGTAAGGACTGCGAATTGAGGGCATGCACCTGGAATGTCCGGTCCCTTAATTGTGAAGGTGCCGCTGCCCAGCTGGTTGATGTCCTCGTGACATCACCGCCGTCCAAGAAATGCGATGGACGGGACAAGGACAGAGACGAATAGGTCCTTGTGACATTTACTACAGTGGCCATATAAAGAAGCGCAAGTTTGGTATGGGATTCGTGGTGGGAGGAGACTCCGTCGACGTGTACTATCATTCACTGCGGTGAATGAACGTCTAGCCGCAATCCGCATCAAAGCAAGGTTCTTCAACATATCGCTGATTTGCGCCCACGCCCCAAAGGAAGAGAAGGACGATGTGAGACTTATGAGAGATGCCTCTGCCAAGATGTCAAAATCGTGCTTGGCGACTTTAACGCCAGGGTGGGCAAAGAAGGTTTCTTTGGCACTACGGTCGGTAAATTCAGCATCCACGAGGAAACATCGCCAAGTGGGTTGAGGCTGATCGACTTCGCCGGGGCCCGAAATATGGTTATCTGCAATACTAGATTCCAGCGTAAGAAGATTTATCAAGCTACCTGACTGTCTCTGGATCGGAAAACTTCCAACCAGATCGATCATGTTGTGATAGACGGAAGACACGTCTCCAGTGTTTTACATGTGCGTGCGCTCCGAGGTCTTAACATCGACTCGGACTACTATATTGTTGCAGCTAAGATTCGCACCCGCCTCTGTGCAGCAAAAAACGCACGCCAACAAACACGAGGAAGGTTCGACATCGAGAAGCTGCAATTACAACAGACTGCCGAACGTTTCTCAACTCGGCTTGCACACCTGCTCTTTGAGAGCACTCGTCAACAACTCGGTATAAGGGAACTGTGGGACGGCATTTCAAACTCCTTATGTACAGCTGCATCCGAAACCATTGGCTTTCGGAAAGTGCAAACGAACAGCTGGTACGACGAGGAGTGGCGTGTCGCAGCGGAGAGAAAATAGGCTGCCTACCTCGCAAAGTTACGATCGACCACAACACGTGCGGGATGGGATAGATACCGCGAGTTGAAGAGGGAAGCGGGACGCATTTGCAGACAGAAGAAGAAAGAGGCCGAAATGCGTAAGTACGAAGAGCTTGATAAGCTGGTCGACAGGGGCAATGCTCGAAAATTCTTCGAAAAATACGGCGGCTTACAGAAGGTTTCAAGACCGGAGCATACTCCTGTAGAACCCCCAAAGGTGATCTAGCCACCGATGCCCAGAGCATACTTAAATTATGGAGGGAACACTTCTCCAGCCTGCTGAATGGCAGTGTACGCATAACACCAGGAGAAGGCGAACCCGATACCCCAATCGATGACGATGGAGCAGGCGTTCCATTACCCGACCATGAAGAAGTTCGAAAAGCAATTGCCCGCCTGAAGAACAACAAAGCGGCAGGGGTCGACGGATTGCCGGCCGAGCTATTCAAACACGGCGGCGAAGAACTGATAAGGGCATGCATCAGCTTCTTTGTAAAATATGGTCGGACGAATGCATGCCCAACGATTGGAATCTAAGTGTGCTCTGCCCAATCCATAAAAAAGGAGACCCCTTTAGCCTCCTCAACATCGTATATACGGTTCTTTCGAGCGTATTGAGTGAAAGATTACAGCCCACCGTCAACAAACTGATTGGACCTTATCAGTGTGGCTTTACACCTGGCAAATCAACAACCGACCAGATATTCACCATGCGCCAAATCTTGGAAAAGACCCGTGAAAGGAGAATCGACACTCACCACCTATTCGTCGATTTCAAAGCTGCTTTCGACAGCAAGAATAGGAGCTGCCTTTATGCCGCGATGTCTGAATTTGGTACCCGCAAAACTAATACGGCTGTGTAAACTGACGTTGAGCAACACGAAAAGCTCCGTCAGGATCGGGAAGAACCTCTCCGAGCCGTTTGATACCAAACGAGGTTTCAGACAAGGCGACTCCCTATCGTGCGACTTTTTCAATCTGCTGCTGGAGAAAATTATTCGAGCCGCAGCACTGAATCGAGCAGGTACAATCTTTTATAAGAGCGGACAGCTGCTGGCGTATGCCGATGATATTGATATCATCGGCCTAAACACCCGCGCCGTTAGTTCTGCTTTCTCCAGACTGGACAAGGAAGCAAAAGAAATGGGTCTGGCAGTGAACAAGGGCAAGACAAAATATCTCCTGTCATCAAACAAACAGTCGTCGCACTCGCAACTTGGCACTCACGTCACTGTTGACAGTCATAACTTTGAAGTTGTAGATAATTTCGTCTATCTTGGCACCAGCGTAAACACCACCAACAATGTGAGCCTAGAAATCCAACGCAGGATAACTCTTGCCAACAGGTGCTACTTCGGACTGAGTAGGCAATTGAGAAGCAAAGTCCTCTCTCGACAAACAAAAACCAAACTTTATAAGTCACTCATAATTTCCGTCCTGCTATATGGTGCAGAGGCTTGGACGATGTCAGCAACGGATGAGTCGACGTTGCGAGTTTTCGAGAGACAAGTTCTACGAAAGATTTATGGTCCTTTGCGCGTTGGCCACGGCGAATATCGCATTCGATGGAACGATGAGCTGTACGAGATATACGACGACATTGACATAGTTCAGCGAATTAAAAGACAGTGGCTACGCTGGCTAGGTCATGTTGTCCGGATGGACGAAAACACTCCAGCTCTGAAACGACTGGCGCCAATTAAAAAGAAGAAGAATGTACCAAAGGAATTTGACAGAATATTTGTGACGAAAGCATTTTTTATGCGGCACAACCTAATGATTGGGGACAGTTGTTGGAATCAGAATTGAAACCGATCAAAAAAAAAAAAAAAAAGTAGGTGTCATGAATTCAGATATTATAGGTTTGATATTCGAAACAAAATTTGTATAGTTTTGGGTGTCACGAAAACCAATTTTATCGGTTTTGCTATCAGAAATAAAGCAAGATGATAGTCGCCCACAGATTTTAAATGTAAGTTAAAAAATCAAGTTATTTTATTATTTCGAATTAATTTATCTTTATTTCTATAAGGGATTTCTAAGGGATACATAAGTATAAAACACGAAATATCTTAATTATTGAGTTTTTGGAAAAAAAACGGATATTCAAAGACATTAGATTTACAAGACGGTTTTTAAAACCCAAATGCGTCTTTATTCATTAAAAAAATGTTATCTCTTAAAATCTTCCTATAAATCGGAACTTATTAAGAACTTTTATAGGATTGCTTCTTAAATGTATTCATTTGCAAGTTTTGTCACATTAGTAAACACCTGGTTCGAATATTGGTTTTGCGGATGTTCGAAAATGCGAATATCCAATCAGAATCTGTGACACCATTGAAAATGAGAATTGGTTTGCAATTCTGACCGCTAAGCAATTCTGTCTTGGATTGCACAACACCCCTATGTGATTCGACAGAAATTGAAAGATATATTAGTATATTACTATCTCCTGCTGAAGTAAATAACAATCTAAACAGTAATTCTGTTAAGCCCCGAAAGGAAAACTAATGATAAATTACATATATGAAGTTCGTTACTAGATTTAATGAAAACGAAAGTTAACGAAATTCTCTCAAGAGTTTTCTTCCACCTATTCGAATTTCCCAACCAAACTGTACTTATCATCTCAATTCTTGTTCTGTTTGAATGAGAGAATATATTTGTCATTAGTGTCAAAAGGACAATATACTATACGTATAGGTGCTTACCTCAATCTATTCTATTGTCTATATCACCACAGTCCAAAGAACCGCACAGTCTAAAGAGGTAGAAGCTTGTATACCACAAGTGTCTTCCCGGCCGGAAGAGCAAGATGAACTTAAGACTAAAGGGTGTGTTGATTTGCGATGTGTAAAGAATGAAGAAATAGTTGCATATTGGGCAAAGCAGAGCATTTCCTGTTGTCCTGATGAAGCCGCCATACACCCCCAGACCATTACTGAGTCGCAATAAATTAAACTTACTTTCGTCTATAAATAATACCTAAAAATCGACCTTGGAATCATAGAAACGTTCTTATTGTCAATATATACCGTACGAATTCAAATCGGTTTTTTTCTTGCTACTCGACCATATAAGTAATATTTTCGTAATAATCTTCTTATAGTTTCTGGGTTAACCTTAGTACCAGAAGGTTCTTCGACCATTGCCACTAGTTTAGGTGCAGCAGTAAAAGGCCTTTGCTTTATTTCTCTAATTGATAATTTCTTAGGATTGGACTCGCGCTGCTTATTTGAAACTAATCCATTTCGATTATATCTGGTAATAATATCGTGAACTGTGGATTTGCTCTTCTTCATAAAATTGTAAATTGTGATACATGACTAATTTGCGCTCATCCAAAGCATACTGTTTAATTTTTCAAGACATTTTAAAAAAATACTTACTTAAACTTCGCTGATTGACTTACGATGTTCAATTACAAATCTTCAGACCTATAAACTTGGAATAGATATAACGGAACATTTACTGTTATATTTGCTAGAAATACAGTTTGCCCGACTTTCAATGTGAGTCAAAAAAGTGACCTTAGTACAGCTTTTGTTACATGCGTTTTGTTTTATGATACTTTGAATATACAAGTATACTATTGTTGTTTTTTAAACGTAAGATTTATTGTAATAAAATATAAAAAAATCGAGTTGACTATCTTTTTTTCATCACACATTTATCATAAGTGGAAATTTCGTTTTGCGCTTGCCCGACTTTCAATGTGAGTGACTGTATGTCAATGCCATCTTATAACTCGTACAGCTGATCGTTGCATTGATTGCGGTATTCGACGTTGCAAATGAGCAAAGGACCATAAATTTTCAGGAGAACCTTTCTCTCGACAACTCGTAACGCCAACTCATCAAATGTTGTAATCGACCATGCCTCGCTAAAACTTTATATGCGATGTTGAAGAGACTTCCCTTTTTATGCAATGGGCAGAGCATACTTAAATTCTAATTGTCGGGTATGCTTTCGTCCGACCATATTCTACAAAGAAGCTCATTCATGCTCTTCGTCGCCGCTTTGTTTGGACGACTCATGTAAAGATAAGAAAAAACTAGAACCGATTTCACAGCATGAATTATGAAAAGATTTATTTTCATACTCTAATGATTTCAATATCCTAAGGTCAAACACAAGATGAGATTCTTGATGGCGGTCTATGGGTACTTTCAATTGTGCGAAGGAGTAAAGTAATTTTTAAGATCTTAAATTACTTTTAGTAAGTCTTGCTACTTTCTTTCTTAAATATTTGAAAATGTGAATATAAGAGCCTGCTGTACCGTATATATGTATATGGTACTTTTACTAATTGCTTTTATTATATCGAATATCTCCCACACATACTCGTATTTCTTATATACTACATGTATGCAAAGTTTTGCTGTACCATAGAATCGTGTTTTTGTTTTATAAATTCTTTATCTGGATTTCAAAAGAGAATTTCAAAGATTGAGAAGCTTTCAATCTTTATAATTTTAAACACATATTGAAATTTCTTTATTTTAAACGTACTCTAATTTTTAGTTGTACGATTCTGAGGAGTATTCCGTTTAGTATTCACCTCGAATATATTTGAATTTTCACTAATTAAAATTTCTTACAATGTGTTGACTGTTACTATTAAAATGTCAATATATTTTATAATAATGAGTCTTACATAATTCAGTGAAACAATATGAAATTTATATTAACTTACCATAAGGTAAGCTATTATTTAAATTGTGCAATATCGAACATTTATTAAAACATATTTTATGTACACTGCAAGGTATTTAACCTTATATTGTCAAAATAAATACTTACAGTAATTGCAAAACTTTTTTTTAATAAAGTCAGGTAAGCCAATTTCGGGTGTAACCAAATCAAATTTGGTATGTTATAAAGTTATTGGCTAGGTACAGGTTTCATTGCCATATTTTGACTAAAATACTAATACTAATTAATGCAATTAGTATATTTATTTAATTAAACAACTTTTTTATTATAAATAAGTACCGTTTGCTCTGGATGTACATATGTCTGAGTATACGCACGTTTTTAGAAGTTGTACTGTTATCGCTTCTCACAATTGTATTATCGATATGAAGTTTAGAGCAAGGTCTAGAAAAAATTGCTTTTAAATTTAGCGCTAACCCCCACAATTTCTAACAAAACTTGTGGACTTAATTTCATTAAAATATCTCGCATTTTGACTAACATAAACAGTTTAATCATGAGAAAGTCGGAAATCCCTATATAGGGTACATCGGGGTTGAACTGATTGCATAAACTTTTGCTTTTATTATGTAGGTTGCCTTTTATAGATTTTCGGGATTCAGCAACCCTAGTGTTACAATCTTGCAACTGATAATTTTGTCGTAAAGTCTGACATTTTGGATGTTATACTCAGAACGTTTTGGCATACGACCGCTACTTGTGTTGTCTACATTAACTTGAAATACTCATCTCAACAAAAATATGGAATTAACTTTCGAAAACTTTCGCGCGATTATTCTTACAACTTCCTACTTGGATTATCACGTCAACACTGTATCGAGGAACTTAATGAACTAGTGTCAATTGATTGAAATTAAAAAAAAAATTGCGATAGCGGTGCTTCCAAACACTTCTATGAAAACGTGTCAGATGGTGAAACACGGATTTATGCGTATGGGCCCGAAAGTAAAGACTGTGTAGGTGTTCAAGATGAGCCAAATCCAAAAAAACTTGATCGCGCAGGAAGCCCTTCCAAGCAAATAGAGACCTGTTTTTTTGGACAACTGCCTCTCAGGAACAGATTTCAATTCAATATTGCTAAGATAATTCATACACTGACCGGCATATTGGGCAAAGGATGAACCAGCTCAAACCACTTCGAAGGCCGATAGTCCACGTCTCTTACTACCTCACTGTAGTTTCTAACAAACCTTACCGCTGGTGGGGGGCAATGATAGACTTATATCGAGGAAGAATTTATTAATTCTCATTTTTATTTAGTATTTTCATTACTTACATATATACTATTTTAGGAAACAATATTAAATTACTAAATACATGTGTATGTGTATATTATGGTGTCCCTTATTTTTCAAAGTTTTAAATTTCTATCGTATAGGACTTAATTTTGTTCATTTGCCTCTAAAACACTCGGAAATACATTTTTAGCTCATTTGGAGTACGATAACCCGTGCCGACTTGCATCGAATCAAGTTCATACATGTTGCGCGGCAGTAGCGGTGCGTATTCACGGCATTTGTCATTTGTTCTCAATTATTCTCGCGATTAACACGTATTGTTATACATTTAAAAGATGGCAGTGGAATTAAGAACCATTTAAAATGTGTTTTCTTAGTTGTAGACGTAATTTATCAAATAATATGCGCAATGTTACTGTCTAATCATTAAGCTCTTGCAGCACTTTTGTATCATTCCCGAAGTTAAATTGACTGTTAGTGAAAGCGCTAATCTCGTCATTCGGGAGTGAATTATATTTTGGGAAAAAGCTAGAATCCCTACCAAAGCTATACCTAACTGAGTAAAAAAACTTGTGCTTCTCGCAAAAAAAGCGCCATCAAAGCTTACACTGATTCTTTGGAACTGCTGAAATTTGAATAAGAATAAGATAAGCAACGCAAATGGGTCTGGGAATGAACGAGGGCAAGACGAAATATCTCCTGTCATCAAACAAACAGTCGTCGCACTCGCGACTTGGCTCTCACGTCACTGTTGACAGTCATAACTTTGAAGTTGTAGATAATTTCGTCTATTTAGGAACCAGCATTAACACCACCAACAGTGTCAGCCTGGAAATCCAACGCAGGATTACTCTTGCCAACAGGTGCTACTTCGGACTGTGTAGGCAATTGAAAAGTAAAGTCCTCTCTCGACAAACAAAAGCCAAACTCTATAAGTCACTCATAATTCCCGTCCTGCTAAAAGGTTGCAGAGGCTTGGACGATGGCAACAACCGATGAGACGACGTTGCGAGTTTTCGAGAGACAAGTTCTACGAAAGATTTATGGTCCTTTGCGCGTTGGCCACGGCGAATATCGCATTCGATGGAACAATGAGCTGTAAGAGATATACGACGACATTGACATAGTTCAGCGAATTAAAAGACAGTGGCTACGCTGGCTAGGTCATGTTGTCCGGATGGATGAAAACACTCCAGCTCTGAAAGTATTCGACGCAGTACCCGCCGCGGGAAGCAGAGGAAGAGGAAGACTTCCACTCCGTTGGAAGGACCAAGTGGAGAAGGACCTGGCCTCGCTTGGAATATCTAATTGGCGCCACGTAGCGAAGAAAAGAAACGACTGGCGCGCTGTTGTTGACTCGGCTATAATCGCGTAGCGGTGTCTACGCCAGTAAAGAAGAAGAAGATATTTTTACAAAAACAAAGGTGTTTAACGGGTGTAGACAAAAAGTTAGCCGAAAAAGAAGAAAGAGAAAGCCAGAGGTCTATCGTCATCTGTTACTGATCAACTTATCAGATCTGATGAAAACCTTGAGGAACCGTTGGCATCCACCTCTCCAATGCTAAGTTTGGAAACTACTAAAAAAAGGAAGGGAAAACTTTATAACGCATAAGTTAGTTGCAACTTTAGATAGTAGATGTCAATTAGGCGTAAGGAATTCCGTCTATGTAAAGGGTGATTTTTTAAGAGCTTGATAACTTTTTTTTAAAAAAAAACGCATAAAATTTGCAAAATCTCATCGGTTCTTTATTTGAAACGTTAGATTGGTTCATGACATTTACTTTTTGAAGATAATTTCATTTAAATGTTGACCGCGGCTGCGTCTTAGGTGGTCCATTCGGAAAGTCCAATTTTGGGCAACTTTTTCGAGCATTTCGGCCGGAATAGCCCGAATTTCTTCGGAAATGTTGTCTTCCAAAGCTGGAATAGTTGCTGGCTTATTTCTGTAGACTTTAGACTTGACGTAGCCCCACAAAAAATAGTCTAAAGGCGTTAAATCGCATGATCTTGGTGGCCAACTTACGGGTCCATTTCTTGAGATGAATTGTTGTCCGAAGTTTTCCCTCAAAATGGCCATAGAATCGCGAGCTGTGTGGCATGTAGCGCCATCTTGTTGAAACCACATGTCAACCAAGTTCAGTTCTTCCATTTTTGGCAACAAAAAGTTTGTTAGCATCGAACGATAGCGATCGCCATTCACCGTAACGTTGCGTCCAACAGCATCTTTGAAAAAATACGGTCCAATGATTCCACCAGCGTACAAACCACACCAAACAGTGCATTTTTCGGGATGCATGGGCAGTTCTTGAACGGCTTCTGGTTGCTCTTCACCCCAAATGCGGCAATTTTGCTTATTTACGTAGCCATTCAACCAGAAATGAGCCTCATCGCTGAACAAAATTTGTCGATAAAAAAGCGGATTTTCTGCCAACTTTTCTAGGGCCCATTCACTGAAAATTCGACGTTGTGGCAGATCGTTCGGCTTCAGTTCTTGCACGAGCTGTATTTTATACGGTTTTACACCAAGATCTTTGCGTAAAATCTTCCATGTGGTCGAATAACACAAACCCAATTGCTGCGAACGGCGACGAATCGACATTTCACGGTCTTCAGCCACACTCTCAGAAACAGACGCAATATTCTCTTCTGTACGCACTGTGCGCATTCGTGTGGTTGGTTTAATGTCCAATAAAGTAAACTGAGTGCGAAACTTGGTCACAATCGCATTAATTGTTTGCTCACTTGGTCGATTATGTAGACCATAAATCGGACGTAAAGCGCGAAACACATTTCGAACCGAACACTGATTTTGGTAATAAAATTCAATGATTTGCAAGCGTTGCTCGTTAGTAAGTCTATTCATGATGAAATGTCAAAGCATACTGAGCATCTTTCTCTTTGACACCATGTTTGAAATCCCACGTGATCTGTCAAATACTAATGCATGAAAATCCTAACCTCAAAAAAATCACCCGTTACATATATGTATATTTCAGGCTTTAGTACAAACACTAGATCTTAGCTGCGATAATTTTCTGATAAACAAATCGTCTATTCAACGTACACACAGGGTCGACAAGATAGAGCGGAATTTATAAAATCAGATTTTCAGAATAAAGTGCCTGAAATAGTGACTGTTCACTGGGATGGGAAATAATGACCTGGACTTGACGTGAGAAGTTCTAAAGAATAACGCCTACCAATTCTAATTTCATTTGGAGAAAAGGAACAACTTCTGGCTGTTCCCAAACTGGAGAGCTCTTTCGGCCAGGGTCAAGCTAAAGCTGTTTTGAATACACTTTATGACTGGAAACTCAATGACAAAGTACAAATAATGTGCTGTGATACAACTGAGTCTAATACAAGGCGATTGAAAGGTGGTTTTGTAATTGTGGAGTAAAAACAGGGCTTCGCTTGATGCTATCACATTTACGACTAGATTTAAAATGTGTCTTCCAAAATCCACCAAGTGATATACCACTGTTCCAAAAGTTTAGAAACAACTGGAAAACTATTAATTCCTCTGCCATTGAAACATATACCGATATCGTCTCACGGCATTAGAAGATCTGTTGAAATTTTATAATCAAAAACTGCTAAAAACCATTAGCCGTGACGATTATCGGAAACTGATTGAACTATCTATTATTTTCTCAAGACCAGGCAGTGAAAATATAAAATAAAATTAGACCTCCTGGAGCTATGTATCAAGCAAGGTGGATGGCTAGAGCAATTTACTCTGTAAAGATATTTGTTGCAATCTCAGTACAAAATTAGTGCCAAGAATAAGCGAGCACTTCAACATTTTTGTTTATGTATTGCGGTTTTATATGTAAAAATATGGCTGTAGTCTGGCGATAAAGGCACCAAATCCAGATTTGTGCTTTCTAAAAAGGCTCAAGGAATATGAAACTGTTGACAAATTGATCTAAAAAGCAGCCCTAAGAATAGTCCTATTTTTATACCGTTTTTAATAAATTGTTAATAATTATTATTTATTGTTGCAGGAAAATCATTAAGTGATTTTGTGTCCGTCAAGAGCACAAATTTATTTTCTGGATTTTCCCGTTTCTACATGGGATGAAGATGTTGCCTACTCAGAGGCGAAAAGTAAAGTACTTTCTTTAACGGCAGTTAATGATACAGCAGAAAAAGCTATAAAACTTATGCACGATTTTCATGGTATAATCACTGCAAAAGAAGAGCAAACGGAATTTTTGCTACGCTGTATTCAAGAGCATAGATCTCTGTATCCAGACTGTAAAAAAAGACCCAGAAAAGAAAATAGCCTGCCTGATATATTTTTTATATTATTTTAATAAATAAATTTCTTTATACATCGATCTAAGTTATACAAAAAGTTGTGATCCCTATCTCGCCCTCAATTGAGTCAAGTTTAATTATATTAGTTAATGTTTTCTAAGTCTATGCTTTTGATTTCAGCTGCCAGCTTTTGGTCCATCTCTTTGTTATTCATGTTATTCTACCAGGCAAGCGATATTTTCTGTGTTTTTTTTTATAATTTTTTGTATTTACTTGTATGTATATACGTATATATTTTATTATTTTTTTATGTTTTTTTCGTCATATATACATACTTGAGCTTTAGTTTTCATTTTATCTTTACCTCACTTTTAGCAAATGTTTGTTTTATACGTACTTTTATTAAGGCACATTATATTGGTGTAAACTCTCACGCCTATATATTTTTGAATTGAACCGGAAGCATCAACCGGAATTGACCCATTTCCAATTTTTAGCGAATACGATGTAAAATGTCTTCGACAATGTCATTTTTGTTCGTATCTCATAATTGACGCGGATTTGAAGGCTGATATGGTAAAATGATTATCGCGAAAAGTGTGCGATCTTCATTTGCATTCGAAGTAGCTATCGCATCGTCCAACGTTTGTTTCCACTGATTATCGTGTTCCAGCAATTGTAATTGCACACACCGTACCATTCACAGTACGCAATACGCCGCGTACATTAATCAGTAGCAATCGAAGGTTGAAGCAATCATCGTTTTTCGGGTGGATTGTGTAAATTCATCCTAATGCATTAGTTGAGAACACACCTGAACTGGTCGGTCTTGCTTTCAGCGTAACTATTTCTTCGACGATGCTTTCCATGAATGCAAGGTATTTTCAAATAGAGCAATGTTCTCGTAAGCGGATCACTGACGAAAGTTGAGAAAAAAACTCGTCAATGTTAGTTTTGTTGTTAGTGTTACCACCGGCTGTAATGTATTCTCTGGGCTGAAATAAACTCTTTGGCCAATCTCCATATTAACTGCGAGACACACAACAATCGGAAACCGTTCATGAATTGCAAAAGTAAATATCCTACAAAGCGCTTTATTGCAGTTCACGTATGGACCGTATCGTTCAAGACCAATAACCGCCATGTTGCTTCCCTTGGTGACGTACTTACAAACGTATTTTATAGATTACACAAAACTGCAATACTAAACATTGATATGAGTTTTGAATGTGAATTAGACAACAGTGGAGAATATAGTACGATCCATATGTTGTCAACTTCGATATTCACTACTCTAAGTTGTATGGTCGTCTGATGAGCTACGACGATGGAGTGGATATCCATCATTTCCAGTTTGCGATTCCGAAAGAAAAGCAAGTGGATAGTGTTTCGTGCATTTATTGTTAGACATACAAACCGAAAAGGGATTGTAGTGTCCGCAAGGTCCATGAACCATATTGCTTTCCACCACTTCATATAATACTGGATCTTTCTCAACATCAGGAATTTCCAGAGAAATGATTTCATCAATTTGATCTGGTGTAACCATCATCCAAAGAAGAATGTGTGCGTGCGGCAAACCTCTCTTTTGCCACTCAACAGAGTACATCTAGCTAAAGTCAATCAAACATCGTAACTGTTGTTTGAAAAGTCGTGCTGTGCCATCGTGACGATCGCTTACTGATTGACCGCGATCCATAATTCCGCACGTATGTCACCGCATCCTGGGAGTACTTCCTGCCTTGCCTTGGGCTGCAATACTTTGATGTAAAAAAGAACACCGACCGATATTAGGGCGATCTCTTGGTGGCTTCGTAACAAATTTCAATCTGCAATTGACCTCTTTGTGTGAAACACACGTAAAGTTTTCACTGAATAATTTTCAATTGCTCAATTCACAACCTGTCGTAAAGCATCGTAAATCGTAAAATTATAAAAAAAAAAAACAAGTGTAAAAATTTATAATTTTACGATGCTTTGCGATAGGTTGTGAATTGAACAAATAATTTTTCTTTTGAATAGCCGGAATAAAAAAGCAAGCGATCGAGACTGAACTATTCAAATAATTTACAAATCAAAATATTGAAGTTACTTTTTGGAATTATCCAATTTGCCGACTTTTCATGAAAAGTATAAGATGTTTTTATTTCTAAACCTTCCTTAATCCACAACGAACAACCTCTTAAAATTTCATCAATATTGGTTCAGCCGTTCTCTTAGCGTTACTAACGAACAAACATTCATTCGTTTGTATGAGGAAAAGAAAAGGGCTGTTTTTAGGGGTTTTCCGGCAATTATTCGAACGATCCCTGAACCCAAACGAACATTTAAAAAAAAAGAATTATCAAATTTCGTTCAGTCGTATGAAAGTTATGAGCGTACATACATTTTGGCGATTAATTTTTACATACATATTTATATAGACGAAGATGTAAGGTTGTTTTTATTGTTTTTTTTTTTTTTTGAAGAAATGAAATATTCAAATGATTCCTACAAACATGAATTTTGAACAAATGCTTATGATTTGAAATATAATTTTTGTATTTGATAAATTTTGACATAAAGAGATAAAAAGTATGTCCTATGTCCTTACCCTGGTTCTAAGCTACCTCCCCACCAATTTTCAGCCAAATCGATTCAGCCTTTCGTGAGTTATAAATAGTGTAACTAACAACAACTTTCTTTTATATATATAGATTAAGTATTCATTACACATATCGAGTTTTCATTGTTTTTAATATGTATTCTGCTATTCGGGGCGGAGACAAATCCAACGAATCAATAACCATAAAAATTGGTTCAGCAGATCTCGAGTTATAAGTGTTCGAATAACCCCGTCTTTGTTTTATATATATATAGATTTTCATTGCTTATATACTGTTTCAGGAAACTATCTTAAATAACTAAATATGCGTATAAAAGCTTAGAGAAATATATAGTAAAACAGTGGGACGATAATCAATACGACAGTGAGGACGAAATTCCACTGTTTACACTGATTAGATCAAACAGTTGTAACGATGATACACTTCGAGAGGCACAATCGTTATTGTCTAGGGTAGGTGGTGTTGACGTCAGAATGAAGACATGGAACATTGGAACAACCAAAATACGAAAGATGATGAAGATTTCGAAGTGTCTGACAATGAAGTTGAAGAACCAGTTATCGAGGAAGATATGCAACAACAGAAAGTTCGTTTTTCGGAAGCAGTTGATTGCATCAATACCTTGATAAAGTGGTATGAAAACAATAATGATGCAAATCAGACATCACATCTTATTAATATGCGCACAAAAATTGTCAAGAGTTATTACACAAAAGAAAAGAAACAAACAAGTCTCGACCACTTCTTTAAACTAGTAAATAACACGACTCCACAAAAATATTTTCGTTCTTTGTCCTAAAGTTTATTTTATGATTTTATGATTAATTATGAACAAAAACGATACGAAAATGCACTTTTTTCGTATAAAGTTTGCTTTTGTAAAAGTTATAGTAATAATACTATATTTGGGGTTTATTAAGAGATAGTACCTATAAACATAAAAGAAAAAGTAAAAGTAAAAGTGTGCGCTTTTAAATTATTTTTTATTTTTTTGAACCACATATTTTAAAAAATATCGTTAAAGCGGTTTGCTAAATAAAAAAAGCAAACTTTTTCATATATTTTTTTCGTCTAATTACGACCTAAACATGGAAATTTACTGCTTTAAAGTAATGGTCAAATTTTGTGTTGACCCGTGTAATCGATCGCCTAAATGTAACGGCAAATATGCGGAATAAAAAAGTTTTTTCTGCACCTTTTGTAATATGGTTCATGATGATCCAACAAGGCCGAAGGTCGACAAATCGAATTCTACATAATTATTTCACACATCTTATAATGAAGTTATAAGTAAAACTGAAGAAAATACAGAAGAATTGCATTATTCGAATTATTAACTTTTCCAAAGGGTTTTCGCTTTTGGAAAAAACACAGAAATAAACATAAATTTAATTATATAATACGTTTAGTTTATTTGCATGACTCATTTTTACTCATAACAAAACAGAAACTTGGATTTACTTTGTACTTTCCGCATTATACATATATACTTATGTACATATTAACTTGTATATTTATAGTATTTTGAGCTAAAAGAGTGTTTGAAATTCTTTCCACATCTTCTAGTATAATTTGCGGTATGAGATGGCTGCCTAATAGAAGATCTATTTGAGGAGGGGTGTTGCAGTTGCGATCTTCTTTCTTACGGTAAAAAACCTTTTCTCAATGCTTGCTATTTATATAATAACTTGAAAGCATATTTGTTAGTTGCGGTAAAACTTAGCGTCTGCTTGAATTCTGATATCCGCTTAGGGGAAATAAGGATAATGAGACAGATTATATTGGAGTTTAGAACTACTCTTCCGTCTATATCCGTAATTTAAAAGTTGGCTTGTTTTGTTGGCCGTTTTTCCTATTTTATGCCCTAGACGCTATGAATGATCATTGTCATCCTTGATCTATTAAGGCTCAATGTTTGAACAGTTCTCCTCAGTGTTCGATGGAGACGACTACTGTGGGTAGCAATACCCTACTTTCAATTTCGCTGTGTATGGTGTAGTTTTTTGTGCTTTTGAGCAACATGGTGTCAGATTTTGTGGTGTAAAAACCAAGAATTGTCTTTCCACAATTACGGTCTTTTTAGGCAGATAGCGTTACGCAAACGACGCATAACGTTCAAATAATATTCCTTGTTGACTGTTTGACCGGTTGGAAGGAATTCATAGTGCACAACACCACGATAATCGAAGAAAACAGTCAACATGACCTTGATTTTTGAGCGACTTTGGTGCGATTTTTTTGGTCTCGGCTCTCTTTTGGCACGATATTCGCTCGCTTGATCAGTTGTTTCGGGGTCGTAAGCATAGATCCAAGTCTCATCGCCAGTTATAATGCATTTCATGACACCCTAGTAGTCGGAAAGCATCGTTTCACACACTTCGACGCGACGCCTTTTTTCCAAAAAATTCAATGTTTTCGGTACCAGTCGAGATTTGACACACTTGAGGCTCAAAACATCCTTTAAAATAGTATTGGCTGAGCCTTTCGATATGCCAACATCATCAGCAATCCTAATTGTTTGTCGGAATATTTTGTGTGGATAGAACTGATAAACAATTTGAAACAGTGGATTCAAAATAGTTTGATGAATTCTTCACTTGTTTCTTTTTGAATTTTAGACAAGTTCATAAGTATCGTTACTTAATGGTCGACCAATATTCTTTCGTTTTCATATCTTGATCTCAGAGCTTCCACAGCCAAACTGAAATTATCGTCATTTAATGCGAACTGTTTGACTATTACGCCTGCTTGACCTTCATTTTTGTATCGGAAGTGATACAACTTTTACGCTTGCGATAATTTTGTATGCTTTACATATGGCTGTAAACATGTCCCGGAAGGACGGCCACTGTTCATAACCTCCATGAAATATTTCTGTATCGTATGTTGGCACTTTGAGATGAATGCTTGAACTTGCCTCTAGGGCTTGTAATTGTGGCAGCTCTACTCTCGGATGGATAGTAGGTACAATTGACTTTATCTGAGATCATAGCTTTTGTGCCTTCATACTGGTCTAAGCAGTTTTCGTAATTGACGTAAGCCGAGGATTTGAAATTTTCAGGTTGATCAGTTTCTACTATTGCGTCGTATGCAGTTTGGAAGCGTGTCTAAAAGATGTTAATAGATTTATTCTTGATTACTTGTACCGATTCAGAGTTGTTTTGAACCGGTGAAGATGCAAATCGAGTGCAGTATTTAATTCAGCTGTCACTCTCAGAAATTAATTTACTATTAGAAATGTCTTTCCCCCTTTTTTGCTTCTAGCACGTTGCTTTAAGCGTCTAGCTTCAGTAGGTGTACATGGACTTTTGTCGTCAGTAATCATTTTCGGAATTTTTAAGAATTCTCCTTTAGATTCCTTCGAATCTATGTTCATTCAGAAAATTTAAATTAATAAAATATATCCATATATCTTCTCTAATTGTAATTTAGAAAAGTGGTAACCGTAAACTCTTTAAAATAAATAAGAAATATCCGAAAATTAATTCAAGGACGACCTTATCGTTTTTATTAATCGTATATTTTGTTGGGTTTTTTATTTTAAAAAAATTATTTCTCACGGAATTATCCGTATACTCTTGTATATGAGTACGCTCCTGAAACGATGTATCAGCTCGCCCTGAAACGTGGACAATATCATTTGTACTTACGTGTGGACGTTATGTGTATATAGAATGCGTTAAATATTTTGTTTGCAATTATGCTTGTTCTTTTTGGACAAAGAACAAGGCAAAGGCTTAAAAATCGCCAAATTTGACCTTCAACATACATACAAGGTCTGTCGCAAAAGAAACAGAACTTTTTAAATATAAATGTTTCTGGTAGCGCCACCTATTGGTGGGTATATGAAATAAAAAGTTTGATCTGTTGTGGACATTTCGTAAAAATTTTAAGACAAAGAATAACTACAATCGATGTTATCGATCAAAAAGTGACACCAGCTTTTGGGTATCGGTCGTAAAATACATATAAATGCATATGAAGAGAATGCTGATCGTAAAAACGATTTCGATGGTATTGTACAACGAGAGTTCGTCCCACCTGGCCAAACGATTAATGCTGTGTTTTACCTTGGTGTTATGAAGCGTCTTTTGTGACACATTCGTTCGAGCACGACGCCTGTTGCACGATAATGCGCCGTGTCATCGGTCGACGCTTGTCACTGATTTTTTGACAAAAAACTCCATATTAACCATTAATCACTCCTGTGCACCCTGTGATTTTTACCTATTTGGAAAACTTCATTTGCCCATGAAAGGACACTGGTTTCAGGACATTTCAGCTATCCAAAAGGCGACGACCGATATTCTCAAGAGCATTCCGAAAAATGACCTTAAACACTCATTTGAAATGCTAACCGGGCTAAACGCTGTATCGAAGCACAAGGCAACAATAAAAAAATGTAACTTTTGAAAAATATTCATTTTTCGTTGTTTTCTTTTTTAACAGTCCTGTTTCTTTTGCGACAGACCTTGTACGAGTATGTATACAAATATGTGCTGTATGGGTTTTCACAGAGGTAAGTATGTATGTGAGATGTTTAATTTATTCTACAAATATTGTTTTTATTTAAAGAACCGTATATTTATTTTCTTAATTTGTATTATTTAATTGTATTCTATGTCTGAAAGTATAAAAGCATTGGCAAACAAGTAAGGAAGGGCTAAGTTCGGGTGTCACAACATTTTATACTCTCGCATGATAAAGTGATAATCGAGATTTCATTATCCGGGTGATTTACCGATATTTTCGGTGAAAAATTAGGTTAGGTTAGGTTAGGCACTGAGTTCTTCGTGTTCGATATCAGGGACCTTGAAAAGTTATAGTCCGATCACGACAATTTTTCCACAAGGGATACCTCTGCTCAAATGCAGTATTTGTATAAAGTTTCATTCCGCTATCATCATTGGTTCCTAATGTATATATTATACAGAGAAGGCATCATATGGAATTCAAAATAGCGTTATATTGGAAGAAGGCGTGGTTGTGAACTGATTTCACCCATATTTCGTACATGTCATCAGAGTGTTAAGAAAATATTATACGCCGAATTTCATTGAAATCGGTAGAGTAGTTCCTGAGATATGGTTTTTGGGCCACGCCCATTTTCAATTTAAAAAAAAAAAGCCTGGGTGCAGCTTCCTTCTGCCATTTCTTCCGTAAAATTTAGTGTTTCTGACGTTTTTTGTTAGTCGGTTAACGCACTTTTAGTGATTTTCAACATAACCTTTGTATGGGAGGTGGGCGTAGTTATTATCCGATTTCTTCCATTTTTGAACTGTATATGGAAATGCCTGAAGGAAACGACTCTATAGAGTTTGGTTGACATAGCTATAATAGTTTCCGAGATATGTACAAAAAACTTAGTAGGGGGCGGGGCCACGCCCACTTTTCCAAAAAAATTACGTGCAAATATGCCCCTCCCTAATGCAATCCTTTGTGTCAAATTTCACTTTAATATCTTTATTTATGGCTTACGGTTCCCGCCATTTTGTGGGCGTGGCAGTGGGCCGATTTTGCTTATCTTCGAACTTAACCTTCTTATAGAGCCAAGGAATACGTGTACCAAGTTTCATCATGATATCTTATTTTTACTCAAGTTACAGCTTGCACGTACGGACAGACGGACGGACGGACAGACAGACATCCGGATTTCAACTCTACTCGTCACCCTGATCACTTTGGTATATATAACCCTATATCTGACTCTTTTAGTTTTAGGACTTACAAACAACCGTTATGTGAACAAAACTATAATACTCTCTTTAGCAACTTTGTTGCGAGAGTATAAAAACACATCAATATGCAAACATAATTCGCGTTTAGAAGCATGTGCGAAGAGAGATGGTACACGTATTTCTTGGCTCCATATGAAGGTTAAGTTCGAAGATGGGCAAAATCGGCCCACTGCCACGCCCACAAAATGGCGGAAACCGGAAACATATAAAGTGTCATAACTAAGCCATAAATAAAGATATTAAAGTAAAATTTAGCACAAAAGATCGCATTAAATAGGGGCATATTTGGACGTAATTTTTCTGGAAAAGTGGGTGTGGCCCCGCCCCCTACTAAGTTTTTGTACATATCTCGGAAACTACTATAGCTATGTCAACCAAACTCTATGAAGTCGTTTCCTTTAGGCATTTCCATATACAATTCAATAATGGAAGAAATCGGATAATAACCACGCCCACCTCCCATACAAAGGTTATGTTGAAAATCACTAAAAGTTCGTAAACCGAATAACAAAAAACGTCAGAAACACTAAATTTTACGGAAGAAATGGCAGAAGGAAGCTGCGCCCAGGCTTTTTTTAAAAATTGAAAATGGGCGTGACGTCGCCCACTTATGGACCAAAAACCATATCTCAGGAACTACTCTACCGATTTCAATGAAATTCGGTATATAATATTTTCTTAACACTCTGATGACATGTACGAAATATGGGTGAAATCGGTTTACAACCACGCCTTCTTCCAATATAACGCTATTTTGAATTCCATCTGATGCCTTATCTGTGTAATATATACATTAGGAACCAATGATGATAGCGGAATAAAACTTTACACAAATACGGTATTTGAGCTGAGGTATCCCTTGTGGAAAAATTGTCGTGATCGGACTATAACTTTTCAAGGTCCCTGATATCGAACACGAAGAACTCAGTGCCTAACCTAACCTAACCTAATTTTTCATTTAATTTAATTCTAATTAATTTTACAGCAAAATAAAAAATATGTAAATGACGGATAATGAAATCTCGATTATCACTTTATCATGCGAGGGTATAAAATGTTCGGTGACACCCGAACTTAGCCCTTCCCTACTTGTTTTATAATTATGTATGATCCTTTTGAGGATATATATACATATGTATATGTATGTTTGTAATCGTTCTTTTTTATACTCTTGCTACCTGTTGCTATAGAGTATTATAGTTTTGTTCACCTAACGGTTGTACATATCACCTAAAAAACTAATATATAAATAATCAGGATGACAAGAAAACTTGAAATTCGGGTGACTGTCTGTCTGTCCGTCCGTGCAAGCTGTTTGAATTGTTTGAAAAAAATTGAGATATCTTGCTGAAATTTGGACTGCGGGTTTCTTAGTACAAAAAAAATACTATTATGTAAATGGACTACTACCACGCCCACAAATCGCCATTAACCGAAAACATATAATACGAGTATGCCATAACTAAGAACTAAATTAAGATATAAAACTGTGATTACAGAGAATCGCAGTGGTAAACCGCTCTCTAGCAACAACCTAATTTGTACAGATCTTATAAGTATGTATGTATGTACAACTTCTATCGATAGTGTGCAAATTGGATAAATCAATAACTAAATACATCAGAGACATAAAATTTTACCTCCGAGATGGTATGAGAGAGCTTTTTTGGAGTTGGTGTAAAATTGGACGATGAGCGTGGCACCGCCCACTTTTTGGTGAAATGACTTTATACATATATTATAAGTAGAATTAAAGGATAATCTTTCTCTTAGAATGGTATGTCTGTATAGCCCCCATGTACTTAATAAAAAGATTTCCGGCTGACTTTACTCTAAATGATTGGTTTTACACCTTAAAGTATTTCCTTGGCTTTGATTCTTGCAAATTGCAAGAGTATAAAATGTTCAGTTGCACCCGAACTTAACCCTTCCTTACTTGTTTTAGTATTTGTAGTCACGTCTGCACTGTATACTTTGTTTGTTTGATTATATAACTTTTAATGTGTACTTATATATCTTATCTTATTAATGTATTTTTCAATTTGTATACACTTCACTCCTTTTGTTTAGTTGACTGCAATTTAATTTTTTCTTTGTTTGTTCTTTCCACAGATATTGATGAGAAGATCTCGAATGTACGTTGATAAAACCACTTGTCATCTGTATGTACGATTACAGAGGGAAGTACGATGATATATGGCTAAAATTACTTACACAGAATGTTGCCAGGGTACAACAATCAAAATGGTCCGTTAATTCAAGTAATTGAATATCGCTACACAACTTCTGATGGCTAGAGATGTGGGCAATTTTTGTGCGTGTGTGACCTCTCACGGTCGCCAAATTATGTTTCAGCCCAAGACTAGATTAATGATAAGTTAACAATTCGATTGTATTTAACATAAGTACAGAGGTGAGCCTAACGGTGACCATGAATATCATCTGATTTTGCACAGTGTAATGCTTCTGACTAAACGAGTACAATGCTACAGGGATATGCAGACGATATTGACATCAAAGGCCTTAACAACTGCCTTTTCAAGCCTGGAAAAAGAAGCGAAAAAGGTTGGTCTTCTGGAGAACGAGAGGAAGGCAAAGTACCTGGGAGCCACTTATAATTATTCATCGCGTCTTGAGAACCACGTCACGAGTGGTGGCTAAAAATATGAAAAAGTTAAGGAGTTTCTATATCTGAGGAACAGCAGCCTAAGCCTAGAGATAAAGCGCAGAATAACTCTTGCAAACAGGTTCTCCTTTGGGATCGGTAGGTAATTAATAAGCAGGAACGTCTCTCGATGAACAAAAATTACACTTTATAAGTCTCTCATTATTCCCGTTCTATATGTGGAGCATTCTTGAGAACTATTCTTTGCAAGATTATCTGAGCCGTCCGCGTGGGCGATGAGTATCGAAGAAAATGGAGCCACAATCTGAGTGACCATATGGCGACATGGACATAATTATGAGCCCATGTCGTTCGTAGTGAAGATGATGCTCCCGTGAAAAGCTCCTTGGCCAACGGAAGCAAGGGCGCCTACCCTTCCAATAGAAGGACCAAGTGCACAGTGCTAAAGAAATTCTATGTAAAGTCGAATCTAAAAAAAAACAAATAAAAAAAAAAACAAATTGATCTGAACTCTTGACATTTTAATATTAAATTATTAGTCCCTTGTAAAGGACATTAAAAAAAGTTCAAGAGGAACAAATTCATTACAGCTGTTTTATACCCAATGGTTTAAGCTCAAATTTTGAAAAAAAAAAAACTTATATTAAGTTCCTATTATTCGATCACCGTTTCCAATATATATATTGTAGTACAAAAGATGGGTGGAAGGTACGCTAAGCGAATTAATAATGATAATTAAAGGAAATAGTGCTCTCAGGAAAATGGAACGCTTTTCAAATCCTGGTTTAGTTCGCAGGCTTCAATTCTTATTAAGAGAATTAGAATAAAATATTGAAGACTTCGAAATAAACGAAATATGCTCTCTAGATAGTATAGAGATAGTAATAGAGAAAACTCGTGACTGTGTTTGAATTTATTAGCCAGCACGAAGATGAAGAGTTAAGTCGTGAATTCTATGATTTAAGAAATAGATTTTACAAAACTCAAATTAAAATCTAATAGCAAAAAAAATTATGCCAATTTTACGTTGCCTCAAGTTGACATTCAGGAGAATACGCTCATTGGCAAACTTTTAGAAAATTGTTTGAGCAACTCGTAGTCTCTCAAAATATTTTAGATACGTATAAAATATGTATTTTAAAAACTAAATTAAGAGGATCGGTTGCAAGTTGTATTGCAAATTAACCTTCAACCTCGACGAAATTTTCTGTTGCCTGGAACCTTCTTAATGAAAAATTTACGAATAAAAGGTTACTAGCAAATAATCATTTCAAACAAATTTTAGATGCACCAGTAGTGACTAAGACTGATTTTAGTGTACGAAAATTTAAAAAAAAAAATCAAGAAAAAATTTCTGAAAGTATACAAGCATTGGAAAGCCTCAGTTTCTCTGCAGACAATTTGTTACAAGGATTATTAAACTATACGCTTGTGCAAAAATTAGACAACAATTTAAAGCTTAGGTAAGAAAATTCCCTTAAAGACCCTAAGGAAATACCGACCTTAAATTCACTACACTCGTTTCTGATTCATGAAGGGAATGCACCACAAGCAGCACAAATTTCAAACAAATCTCCAAAATTTAAAAATGCAGTATTTAAATGCATAATGGGATGTAATACTCAACAGTATGTATTTTATTGTTATAAATTTAAAGCTCTTTCTACTCAGGACGAATGGGATGCAGTAATGAAAAATAAATTATGCACCAAATGTCTTAAAATAGGGCACAATTTAAAAGAATTTAAAGGCGAAAATTGCCTCACATGTCATGAAAACCATTATTTATGGTTTCACAATGATACATTTTTTAAAGCAAAAAGGACGGTTATTCAAAATACAAAGAATGACAGATTAAAAAGTGATTCTGAACATGTCCTGTTAAAAGCAATTGTTGATTGATCAATACGAAAGAAACAGTTAATCTTCCATTAAAATCAATAATAGATCCTTTGAAACAAATTTAGACAACATTGTAGTACAAAAGATTATGTCTCATGTTCCCACAAAATACATTAAAGTTAAAAAAATTCCAGAAGATATAAAACTGTCCGACCCTCCATTTATGTAATGTTCCAGGTAAAATTGATTTATTCCGAGTATTAAGTGCGGGCATATTCTTTGATTTGTTAAAAGAAGAAAAAATAAATATTTAAAATGTAAATTACAAATTCCAGAATAGTGTTTGGGTGGTTGATATATGTGCGTATCACCTAACATAACTTCCAAATTAGCGCACTGTGGTGTTGTAACATATTTACTTAAAAATAATCAACAAAAACATTTTTGGGAAATTGAATCCATTGAAAATAGAGTGTTAATAAAACTAAAAAAGAAACACGGTACGTAATAATTAAAAATTTTCTGCAGATAGTAAATTTACTATAACCATTTCATTCAAAAAGGAAAATATAAACTCAGGAGATTCTTCACAAGCAAAAGGAAGATTAATCTCTCTAGATAGAAAACTTAAAAACCACAAAAAAGAAATAAATGGCAAGTTCTATTTGAAACGATTAAAACTGGTATGTATGCAGCTCTCAAGAAACGTAAAAACTTCATATAAAAAAACGCTTAAGAAACGGTCCAGAAACGTTCCTGCGATAAAGTTACTTGTGCTAGTACGCAGCTCTTAAGAAAGCTAGTACAGGTATCCCTCGAATAACACGGTTAATTGGTTCCGTGTTATTTGAAATTTAAAAGGTAAAACTTTATAAACGCAATAATTTTTAAATTACATATGTTCAACCACTGTCACTCTCCAAAGATTGATTTGTTTTTCCTTGAAGAGGTAGAGGATCCTTAAATTTCAATTTTTAAAAGGAATTTTCGCGGCTTCGTGTAATTCGAACCCCGTGTTATTCGAGGGTTGTCGCAATTTTTAACCGTGCTATTCGAGATTTCGTGCAACTCAAGTACCGTGCTATTCGAGGGATACCTGTACTAATTTTTAATACTTTTTTTCAATAAAATGTGAATATGGCAAACCTGGTTTTGCGAAGAAACATCAAATCAACAATTGTTTCTTGCAGGAAATTCGAAGTAATCGTCAAATTCATCCTAAATTAGTTGAAATCATTATTATAAAGTATGTTCCATTTTGAAATGTTGTATAAAACCAACCAATCATCAACAACATTCCTTAAATCTCAATGAAAATATTTGTGTTACCATACACATACATACATACGCACAAAGTTTGTTTACTTTGTTTATTCTCTCTTGCTCTTCTAATGTGGATCATTCACAATGCGTAACCAGCTGTCAAAATTACTTGAGAAATAATGTATTTTTGTTCTTGAGCAATTACTTGAGAGCTGCGTACCAACCTTAAAGAACAAAATATTCCACATTGCAGTGTTTAAGCCAAGATGGCAAATGTAAGAAATGTAGACGTAAGGATATGCAATGGCACATCGTAAAGAGGAGTGAACAACTGTTATCCTTTTCCTACCGAGGAAAAAATACGTAAATAACCAATAGATAGAGATTCGGTCGACTCGAACTAAAAAACAAGAAAAACAAAAACCTTAAAAAAAATAGATGTTGGGTTGATTTGGACAGCCTGGGATATACTTATCCACATCGATATATTTCAAGAAAGGCAACTAATTTCAAATTCACTAAAACATTTGAAATACTCAACGATATTTGTAGAGATTTAAGTGAACACAATGATTCAGCAGCTGCACAACAAATACTTAGATATTTAACAGCTTTACGCCATCATCGCGTTCATGGGGAGGATGATACAAAGGAAGACCAGGTCAGTGTTACCCTTTATAGGGTCAGTATACTACTCCTAGTTTGACCTGATGAATGAAGAATACTTACGGTGTATAATATCAGTATGGTTGTCGAGGGTCGCTAATTGATGGTATTTGCAACTTGCTGGCAAAGTGTGCTGTATTGCTGGTTATCGTGATATGGGCAAAGGTTGTGCACAAGCTCTGCGTAGTTTCGGCAGAATCGTTATTGTCACCGAAATCGATTCCATCATTGCTTTGCAAGCGATTATTAAAGGCTATAAAATAACCAACATGGAGCATACAAAGATGCTACTATCTTTGTAACAACAACTGGTTGCAAGGACATTGTTAATGGCGCACATTGAGAACACATGTTCGATGATGCGATCGTTTGTAATTTTGGTAATTTCGATTGTGAAATCGACGTCGCCTGGTTGAATGCCAATGCCAAGGAAAAGATTAATGTCAAACCCCAAGATCGTTATACACTATCCACTGGTAATCATATTATTTTGTTGGCCGAAGGACGTCTGGTAAATTTGTGCTGCGCGCACGGCCATCCCAGCTTGTGATGTTCAAATCGTTCAGAAATTAAGTGCTGGCACAAATCGAATTGTGGACCAAGGCTGATAAATACAACGAGATGTGCCTCTGTTGCCGAAAATGCTCGATGAAGAGGTCGCTAGTCTACACTTGGAGAAATTGGGCATACGATCTAAAAAGTTACAGGATTAAATTCGAAATACCTCGAACTAGAATGACGTCATATAGTGCATTACGGCATGAATACTGACAATCGTAACAATAGTCCTACGACACATCTGTAATTCAGCAAGGCACGCATATCCGGTAGGAGGATATATCTTACGAAATTAATTAATAATATTAGTAAATTAGAATAATATTAAAAATTTAAAATGTAGTACAATAGAAAATAGCGTATATAAGAAAAATTATTAAAAGTTCGAGCCGCCAATCTTGTGAAGGAAATCTTTGCGCGGTGGCCATGCGAATATCGCATTCAATGGAACGAGGAGCTGTATGAGATATACGACATTGACACAGTTCTGCGAATTAAGGGACAGTGGCAGCGCTGGCTAGGTCATATTGTATGTATTCTTAATTATTTTTCTTCTAATGTTATACTAACTCTTTGTAAAAAGAACATTTTTTGGCTTTTTAATACCTAATAATCATTAAAATTTGAAGATTGTCGAAATATAAAAATATTTTTTACCTTAGTTACGCCTGCAGAATCACTTCGAAAGTTAAAGTCGCCAAATAGAAAATAAGGTACAATTTCATTGTCTTTGTCCATATCGAATCTAGAAAATTTTTGAGAAAGTAAGTTTTAATAAAATGGTTTAACTATTGATAGTGACCTTTGCAATGTGTGAATCAATGCCTTCCGCCTTCGTTGTGAATAAACTGAAGGGAATCCAATAAGTGCAGTTAAATTTGATGCATCATGAAATAAATGCATATTTACAAAATCTAAAATGGTACCATTAATATCCCAACGTGTTCTCATAAATCCTTTCCTTGACCATTTGCACTAGAAACAGTAATGTGTATAAGTATTATGTTTAGTATTTATTTCTGTACAAATTACCTCAGGAAAAAAATCAAGCGGAAATTTTGACTTATCTTTCGTTGCTACATTTTCTATATTGCCAAAATACAATTTTTTTCCTTGTGTAGTTTCCCACGAGCAATTTTTGAAATTCCAAAGACGACTGTTAGGTATAGAATTATGGCCGAAATACAAGTTTCCTAAAGCCTTAAAAAATTTGCACATTTCAACAATTAAATTAAATTATAATAGTAATGCATTTACCGTAAACTGCTCCTGTGAATTAAAGTTTTCATCCAGATATATGCGCACAATGGAGAATTCTTGCATTTCATAAGCTTCACAGAGAGATTTCACAAACTCTTTCACATAATGAGAAGATTGCTCGTAGGTTTTTCCGCCAACTTCTTGCAAGTGAAGAGCTATGAATTGTGGGTGTAGTTGTTTTACTGTTAACATGAACTCATGAATCCATTGTTGCATCAATATTAAAGGCTGCAAGAATTGACAAATTTATTAAGTGCAATAGCTTCTTTAAGAATCGAATCTTGAAGAATGTTGTACAATCATTCTAAGTCTTAAAAATAGTTATATGCACTTTTATCACATTTATTTTTTTACCTTTTTCTAGTTTTGGTTTAATATTCAAACGAAGCTAAAAAATATTACAGCTTTGATGGTAGACTGCATTAAAATATAATTTTTTATAGCAATATGGTACATAATATTAAGAAAATAGTATATGTATTAGGGTGCTTCAAAAAAAAATTTTGGAAACTTTTTTGAACTCCTATCCCCTCAAATGTTTGTGATTGACATACAAAAAATCCTCCCTCGAGTCAGGCGCTGTAGCTTAAGGGGTATTCTACTCTAGAATTTTGAAAAATTCGAATTTTTTCATATATTTAAAGTTTAGACCCTTAGGAACATATCCTCCAAAGGATTTTAAAAATTAAAATTATTTTAAGAGCTACAGTTACTTTAGTGACGCAGTACCTAGCCCGGTAGGAAGACTCACTTTTTTAAACGCGTTTTTCTCGAAACTACTTTTTTCCACACGGTATCTCAAGTTCTATACAACGGATTTACTTGAAATTTTGTGTGAACCTTCTTTATGTAATCCTTTATCCTTTATCTTTATATAATCCTTAAGCCTTTGTTTTTAATATTTAAAAAAAATTCAGGAATTTTAAAAAAATTCAGGAATTTCAAAAAAAAGCGTAAAAAATGATTCTTATTTTCAGGCAGTCGCCATTTTTCAAAAACTTTTTTGTTTCGTGTTCCCTGAGGTAAGGACTATACGAGAGCTGCTATATATATTTCTGGCCTAATAATGAAAATAGGAATATTTATCAACGAAAATGTTTTTTTTTTTTCGTTGGATTTGGCTCGTCTTGGAAGACCCACACGGTCGATTGCTGTTTTGTTTCGGGCTCATATGCATAGATCCATGATTCGTCTTTTGTGACGATCTTATAAATGTCTTTTGAAGCACCGCGATCGTATTTTTTCAGCATTTCTTTACACCAATCCACACGAGCCTTTTTTTGAGCGATTGTCAAATTGGCCGGGATCCACCGAGAACAAACTTTTTTTACGGCCAGGTTTCATGCAATATCGAATGTATGCTGGTGGGAGAAATGCATAGGCATGCCTCTATCTGAAGGTATGTTACATGACGCACTTGCATTATCAGATCACGTACGGCATCGATGTGCGTTTTATTTGTCCATGACTTACATAGCTATTAGCTTGTGATGGTCAAATAAAACACGCGTAATATATTTCTGTATTGCTGTCCCATGTGTGTGGCACATACTCCCAAAAACTTGGCCGAGCAAATACAAAAAGTTTCAACTGAGTGGGGGGTATTTGATAAAGTAATATTTTCTGTGTCTGATAACGCAAACAATATAAATATAGCCTTGCAAAATGAGCTCAAACTACGCCACTTCGGCTGTTTTGCGCATACGTTAAACTTAATTGTTAAAACAAGTAGAAGTGGCGTTAATACTGTTTTACAAAAAGTAAAACAAATTGGCGCACATTTCAGAAAAAACACTTCTACGAATCAAAAAATTTGGAAGTTTTCAACGCAATGCTGATACTGAATTTTTAAAACTACTTGTAATTCAAAGTGTTGATACTCGCTGGAATTCTACATTTTATAAGGTTGAATTACCATGAATTAATCCAGATGAAGTTGCTGCTAAAGTATTTGCCTTAAAATTAACACTTTTTGAGTACACCACAAAAGAAATAAGCGGCCAAAAATATTGCACTGGAACAATAACCATTGATCTACCTATCGAAATGGTCTCAAAAACGTGTTTACTAGGTGAACAAAGGCCAATACTTATTTAGATCCAGTAAAAGCAGTGGCTTTTGAATTATTAAATGGTACATAGGCTGCTATATATAAATCAATCGTGGCCAACGCTCGCTCAAAGACGAATTTCGTGAAGGTCGTCCAAAAACAGCCGTTGTGCCAGAAAACATCGATGCCGTACGTGAACTGATAATGCAAGACCGTCATGTAACATACCTTCAGATAGAGGCATGCCTATGCCTTTCTCCCACCAGCATACATTCGATATTGCATGAACACCTGGCCGTAAAAAATGTTTGTTCTCGTTGGATCCCGCACACTTTGACAATCGCTCAAAATAAGGCTCGTGTGGATTGGTGTAAAGAAATGCTGAAAAAATACGATCGCGGTGCTTCAAAAGACGTTTATAAGATCGTCACAGTTGACGAATCATGGATCTATGCGTATGAGCCCGAAACAAAACAGCAATCGACCGTGTGGGTCTTCCAAGACGAGCCAAATCCAACGAAAAAAAAAAAAAAAAAACCAGTTTCGTTGATGAATATTCCTATTTTCATTATTAGGCCAGAAATATATATAGCAGCCCTCGTATAAATAAAAGATTAGGGAATACAGGAAAATACTTGGATCTTCTTTTAAAAAATTTCGCCTTTTTTGACCCCACAATAGCCGACATATTTATTTAAAAATCGTATAATTGCAGATGTAAGTAGAGTAATTCAAGAAGTGCTGGCAAATTAACCCCAAAAACCACAAGTAAAAACTGAGAGTTTTCAATATGCAGCTATATGGACTCCAATATTGCATCAAACAAGCCTCATCGTACTTGTAATTTAAGAGCCATTATCGAGACTCAGCGTTATTTGGAAGAGGTAGTAATTGCTCGGAATATGGACCGCTTCAAATGGCGGCAGCACAACAAATATAAATATCCATATCTATCTCCCATAGCTCGGATAAAATTAGGATTAAACATCCAAACATGTCATCGGTTCCTTGCGAACGGCTCCTTTCTTAAGCCGGACTTATTTTAAGTGAAAGGAAAATGCGCTTGAACGATGAAAAGACAAAAATGTGAGTTAATTATTTTCTTGTTCTTACTTAATTACTTTAGCTCAGGGATGGACATATTAGCCCTCAGTGGCATTTTGCCCGTGCGGGCACGAGTGCACATTTTGAGGGCTAGGTGAGGCGATCATCGCGGGCAAACATGAAGAGGGAAGTAAGAGCAACCTATTTTACCACATCATGTTTACAAATGAGAGCGCACGCATATATGGGAAGTTGCACTGTGGGTAATAACAGTAAAATTGCCTAATAATTTTAAGTTTCTTTGTAACTACTATAAATTTATAAAATGTAAGGCAAATAACAAAAAGTATAATAAATATTTGATTTTAGTAATCATTTTTTAATATGTCTTTATATCAGCATTTAATTTTGTTTATTTGAAATAATAAATTATATGTTTGGTTTAATGTCATTTGCTATAACTCCACGCATTATTGTACCAAGTACCAAAATTTAAATCAGATAACATACTTCTTATTTTATATATAATTTTCGAAGCAAACAGTTTCATACCAGGTTATTTCTTTAAACTTCCTTATCCCTTTCAGACCTGAGAAATTAAAGTTTACAGATTTTAACGCCGCTTTGCACAGTTGCTAATATGACCATTGTGAATGCAAAAAAAAATAATAAAAAAAAATTATACGAAGAAGGATTCCTAGAAAAAGGACTCGCACAATTGTGTATTACCGGTCTTAAGGCCATATTATTGAAAGAAAAAGCAGTACGATTTAAAAATCTTATTTCAAGAAAAAAAAATGATTTTATATTGATGGAATGTATTTAAAAATAATATTCATGTACATTGATTGAAAGCGATCAGGATCGAACAGGTGGATTAATTGGCCTTTCAGTGAATTTGGCCAATACTTCGCCGAGCTCAGATTTAAACTTAAATAGGTCTTTAATATTCTTTTTTCGCATGCCCGCCTTTAGTGCATCGGCTCTGTACTCTCTTCATGCATTGCATACTGCCATGTCAATCAAATGAAAAGTTGTTTTTACAGTACATTTCTTTGTTTTTATAAAAATTCTGTAGTATTCCACTGACTGATCAGCTGCGTCAACTCCGCCCATTTTAGCGTTGTAACGCTTCACGATTTGAGGGCATGGTACATTAATGTGCTTGCGTTCCTTTTTGCACCACCTTTGTACCACTCCAACTGGGTCTTTTCCACATTCTGTGGATACTAGCGTAACGCACTTGCTATCGCGCCATTTAACTGCAACTACATTACCTTTCACAAACTGGCTTATGTCTCCTCTATTCATATTTCGGTCTAACGGAAAATCTATCCTCTGCACAGGCAATCGGTTTAAAGCTATGGTCCCAGTAGCCTTGTAGCCGAGTTCCAGGAGCTTTTTTAAAAGCGGAATCGTGGTAAAGTACCGATCAAAATAGAGAAAACTCCCTTTCGGCAAATGGTTTGTCAATCTGATGACAATAGACGGTCCAACTCCCAAGCCAGTGTCAGAAAAAGTTCCTACTCCTTGGAATATTTCGAAATCGACGACGAGCCCGCTTTAAGTCGCAACAACAAGGTTCTTAAGACCTACAGGTCTCGGTTTATTTTTAACGTATTGCCGCATGGACGCCCTTCCTGTAAATGGGATCATTTGCTCATCAATCGAGTATGCCGTAATTTCTGTTGCTAGTGCTTGGCATCGAGATCTAACGCAGTCTATAACCGGCTGAATCTTAGACAGTTTGTTTGTCGGAGGCTGTAGAGTATCAATAAAATGGGGGCTGTTCCTTAATGTAAAGAATTTATCTCTGGTCATCCCGTTTTTTATTTGTGCTAATCCGAAGCCTTTCGACCAATACATCCGGACTCTGGGGTAAGCTAGGCAACCCATTATGATATGGAGTCCATAAAGATTTTTAATATCTGCAGCAGTAACATTGAGGACAGATCCATGCTGAGATAAGTGATACTTATTCGTGAAAAACGCGGCGTTTTGAAAATGATCTTCAGGAAAATATTTCTGAAAATACTCCATGGGTGTACCAACTAAAATATTTCCTTGATGACTTGTTTGTTGCGGGGGCGTCGAGTCAACAAAACCGATGTTCTTCCAGACTTCATCCCGAGCAGATACGATTGTATTTACATGACTTACAGTTGGGTCTTGATTAGCTGGAAGTAAAATTTCATCTTCCGAAGAAGTTTCATTACAATCCGACTCGGATGAACCGCCCATTTGCCTATTTGGTGGTTCCCAGAGCGCATCATCATTTGAGTCATCAGAACTAAAGTCAGCATCGGAATTCTCCAATATTTGGAGAACTTGAAGCACGTCCTCATCAGGATTCAAATTGAAATGACCTGGAATGACACAATTGTGCGGATAAATGAAAATGCGAGGTCACACAATTGTGCGGTACTTTTTTAAACTTGTTCAAAACACTTAATTTAATTATAATTTTTTCACATTAAGACAACATTATTAAATATTTTTCAATACACATTTTTGCAAAACATCACGAAACTAAAACACTGTACAAAATTTATTTCAATTTACCTTTTTCCATTCTTGACAACACGGCTGAACACTTCAAAACTTTGCAAATTGTGAAAAAATATACAAAAAATCAAAGCAACCGTTGAAAAGAACCCTTAGAAATAAATGACACAATCATTGCTTTCGGGTCTTAACACGTAGTAAAGCGAAAAAAAAAAATTTAACATATTTTTAGTCTTACCCGCACAATTGTGTATTGAAGGTCTGAAATGGTTATAAAAAGTAATTTCAATAATAACTTCAGTTTATGAACCACTGTTTCTTCAAACACATATGACCAAATGAATCTTATGAGAGCGCAATGTAAATAATTACCCAACAACCCTTCTACCACTCGCCAATCCTAGAATTTCAAACGACTCAGCTGATTGCTCTCTCACACCGCCGATATACTGTAGTAATTACAAAAATTGTCTTCAATATATTTGAAATTTTCTTAAAATAACACAAATTCAGAATCGAATGCTATTATTTACAAATATATAAACTAGTTTTAATAGTTTCATTTCAGTTTTGATATTTTTTATTATGAAAAATTATAATTGAAAACTTAGATGTGTACAAAACTACGTATGCATATTGAGTAATGGCAACATTGTTCGAATGAAAACGAGAACAAAACGCTTGCCGCTCGTGGCGAAGTGATAGGCTAGCCAGTGAAAAACGCAGAATCGTGGGTCGTGTCAGCTGGCACGACCTATCTTATGGGCGCGCAATGTAACTGCACAGCAAAAAACGCTACTCCCTTCTCTCTTTGACGTGAGAATCCGTGACATTTGGATTTTGCCGCCGCAGCTGATTACTCTCTCACAACGCAGGGTTGCCAATATCTAAATACTGCAGTAATTATCAACTTTTATAATTCAATCTGTTCAATATGTTTGAAATTTTCTTAAAATAACTCAAAATCAGAGTCGAATGCTATTATTTATAAATATATAAACTATTTTTAATAGTTTGTTTTCAGTTTTGATATTTTATACTGTAAAAAATTGTAATTGAAAACAAAGATGTGCTCAAAACTATATATGTATGCGTATTGGGCAATAGGGTGGGTCGATTCCGGAATTTTTTCGATTCGGTATTTCTAATAGTGCGGAAAAGTTGCCTTAGTACTTCCTGATTCCAATGCAACTTTTTGTTTTGAGATCGGATTGCATCTTCAACCCGAACCTCGGCCTTGAAATTTCGGAAATTCGCCTAAAATCGTGAAATTGTCTACCTAGCACCTGAAATACGCATCTCATGGCAAAATGTATAAACAAAAGTTATTTGTCACGTCATTTGCTACCGAAATGGTATATGTGATCATGGCCGTAGGACGAACCGTTCCCGAGATACGAGCGAAAAGGCGGCGCGCCACAGCGCAAGGTGAAAATCGGCTTGCGGCCACACTTCACATTCATTCACCTACGCCAAAGGACACGTTCGGATAGGTCTCCACAAAATATTTTTTCATCGAGTTCCTTCACTCTTGTCGGTGATTTCGCCGAGTTCTATCACTTACATTCATTTCCCTGCGCCATACGACACGTTCGGGCTGGTCTCCACATAAATATTTTTTCATCGAGTTCCTTCACTCTTGTCGTTGATTTCGCCAGGTTCTATCACTCATATTCTCTCAACAAAACACAGAACTCAAAATGTCTGTATCTAAATTTAAATTTAGACAGAAATGTCCTGTGTTTGGCATATATCCGTACAATCTCTCTGAGTCCCAGTTACCTACTTACCAGGATGTTCTTTTGTGTTATCAGTTTGAAAGATTTGGTATAGGGCGACTCCGAGGCGACAACTATGAACCTAGGAGTAAAGAGGTTACAGAAATAGTTGCAAAAAAGGTTGAAAATACTAAAAAGTCATCTATTCCGATAGTTTCACACACCAGAGTTGTACAAATGCTCACCACATACCATAAGAAATTTCTGACTCTTAAACAAATATTTTTAAGGAACCCAATAGGTTTGAGCTCTAAAAGAGACGATGTGGAACATCTAGAAGTTGTCGGTGCTGATGGCACCAACACGAACACAGGTTGGAAAGGTGGAATCATTCGGAAACTAGAAGAAAGAATAGGTAGGCCATTACAGTGGGTTGTTTGTCTTCTACATTTCAACGAACTTCCTTTCCGTGCTCTTTTCGAACACATAGATGGTGTCTCAAAGAGTCCAAATACATTCTCTGGCGACATAGGTAAACTGCTCCCTTATTGTGAGAAGTTGCCTGTTGTCAAATTTGAAAGTTTTCCATCCTGCCAATTACCTTCTGAGGTTATTAATCCGACCCAACTTAGCACAGACCAAGCTTATCTCTATAAAATATCAGAAGCTGTTATTTCCGGTCAATGTTCCTCAGATTTAGCGTCGATGCATCCAGGTAACATGTGCAAATCTCGCTGGCTCACCTGTGCAAATAGAATTCTGAGATTATACATTTCTACTGACAAACCAACAAAGGAAATAAAGATTTTGGTCAAGTACATACTTACAGTTTACTCACCTTTGTGGTTTTCAATAAGATTCAACAGTTCAATCAAAGATGGCTCGCGCCATCTCTATGCTGCAATTCAAAGGTCGAGATACTTACCCGCTAAACTGCGCAAGGTTGTCGATTCATCCATTCAACAGAATGCTTTCTTTGCTCTTCCAGAAAACATTCTCCTTAGTATGATGACTGACGAACGGATAGAAGTCAGAAAGATGGCCCTTGACCGTCTTCTGGCAGCCAGAGAAGCAGAGTCTGACACCATAAATGGAAGAGTTAGATGTAATAAAGTGCCAAAGCTGAATTTCAAAGCTAATACTTATTACGATATGATTAACTGGAAGCCTATTACCTTGACTGTTCCACCAGTTCTTTGTTCAGTTTCTAACGAAGAACTCATAAAAGGGCTGTCGGGAGACACTGCAGAGGTATGGAAATTTAGTGAATTCCCCTCTCACACCGTGGCAGTCGAGAGAATCGTCAAACTGGTGACAGAGGCATCTTCTAAAGTTATTGGCCCCCAATCTCGTGATCTTTTTATACGCTTTACACTGAAATCTAGGCAACAAGTGCCAAAGTTTAGTACAAAATCTGATTTTATCAATAAATTTGATACAGATTCAGACTAAAACAAGCCTGACATATGGTTGGTTGATTGGGTTGGGCTTGGGAGGAACCCAAAGAGCAGCTACCTCCACGCGGTGGGTTCAGGGTGACCAATACAGGTTAGCTGAGAGCTGCAACAATTTTGACCTTGCGCTGTGGCGCGCCGCCTTTTCGCTCGTATCTCGGGAACGGTTCGTCCTACGGCCATGATCACATATACCATTTCGGTAGCAAATGACGTGACAAATAACTTTTGTTTTATACATTTTGCCATGAGATGCGTATTTCAGGTGCTAGGTAGACAATTTCACGATTTTAGGCGAATTTCCGAAATTTCAAGGCCGAGGTTCGGGTTGAAGATGCAATCCGATCTCAAAACAAAAAGTTGCATTGGAATCAGGAAGTACTAAGGCAACTTTTCCGCACTATTAGAAATACCGAATCGAAAAAAGTCCGGAATCGACCCACCCTATTGGGCAATGGCAACATTGTTCAAATGAAAACAAAGCAAAGATTACTGATTTCTGCGTTTTTACCACGTTTTTCACTGTGCACACATTTTGCCGATAAGGATGGAAAAGGAAGGAAGGGAGTAGCGTTTTTCACTGGCTAGCCTTTGAGAAGATGTTTCTGCCATTAGCGTTTGTATTCTATTTGTGTGCTTAGCCACTCTCAATCAATAATGCCATACCGCGCGAATATTGTATATTTTTATTTGATGATTTCTTATATTTTTGAAAATATGTGTTCCCTTTCTATAGCGCATATTATTATTTTAATACATTTCCAGAGGCAACTTAGATTTTTAAAATTTAACAAAACAATTATAGAAAAAAACCTCAATTTTTTGATTTTAATAAAACAACCAAACTGAAAATATCACAAATCATATATTTATATAAGCATTTTCATTAAATGGAACTGCAATATGTTTAAACACAATATGTAAATATAACGGTCACAAGTATCTTTTATTTTTTATATATGCAGATATACATTTGTACGTATAAAAGCCCACAAACTTGAGAAAACTTTGCCCAATTGTATCTAAAATGAATTTTTACAACTGGCATCACCACCATTAACTGATCTATCACATGTACAGTGGTGTGAACAAAATAGAAACAAATATAGGTGTTGTGAAGTTTTAAAATGTTGTTTTCTTATTAAATAAAATTGTTTTTAGATACAAGTATAACTTATATATTTTTTCCTAACAGTGATTAGAATTTCCCACCATCCAAAGGTAAATAAAAACAAATTTTAATGCGAAACTCTAAACCCTGCAAATTATGTTTACCTCTTTTTGTTCACACAACTGTACAATTCCGATATGAAGTAAACTTCCGCTCTTTAATTTGTGTACAATGTCAGTATTGCCGCAACCACTCTGCCAGGGATAATGGGATGCCCAACTTATTCCAGTGTGAGAGCGCCTCAAAATAAGCGTTTTTTATAACATTTTCCATTATGGCCAGATCGAACAAAATAAGAATTTTTGGGCATTTTAAATTAAAATACCCAACATTTATTACGATTGCAAATTATTATTTATTGGACTTTTAATATATGGCGAAACTACTTAATTCTTTTTTATGATTTTATGGTATATTAAAACAACTGATTTTCCATCTTTCAATACTTAATAAGGTGAATTAAGCCTGTTAGTTCTCAATTAATAAATGATTTTAATCAATTGTAATAGAAAATTAATTCTATTATGCATTAAATTACAAAACGTTTCATGAAATATATTTAAATTTCGCATTTTCTTTGATTTTCATTGTTTTAAATTTTTATTAGCGATCTTGAACGGCGGCAACAAATTCCTCCGTTCACATATATTTTTGGTATAATTTCAATCTGGCCGTTCCAGTCATTCCAATTGCGAAACGTCAACACCTACCCAATCCAGTCAACTGTCAAAGTTCGGTAGGTGAGCGGCTCTCACATTTCCAGTGACAGTTGAGTTGGGGATCTCTTTATCTCTGCACTCTGCGATGAACATTAAATTACGGAGGAATGTAATTGATTTTTTTTGCAACTTTTCGCAACTTGTTATGCCCTTCTCTCCGTAAACTGATATTCCCCTCATCTAGCCCCCGTGCGCACTTTGCTAACTTTGCGGGCTAAAAATGTGCCCATCCCTGCCTTAATGTACACCTTAGCCACAGCAACGTATGACCGGATTGGCTAGTATTTTTTATATTTATTTACATCTTCAAGGTTCTGATTTTCCGACAAAATTTTGATTTCACTCAGAATTGAATCGCATCATTAACGATACTTAATTTTTAGAAAAACTCACTTTCACTTATTGCTTTATGTAATTTGCTTTAGTTTAACTTTGAGCTTTAAGTTATTGTAACTACGAAAAATTTAAGCAAAACGGCAAATTTAACAGTTTATCGCGCTGCAAGAAATCTCCCTAATATTAGAAATGATTCCATTTTGTAATTTTTTCGTTAAATTAAGGTGAATAAATAAAGCAAAGGAAGCGCAGACGGCTTATAACACTGTGAAACATTTTTGGGATTATTGTCTGGGGGGTGAGAAATTCCAAGCCAGGGTGATGGTACTAGGTCAGTATAGTAAAACCCTCAAAGGGTTTGATGTTCGTATGTGTCAGTTTTTTGTATGACCTTTTAAATTTTTTCCTTATCTTGATGTTTTTTCGCTTAGTTCTAAGATTTTGGCAAAAACGTAGTTTAACATAACTCGCGAACCACTTGTCCGATTTTGATGAAACAAATTTAGAAAAATTAAGAATTACAATTTCTATTTGTTTTTATTCAAGAAAGTGTCATTTATCGCCTTTTTTTTTATAAATTTTAACCAATAACTCCAGACTTCTGGCCATAAACTACTAAAAAAATAAAGTAAACATTTTTTTTAAAAGACAGCGGCTACGCTGGCTAGGTCATGTTGTCCGGATGGATGAAAACACTCCAGCTCTGAAAGTATTCGACGCAGTACCCGCCGGGGGAAGCAGAGGAAGAGGAAGACCTCCACTCCGTTGGAAGGACCAAGTGGGGAAGGACCTGGCTTCGCTTGGAATATCCAATTGGCGCCACGTAGCGAAAAGAAGAAACAACTGGCGCGCGGTTGTTAACTCGGCTATAATCGCGTAAGCGGTGTCTACGCCAATTAAGAAGAAGAAGAAACATTTTTTTTTAATTTTTTATTTTTATTTTATTTATTTATTTTAATAAATATTGCCTAGAATTTTTCGATGGAGGTTGTTCGGGACTAGTGGCATCGCTATCATCAGTTTCTGAACCACACATAATGTCAATGTGTGACTCCACTGTTGGCCCTTCTGCATCTCCTGAAAATTCTTTATCATCAAGATCATCCCTGTCTTACCACACAAGCTTACTCCACCAGCAAATTTCCGCAATTATTGCACTCGGCGACTTTTTGCCTCTATATCTGTAAGTTTTTGTTTTATTAAAATGAGTTTGAAAAAATTAAAAATCAGTATTACCTATTGTTCATCAGATTCGGTAGCGAATTGTTTGCTGAAGTAGTCCAGATGATGATGTAAATAATGGATTTTCAAGGACATGTGGACTCCAATTTCTGAGAATGCTCTTAACATCCTTGCGACAGAAACATCGTAGTTGTTAGAACGATGCTTTCCCAACAAGCCTTCTATTACTTATTTGATTCCCTGCCATGCATTCAATTTAGCGTCAATCAAAATATTGTTGAATGCGTCACTTTTAATCAGCTTTCGTATATCTGGACCATTTAGTACGCCTGATTGGAAAAATTTAATTTGTTAAGATGGAAAACCATGGGAAATGAATGTGATATTATAACTTACCTTCTTTAGTTTTACTTTCGCTGAGTCTCGGGTAAATTAGTTTCAAAAACAAGAAAACTTCATCTCTTTTTGCGACAGTTTTGATAAAATTCTTAACAATTCCAAGTTTAATATGCAGTAGAGGCGGCAATATCTTCTCCTTCGGCACTAGAGGCTCACGAATAATATTGGCCGTTTGTAACCTGCTGTGCTCTCTGAGTTTCCATCCGTGGCATGCATATTGGTCACCGGAAAATCGTGTGTCCCAATCGCACAAAAAGCACATATATTTTATATAGCCGCTTTGAAGACGCAAAGCATTGCTACAACTTTTAAATCGCAGCATATGCGCCACATATGTTTGGCTTAGTTAACCCTGTTTAAAATATTTTCCAGTGCATCATAGGTTTCTTTCGTTTCTGTACTATAGGCGATTGGAACTGAAGGTTTTTTATTGGTCTTATGCAGTAAAACCGCCTTCAAGCTGAGTTTTGAACTGTCAATAAATAATCTCCAGTCATCTGCTTCTTATTTTATTTCCATTGCGTTCATCAATTTTCCTACATCCGGGCAATATGCAGAAGTTTTTTCATCATTCAAGAATAAACTTTGGAGTGTTGCCTGACGACTTCGATAAGCTGTGACTTTCACACTGGGTGACAACAAAATGTTTGATTTCAAAATGGGAGCCAGCTCTTCCGATTTATGCTGTGTTAATTCCAACTTGGCAACAATTGAATCAAGCTTATTTTCTTCTTCTTCTTAACTGGCGTGGACACCGCTTACGCGATTATAGCCGAGTTGTTGACGAGTGCTCTCAGAGAGCAGGAGTGCAAGCCGAGTAGAAAATCGTTCGGCTGTCTGTTGTGATTGCAGCTTCTCGACGTCGAACCTTCCTTGTGTTTGTTGGAGTGCGTTTTTTGCTATCGATGTTAGGACCTCGGAGCGCACGCACATCTAAAACACTGGAGACGTGTCTTCCGTCTATCACAACATGATCGATCTGGTTGGTGGTTTTTCGATCCGGAGACAGCCAGGTAGCTTGATGTATCTTCTTATGCTGGAATCTAGTACTACAGATAACCATATTTCGGGCTCCGGCGAAGTCGATCAGCCTCAACCCATTTGGGGATGTTTCCTCGTGGAGGCTGAATTTACCGACCGTAGTGCCAAAGATACCTTCTTTGCCCACCCTGGCGTTGAAGTCGCCAAGCACGATTTTGACATCGTGGCGGAGCATCTCTCATAAGTGCGCTCCAAGCACTCATAAAAGGCATCTTTGGTCACATCGTCCTTCTCTTCCGTCGGGGCGTGGGCGCAAATCAGCGATATGTTGAAGAACCTCGCTTTGATGCGGATTGTGGCTAGACGTTCATTCTCCGGAGTGAATGATAGTACTCGGCGACGGAGTCTCTCTCCCACCACGAATCCAACACCAAACTTGCGCTCCTTTATATGGCCACTGTAGTAAATGTCACAAGGACCTACGCGTTTCTGTCCTTGTCCCGTCCATCGCATTTCTTGGACGGCGGTGATGTCAGCCTTTATCTTTACGAGGACATCTACCAGCTGGGCAGCGGCACCTTCCCAATTAAGGGACCGGACATTCCAGGTGCATGCCCTCAAATCATAGTCCTTATTTCGTTTGCCATGGTCGTCATCAAAAGGGGGGTCTTTCATCCGAGGCTGTTTGTTGTTTTTCATTGGAGGTGTTTTTTTACGTGGCGGGTCCCAAACCCAGCGCACAACCCTATGCAGGGGATGTTTCGCCTTCTCACTTTAGCTCGCCTTCAAACGGATGTTCTTAGGCTACCCAGAGGATACTTGGTCAAAGACCGGAAGTCGTGAGCTGCTTGAGTCATATGTAAAAGAATCGTTTCTGGCCACTCCCAAGTGAATGGCGATCAGAGAACTTTCCTCATTTGTGACCTTCGCCAGGATTAGTCCAAGTCATTGGGATGCCGAATGGCATACTTTCACGTCTTCTATTTTTCCAATCCATTAGACGGTTGTAGCAGCTTTTACACACCATATTTGGTACCCAATTTTCGTTCACTCTAACATTTTGGTTGAAGTACTCGTACATCTCGTCTGTTTGAACAAAATCAGTACTGAAATTTCCCCTTTTTATATGTGTTGAGACATATTGACCACAGCAGTAGCAAAAGCTATTTATATCTGGCTTGCACAGTTCCATATTTTGTTCTCTTTTGTTCACTTTTAAAATATTTGAGAAAAATTACTTTTACTGTTCGCGTTCGTCGGCACTTGTTGAATGACAAAAATCACAGAACCAGTGTGAGAAAGAGAAGAAGTATAATGACAATGCATTTTTTATGTGAACATTACAGAACCAGTGTTGCTGGATTTTTTATGAATTAAAAAAAAAAAATTTAAATTTTTAGGAAAAAAATACTTTTTTTCCTTCATACATTCATTTTTAACTTCGAAAGTGTTGCACATATAGGAAAACGGTATAGAAACAGATTAGAGAAACTGTAATTCTTAATTTTTCTAAATTTGTTTCATCAAAATCGGACAAGTTATGTTAAACTACGTTTTTGCCAAAATGTTACAACTAAGCGAAAAAACATCAAGATAAGGAAAAAATTTAAAAGGTCAAACCCTTTGAGGGTTTTACTATACTGACCTAGTACCATCACCCTGACTTGGAATTTCTCACCCCCCAGATTAGCTGTTGTACTGTGTAATTTAAAAGATTTTACTTCAATTGCATTAATTATTTATTAATTTAACTTAATATATACATATACATATGTATATATACATGTATATCTGAAAATATAAAAACTACAGTTGACAGTTGAGAATAAAGAAAACAACGAAACTAATGATTAATGAATATTTAAATTATTTTAGAATATATGCATAAGTTATTGTATATATATATTATTATCACGGTAATTAATATTTTGAAATAACCTGTCAACCGAATCAGTACTTACATCTTCGAATAAAGTCCCAACGTTTGCCGTAACTAATAATAAATTTGAATTGTCCATTATGAATAAGAGATTAGTATGAAGGATACTGACGAGGAATTTCAATCACTGATAGAAAGTTTAGTAATAACTCAGCTGTAATTAAAATAGAGAAGATTACGTATTAATAATATATGTAGTTATGTGATTACTCTGTAAAAGTGTTGTCATATGTTGTGTAAAGAGAAAGCTTCAATATGCGTTAGGAACTGTCAGGTACAATAGCAAAGAGTTAATTTATTTGCAACATTACGACATTGTTTATTTATTTTTTAATAAAAACAGGAAAAAATTTTAACTTTGGCTGGACCAAACCTAAAACACCCTGTACAGGTGCATTTTTTACATCATAAAAGGGCATACAAAGATAATTTTCTTGATTTTGGTCACACAACATTACTCAGACGCACAACCTTCACACATCATATTAACTACTTCACAACTCACATTCCACATCACTACACCAAGCATTAACACAACATTCACGGTGATACTCGTACTCCAAACTACTTAAAGTCAACTGGTCGACTTAAAATATTTTCCCTTTTTTGTTATCGCAACAACGATGCGACCACACGAAATATGCATATCATATTTTGAAACAAATTAGGGTACTTACATTATATCACAGTGCATTTCCGTTGCACATTTCATTATTTTATATGCTCAAACGAATATTGCGACAACAATTAACGTCACAATAAATGGTGTAACGTAAATATTTAAAGGAATACAATTGATATGAGAAGTAGGCCACTTGACAAATATTGTCGCAACTACAAGTGGTTGCACCAATATAACAATAAAAGAAAATGATAAAGAAAGTAAGACCTAGCTCTCAATCGGCGAAGTGAAGGTGTAAATATAAAATAAAATAATATAAAATAAAATAATATAAAATAAAATAATATATACCACAAAACAAAAAATTAGTAAAAACAGTGTAAAAAAGAATTATGAGGTTGCCACTCTTTTGGAAATTATTTTTGAAACATTTTTATTGAATTTATTTGATAATGCTTCATGAAAAGGGTCGCCACATGTTATAAAATTATATTCAATTAAAGTTACAAAAAAAAATTCGAAAAAGCAGAATTTAGAAAAATTAATAAATAAACCATCAAAAACGGTATACCAATTTAAAATAAATAAAATAGCCAGTAAATATACATATATGTATAACAATCACAATGGCAACTGGCTAAATGAGTAGCGACGTCGCATCACATCTGCATCAATTCACCACACCGAATCAACCAATCACCTCATCACGCGAGAGAACACCACTCATTAACACACATACACGCACATGCACCCAAACGCGATGACATTCTGCAGTCTAATTAGAACAAAAGGAAAAGAGAAAGGATCTCGCGCACCTTTCGTTGTTACGACGTCGATAAAGCAGCATCGCTTTTCGCAGCATCGCAGCATCCCGGTTCACTTTCGCTACCCGCCTTTATATACATTTAAAGTTTTTCAATTTATATAAAAGTAATTTTATAATAACTTTTATCATTGTAAATTTATATATAATATATATTTTAACGGTTTTAAAACTACTGTTTAGTAAAGTGCATCATCTCAATTCAGTTTATAATAATAACCTTTAAGTGAATTTTAAGGAAATACAAGTTTATAACGATTTTCGGAATTGGTGCATTTTTCTTTATAACAAAAATTGTGAGTGGCCTACAAGGTGAGTTATTTGTACATGGTCCTTCGAGCCATAAAAAAAGGCACTGTGGCTAAATAAAGTCAAAAAAAAAAAAGATTTCGATAAAATAAAAATTTAAACTGTGAGAAAGTGCGGTAATAAAACCGAAAAGGTAATAATAAGTGACAAAACTAAATAAAAAAGCAAACAACAAAGAACATATGAGCCAAAAACCGGTGCAAATAAAGAAACAAAAATTTAGGAAAATAATAATAATTTACTAAATTTACAAAATTTTACTAAGTTTTCCAGTGCTGTGACTATTATTAATAATAATAACAGATAACACACAAAGTGTCAAACATAAATCGGTCGCGGTCTAACAATAAAAATAGCAAAAATTATAAAACAAATCGGGCGCGGTCTAACAAAAAATAAAAAATAGCAAAAATTATAACATAAATCGGGCGCGAAATAAGAAAAAAAAAACAACATAACAACGAACGCATGCCTACATGCATACATACTCTACAAAGGAGGAAACGGGAGCAAGAGGACACTAAACAAAGGAGGAAATTAGGAAAGGTATTGGTTGGTTGGTATTTAATCCCGCTTGGTTTTGTAATACAAAGAACAAGGAGAAATTGTTAAATAATATTTGCCTATACGGGCTTAGAGTACGTACTATATGTGCATATGATATGCTAAATTGGTTGGTATTTAATCCCGCTTGGTTTTGTAATACAAAGAGCAAGGAGAAATTGTTAAATAATATTTGCCTATACGGGCTTAGAGTACGTACCAGAGAGCTGCAACGAGTATGATAAAATCAGAACAAACAGTCGTGCCAAAAACACAATCAAATCAATTCAGTTCAGTATAGACAACATTGTTAATCAATTCGTGTATCTGCCAGCGTCAACTGATCTGATGCAACACGAACAATTTGTTCTTCGGCAATCACGATCGTGTAAACGTATGGCTGGCTTCGGTTGCAATCGTATCATGTCAGTTCATAGCGTTGCGACGATTGCTTGAATTGAAATGAAACTTTGGGTAAACTACAAGTAAATCTTCGAGTAAATCTATGGGTAAATCTAAAAGTACAGCAAACAACAACAATTTACTGCTGGACTGATTTGAATCATGTGTGGAAAAAAATGTATCAGCTTTGAAAATGTGCGCATGTTACAAATTTTCGATGCGTAAACAATGGAAATTCCATCGAGTACGTACATACATATATACATACATACATTTATTGTATGTATGTACTTGATGGATTTTCCATTATACATATAACATACTTGTACATACAAACATATATATTTGTAATAGAAAAGAAGTGCCCGACTAAATCAGTGTTTAGGGGATGATATACAAACCGAGCGCTGTCGATCATTTCAATCATTGAAGCATAAGTATGCATCACTTCGGGTATTTTCTGCTGATACGAAAGTTCATAAACAAATCAGGTATAAGCCGATCGCTAGTGATACAAAGTTGTTCTCTATCGCTGATTTGAAGAAAACAATTCGCTTCGTGTACATGAACTGAACTGGCAGAATCAGACAGAGTACCGGATCAGTACTTAAGTATACACAAAAATTTATTACTCTCTGATACGTACCTACTTGTCTAAAATTTGGCATAGAGGGGAACTCAACCGAAAAACTTTTTAAAGTTCGTCCACTTATAAATACATTCCTGAAAAAATCTTATGATATTCCAAAAGATGAAAACTGCTGCTGTGATGAAATGATGATTCCATTTAAATCGAAAACTGGATTGAAGCAGTATATGCCTAAAAAACCTAATAAATGGGAAATAAAAATATTTTGCCTATGTAGCTCAAATGGAATTGTTTATGATCTGGAAATATACCAGGGAAAAACACAATTGTTGGAGACTCAAAGTTAGGTTTTTGGTCGGATATTGTTATTCATTTATGTAAAACTATTCCAGAAAATAAAAACCACAAGATATTTTTTGATAACTATTTTACCACTATAAACTAATTAATATCACCCCTATCACGCATTTCGACTTGGATTGAAATTTTCTCCGTTTGGCGACTTTGGTATCATGCGTTCCGTTCCCGTTCAGTTCAACTTCGAAATTTACAATTCTGCCTATCATGCATTTCGATCGTAGCTCCGTTTTGCTAAGTTGCAATTTTGTTGGCGGAGAACTTTTTGTGTTTTTATTTTGCTGAGAAAATTTTATTATTTGCGTGATTTTTTTTTTAATTTTCTAAAAATGTAAGTAAAACTTGTATTTAAGAGTTGTAAAACACACGATATTTCCAGTTTTAGTGATGTTTTTTGATATGCTTTCAGGTCAAAAACAACAACACCAGAGCAATATGGAAAATTGGCAGATATGATGGAGAGTAAGCTAGATATAGCCAACGGTTTCCACCAGCGTCCTAAGGAAGATGTACAGGCTTTTTGGAAAGAGGTAGCATCAAATTTACTTGCCGTCGTTTTTTCCGCAAACGTAAAAAAATGTCTACTTTCACGTGCAATTACTTACAGCCCGTCATTCATCTGGAAGGGATCGCACATATCTCGTAATCTTCTCCTTTCAATTCTCACCCCAGCATTCTGAGATGCGCTGCTCTCCTCCTCAACCAGTAATATCGCCGCGGATAAAGATTCCATAGTTACGTTTAATAAAAATAATAACAATATACAAATTTTACTTTTATTTATTTTCTTTGAACAGCAGTAATTTGTGTATTTTTGCTTTGTTATGTTCCAGTTTCACATATTTCAAAGCAAACAGCTGATTTCGAAAGAGTTATAGCTCTTCCTCTTCTTCTTTCAATCCAATCGTAACGCATGATACCTAATTTCGACTCCGGCGGAGCGTAGAGCGGGAACGTAATCGAAATGCATGATAGGGGTGTATATTTGCGAGGAAAGGGAATATGGGCAACAGGAATTTCCGTATAAATGTGGTATGTACGGATAGGGGAGCTTCTCCAGAGGAGGAATATCCAAAAGTAATATAAAAATAACTAATATTTTTAAAAATATTCACGTTTAAAAATTCAAAAATTTGCACTAGGAACACATGTTATTTCTCTATGTTTCACTAATTTTTTCACGTTTTTTACTATGCACATATGTATATGCAAATATACACTCTAAACATTTAAATAAGCTCACATTTCACATTTATTTTGTATTTTTTCAACTAAATTTAGTAATTTAAAAATCACTTGTCAGATTTATGTCTGAAAAGTTTAGTGCTTATATTGGGTTGTCAAAAAAGTCTTGCGGTATTTTCGCTAGTTGGCGCTGAAAGCGCGTAATTCTAGTTTTATTCGTCGCATCGGGTCATGCTATACCTTTTTGGAAAGCTCATTCATTGCTTTGTAAAAGCAAAAATGCATCTCAAGCCGCCAATAAAATTTGTGCAGTTTATGGACCCGATACAGTTTCCATTTCCACCGCACAACGATGGTTTCAACGTTTTTCTTCTGGTGTAGAGGTAGTCGAAGATTCGCTCTGGAAGGCCGTCGAAATTTGCGATAAAATCGCTGAATTGGTCGAAAGAGACCGGCATAGAAGCAGCCGTAGCATCGGTGAAGAGCTGGGCATGAGTTTTCAAAAATTCATTTCAATTTCAATAAAAAAAAAATTCAATAAAAATGCCGCAAGACTGTTTTGACAACCTAATATTTACAAGGAAAACCAGCATTGCCACACCTTAAAAACCAAAAGTGGAGGATTTTTCAGCGTTTCACAGCGTTTTCTTTGTTTGTACTTTCGAGTGATTATTTTTTCTTTATTAACTATAAAAAAAAACTATAAAGAAGAATTTGCAAGCTAAAATTTAATATGCAAGATACAGGTACATATATGAATAATATGCGATTTATATTTAATAAACACGATAAGTAAAATCATATGATAATATTATAATATTACGAACGAATACCCGGGGTGACTGAAGTACTTTCGCGTAATACTCCATTCTGCATTGGCGGCCTTCGGTCGCGTTTTAAAAAAATAACCCTGGCCGAGCGAATACCCGGGGTGACTGAAGTACTTTCGCGTAGCACTCCATTCTTTAAAAAAATAACCCTGGCCGAGCGAATATCCGCGGTGACTGAAGTAGTTTTGTGTAGTACTCCTTTCTGCGTTAAAAATAAAAAAATATATTGACTTTTTGTTATAAAGTGGTTATATTTTTTGGTTATCATGCACTCATATGGAAACAAAATTTGAGTTTTCGTTATAAATTGGATAAATTTCGTTATTATATCTGTCAGGGATTTCCATTTATTTTTGATGATACATTGGTTTGTATTTTAGGTGACGATATATATTGTATATTATTGTATTTAAAATATGAGTTTGAGTGCATTATAACCAAAAAATATAACTACTTTATATCCAAAACTGAAGTTTTGTTTCAATATGAGTGCATAATAACCAAAAAATATAACCACTTTATATCCAATATTGAAACAAAATTTAAGTTTTCGTTATAAAATGGATACATTTTTGTTATTATATCTTTCAGCGATTTGCATTTATTTTTGATGATACATTGGTTTGTATTTTAGGTGACAATATATACACTCAGTCCTTTTTTTACGCGATCTCTTTTTACGCTATTTCACTTTAACGCGGTTATTTTTGCAGCGCAAATTCCTTTTTTTACGCGAAATTCTCACTTTAACGCGATTGCTTGTTTTCGTTTTTTGCTTGTTTACATATTTTTACGCGTAATAATTTTTGAATATGTCGGCGCACCCTAATAGTGTGTGGATATTGGATATTGACACCGAGATAGACGATCATCCAATTAAAGCAGAGACGATTAAGCAAGGTTTTAAACTTGCAGCAGAATAGGAAAATTATTTTGTAGCAAATGATACTGATGCCGAACGTGCACGAATTTTTCAAAAAGAATTGAGTCTCTGTATTTTAAGATATAAAGAACTACATCGGAATTTATTGGGTCCAAAAAGAAGCATTCAAACAAAATTAACTGAATTGCACCATAAATTCAGTTAATTTTGTCAGTCGGAGATGCTTAGTCAATCAGAACATCAATCCATAGTTCATACTATTCATATATCAGCGCCGGCCATCAAAATAAGCGGCTAAGAATAATTTCCACTACGGATAATGACAGTGATTGAACAGCATTCAACGTTTTTTTTTCAATAAATCTACCTATTTTCTATTTCCTTCTCTTTTATATATGGTTTTTGTTTTGTATTTTTTATTTTGTTATGAATGAATAAATCATATGTATGAAATTTGAAACTGATTGTATTGTTTTTGAATATTTTTTTGCGCGCATATTTTGTTATACGCGATATTTTTTATATTCGGAACCAATTCGTCAGTTAATATAGGAAAACTAACCATTTTTACGCGATTTTTTTTTACGCGATTAGTGGCAGAACCAATAATCGCGTAAAAAAAGGACTGAGTGTATTATTATATTTAAAATATGAGTTTTGGGTATAAAGTGGTAATATTTTTCGGTTATCATGCACTCATATTGAAACAAAATTGGAGTTTTCGTACTGAACTATATACTTTACACTTTATTAGGTAATATTATTATATAATATTACTTATACATATGTATATATAATTATTATTATATAATATTACTAATACATGTATATAATATTACTTATTTGCTTAACCCATTTACAACCAAGGAGTCAAAAAGTAAATTTATTTAAAATTTTCAGTTTTTTATTGATTTATGCCACGAAAAGTGCCGTTATGAATTCGCGTGAAGCGAATGTATTTTTTTTGTTGTTTCTAAGAATAAAACTACGCATATGATCAAAAATTTGTGTGCAAATACTTAGCATTGAGTTACGCCACATGCCTAAACTTGACTGATTTTCTGTACACAAGCGAGTACAATGGTTGTAAATGGGTTAATAAATTTAAAAAAAGAAAATATCCATTTATTATTTATTTAAGAGATTATAGTGTAATTTAATTCATTTGGAGAAAAAAATGTGTTTATCGTGGTGAAATAGCTTCTTGAAATGTTCGAATTTTGAGAATTTTTGAACTTTAAGGTCGAATATCTCGTAAACTAAGCGTTTGCGGACCCTATAACCCTAACCCTCTTTCCAACGGCACCTTCAAATCGCGGCGCCAAAGAAATCGGATATGTGCCGAGGTAGCTATCACTATTGCATTGAAAGGAACCAAAACATTATCGTTTTGAAATGGCTAGATGGGGGCTGTGTTCAATTGGCGTCGTCCATTTATGGTGATAAAGACAAAAAAGAAGTCACCAGATTTTGTTCTGAGCAAAAGAAAAAGATCGCTGTATCACAGCCTAACGTTGTAGCCGTGTATAATAAATATATGGGAGGAGTCGACAATATAGACTTTTTGCTATCTTTGTATCGAATTTCTATTCGGACAAAAAAGTGGACCCTTAGAGTTTTCGATCATTTTCTGGACTTAGCAGTATGCAACTCTTGGTTAGAATATCCAAATGATGGCTAAAGTAATAACATAAGAAAAAAGATCAAATGGATTTATTAGCGTTCCGGAATGATGTAGCTGATGGATTGCTGGCATTGGCGACAGTTCAAAGTGTCGCACGAAAAAGAGGAAGACCGGATCGGAGGACTTAGACCTTTCTAGCACTCCATCAACTTCGAAATCAAGACCTTCATATGAAAGGGCACCTTCAGGTTCGATTCGTTTCGATGGTATTCAACATTGGCCTGAGTATACACCTGTAAAACGTATATGTAAAGTACCAGGATGCAAAAGATATTCCAGTTACTTGTGTGCAAAATGTAACGTTCGTCTCTGCATTCCAAACGGGACCAGAAATTGCTTTAGATTATACCATGAAGGTAAGTTATAGATTTATTTCTATATTTGAATTTGTTTTATATTATTTCTTTTTTTCCAGAGAACTATACAGATGCAGACATACTCTTGAACCAGAAATTGACAATGAACTCTTATTTTTTTATAGTTTTTTGCGTTTGCTTATGTGTAAGTTAAAACAAAATAATTTTAATCTAATAAAAACAACAATTTTAAAACTGAATTAAAAACTTATATATTTTATTTTTTTTCCTTTAAACAGATTCTATGCCATATGGCATAGTGTTAAAAACCACTTTTGCAAACAAAATGTTAAAAAATTAGTGTTGATTATTCATAAAGTGGGCTTAAGTATATAAAAACACTAAAAAATAGATTTTTAAGGCCAAAAACAAAAAAAAAAACACCGAAAGGGTTAATCATTGAATTTTAAATGCAAGTCAGCGGCAACTATATACATATATATGTATATACATATATTCACTTATCTGGAGAACCTCCTATGTCTGTACATACATATGTACTAGAGATGGCAAATATTTGAGTACCTGTGACTTTGTCACTGCTACTTAAAAATCACTGGTCTCAGCTGTGACAAGTTTCCTAAAGTAGCAGTGACAGGAATTAATACTATGTTCAGACCGACACTTAATCACACGATTTCGGCTGTTGAATGGATTATCCCACTAATCTTAAAAATTTATCAAGATTTCGCCATACAAAAATGACAGTTCCAAATCACTTCATTGAAATGATTTGAAACTGATCCACGCTAAATCTGTCCGTGCGACTCTGATTTTGCGCAATATACTTGTCAGCACTGGAAAGATACTAGTCAGCACTGGAAAACTATTACATTATCACAGCTGATTTGACACTACAAAGGGAAAAAAATGTAAACAAACAAATTTTTTTTAAAGCAATGAATCTAATTTCACCTGAAAATCGACCAAGCAAATGAAAAAATGCATCCATCATTTATATTATATGGAAAATATTAAAAAAAAGACGGCTTTTATTTCAAAATACTATATGCCAATCTTTTCTTTTGATAAATATTAAGCGATGTGAATTCATGAATGACAATAACAGCTGTTTTTTGATCTTTCTAACGGCAGTGAGAACACTGTTGGATTATGAAATGCTTAAATGTAATCTAATCTTTGAAATTTTCGGTCTGAACATAGTATAACGAACAAAATAGTAGTCACAGTATCACATGAAAAATTACGACTGTGACAAAATAGCATTCACCGTGGAATATAAAAAATTGCGACTGTAATGAATTTATATTCATTAAAGCTATGAATGTTTTTCAATTTTAGATAAGTATAAATTGGTTAACATATAAAAAGTTAATTTATCTTTAAACGGGTAATATTTATGTACAAATTAAATTGATTACAGAAACCTCAATGCTGTAGTAAAGCCAATTATAAAACTTATAATAATTTAAAAAAACTTAGTATTTTATAAATAACGAAATATTTTTAAAAGCATGTTTTCGTTTACTTTGAGTATCCTTATATTGAAAAAAAACCTTCAGAGAATATATTTATTGTGACTTTACAAATGTGCGTCTTAAAAAATAACGGATCATTTACATTAATTTTTGTACGAAACGGTTACAAATCAGTTTGCTTATACTTAATAAAAATTAAAGATGTATGTGTCAAAAAGAGCCAAAACGAGTTGTGCGGCAAATTTTGAAAGAAGTGGATGCTGTTTTCGCAAAATGTGATATTTGAAAATGCAAAATATCATATAAAACTTCAACATCAAATTTAAAAAAACATATGGAACGGAGGCATTATCAAATTGGTATTGTTAAAATATTTTTGCAGACGGAAATTACGCCAGCGCCGCAAAATGCTCCTGTCACATTTGAAGAGAATATTCCATCAACTTCGACTGCAATACCAAAGCCTTTAACACAAACTAAGATTTTAAATGTTGCGCAGCTAAAATCAATAAGTGAAATAACAAGCAAGTTATTGCAGCTGTTTACGGTGGATTTGCAACCTTTCTCTATAGTTGAGGACAAAGGTTTTCGGGAATTTGTAACAACCCTAAATCCATCTTATGACATTCCTAGCAGACGTGTGATTTCAAAATCAATGATTCCTGCATTGTATGAGGAATGTAAACATAAGGTGCGAGAAATGATTAGGAGCGGGGAAAAGTTTTGCATCAGCACTGATTGTTGGACATCGCGGAACACGTCTAGTTTCATTGCTGTAACTGCACATTATGTGTCCGAAAATTTTGAACTAACGCAGTGCTTTAACGTCATCCCAACTGAGGCAAAATCATACAGCTGAAAACTTAGGTGAGGCGATACAACAAATCGTAAGTGATTGGAAAATTAACGACAAAATATTGCTAGCTGTGTCGGATAATGCTAGTAACATAAAAAGTGCTATAATTAATAAGTTAGGTTGGAAGCATTTTGAATGTATGGCTCACACAATTAATTTAATTGAAAAAGAAGGATTACGCATTCCTGAAGTAGAACAAGTAACTGATAAAGTTAAAATAATATTTGCTCACTTCAAGAAATCATTAGGAAGTGTCAAAGTGAAAGGTCGCAGCTAAGTTTGTTCCTCAATTATTTTAATTTACCTGCAATCCAGGCTGTGGAAATTTGCTGGCAGATTCACCGGAGGTCCTTACATCGCTAACAACCCGTGGCACATCAATTTGATTGAAATTGTTTATATAAGTATATAAAAACCATAATTAATTTATCGCTTAAATATTAAAACAATAACAAAAAAAATACCAAATTAAAAAACACTCATTAATTTTCGCGCAAAAAAATTCTCCTCCGCACAATTAAAGTGGTTATCAGCTGTTTCTGTCGCACGGCAAACCAGCTGTCTACGCAGAGTTGCAGGTGGCCAGGGACACTACATTATCTGCACGTACAGACGGTAAAGCAGTTTTTTGTACGTAACGTACCCACAATTTAACAAGATCGCTATGGACATACAAACCCCGCCTCCTGGTGGGGCAACACAATGTAACCAAATAGGTATGCTGCTCGAACGCATTACGAAAATAGAGACATTAAACAATGAATTAAAAAATGAAAATGCAAAACTGAAACTCTAAAATGAAAACTTGAGGAAATCGTTAAACAAATATACCAACGAAACGTCTTCTTCTCCATCAAAATCGACCTTTGTCGCAGAAACAGACGAAGATTTCCAACTCATCCAAACAAATTGGTTACTAAAAAAGAAAAAAAGAGGGAAAGTAAAAAACGTAAAGCAGATTCATCACCGGATGTAACGCTGAAGTCTCCGTGTCCGGAAAACACAGCAGAAGGTAAAAAAGCTATAAAAATAAGTCGTCGCCCTCCGCCAATTATTATATCAAAAAATTTTAATCAACCTTTGATGCGTTCCTTGATAAACGCGGAAGTTAAAAATTCTTACACACTTAAGCTCACTGGCCCAAGTTCATGCAAAATAAACCTTTCAGATAGCTCAGACTACAGAATACTCACAAAGAAATTAAATGAATCGCAAATTTCTTGGTACTCGTACAAGCAATCGCGTGATATACGCGTAATGATAAAAGACCTACATCACTCATGTGAGCCTGAAAGCAGATCTTCAGAAGCAGGGTTTTAAAGTTACGAAGGTCATAAACAAACTACAATATAAAACAAGAAATCCGTTAAATATGTTTATTGTATGCTTTGAAACAACAGAGAACATCAAAAAAATTTACGAAATTAAGCATATTTTAAATTCTGTCGTCAAACTCGAGCCCATCAAGCCATCTTGTGCCTCAATGTAAGTCCTGTCAGGCGTTAGGTCACACTAGAAATTATTGTTGTAAACCACCAAGGTGTTGAAGTACGCCGGAAATCATTCTACTCTAAATTGCACAAAACCTGCTGATCTACCGCCAAAATGCTGTAACTGCAATCAAAGTCACCCAGCGAACTATAGGGGATGTGAAGTGGCAAAACAACTTCAAAAAATTAGAAACGCGACCGAAAAAAATAAAGAGCATAACCAACAATCAAAACGCCTAAGTACAACAGCTTCTACTGCTCCTCAGAAGGAAGTTACTAATGTAAGTCCGCAAGCTGGAAAACCCTCATTTGCTAGCATAACTAAAGGTAGTAATCACGTACAACCAAACCAAACCAATTCTAATGCTATTAGTGATATTACCAATAATCTATCGATAATTCTCAACAAGCTTAATAAGCTAGAAGAGCAAAATAAACTTAATCAGCATGGAAAAGTACTCCTGTTCCGAAACAAAAAAGAGTCCATCCATCCATCAGATATTTTAGATCTCATAAAGAAAAAGAGAAAATTACGTAAAAAATGGCAAATAACGCATTTTCCTCAATACAAAACAGAATTGAACAATTTAACCAAGGTTCTCAGTACCAAAATAAAGCTATTCACGAATCAAAATATTTCTAATTATATTGAGAAAACGATTATGCCCTTTGGAAAGCAGTAAAAAATGCAAGAAAACCCATATTGTCTAATACACCCCTCAGAAAGCCAAACGGATCCTGGGCCAAAACTGACGAAGAAAACAGAGAAACTAACGAAAACTTTTAGTCCCTCTCTGACCCATGGAACTTTACCGCAGCTGGTAGGATCACAATATGTAGGAGAAATCCAACGAGCATCAATTAATGAAATGGAAAATATCATTAAAACTAGATTTAAGCCAAAAAAAGCTCCCGGCTTCGACTTGATGTAATAAAAAATCTAACGCGAAAAGCATTAGAAAAACTTACATCGATAATAAACGCTTGCTTAGATCTCAGATACGTCCCATTGTCATGGAAGGTATCTGAAATCATTATGGTACAAAAACCCGGAAAAAGCACCCAGGAGGCCTCGTCATATCGTCCAATCTCACTGTCCAAAATACTTGAAGCCGTAATTGTAGGAAGACTTCAGAACATAATTGAAGAGAATGAGGCCACCATCAATTTGGTTTTAGATCGCAACATTCCACAATCGATCAAGTTCATCGAATAACAGATGTAATAGAAAATGCGATGGAAAAAAAAGAAAATTGCACAGCTGTTTTTCTTGACGTATCTCAGGCGTTCGATAGAGTATGGCACCAGGGCTTACTTTATAAATTAAGACGTCTTTTTCCACAGCAACTAACTGAGCTACTTGCCTCCTACCTGAGCAACCGCTACTTCCGAATCAAACAGGGACAATCGTATACTACGCTACAGCCAATAAAAACGGGTGTACCCCAAGGAGGTGTCTTGGGACTCCTTCTATACATTCTATTTACCAGCGATATGCCTACGCCGCCAAACTGCACAATCGCCATATTTGCAGGTGATACCTGCATAATTACTACCGATAAAAATCAATCCGAGTCGTCGAACAGAATGCAGTCTTCAATCAACCAGATTGTAGAATGGACACAAAAATGGAGCATTACTCTAAACGAGTTGAAGTCTGTACATATAAACTTCACTAACAAAATCGGGAGATGCTACTCTAAATCCCACACTCCTGGAACCGTATTGTAAACCGACCCACATTATTTAATAAAATTCGAAGTATAGAACCGAGTAAGTGAACGTCTGGTTAGCTGCCATTTGTCAATTAAGTTAACTGAACTAAGAATCCTTCTTACGGTTAGGAACCTTTTTTTTACCCAGAACTTAACTGACAGATCGCTTCTGTCCAGCCATTTAAAAAACGTTTTTTAATATATGAAACAATAACAATGTTTTAAGCTAATTTCTTTTTATATCAGGTATATACGTGTGTAAAGGCAAATATGTATACAAAGTTTTATCGACACACAATAAATAATATCAGAAACGAGTTGACTGATCACTGTTGATAAATATAGATTCTAACATATGGAGTAATATTCGGGACAGCTACACGTTCAATATATATTGACATGAAAGAGGAACGCGCTATATATTGAACGTTTAGATACCATATCGTCTGATTGTGATGCAAATGACAATATTGTTAAATATTTCGATATCTGGTTTGCGTTTAACGAGGAAGGTATTATATATTTATATTCATTAGTATATTAATTTTCTATTTCAAAATTTTTATATTCAAAAATTTCTTTCCAAGGGTGGCGATAATTTTTTTGATATAATCCTTTCTAAAATTTTTTCTTAAATTATATGGAAACTTCGTTTCAGTCCTTTTCGACATTTTAGTTATAAAAATCAGACAAAAATTAACCAATTAATAAGGCAAAACTATTATCTAATTTTTTTGTTTCATGATCTCGACTTATTTTGACTTAATATGTAGAATTCACTCGCGCAAGTCAACATGAATTTTTATTTTTATTGATAGTTATGTTTTTTTGACAACGTTATAGAAAATTTAATATTTGTTATCGACATATTTATTTTCATTCAAGTGTAAAAACATCTCTGAATAATGAAATGTAATAGGTTTTGTGACTGTCACTCCAGAATAGCAATATGTCTCACGTCTCAAAAATAGTCTCTATCTTAAAATCTCAAATTTAAAGCCCTATTCTGCAAAAACCTCTCAACTGAGTTGAGAGGAAAAATTTGAGAGATTTCTTGTGAGGCATATTTTATGAAGCTATTCTTGCTCAAACCTCATAAGAAAAAAGCTTAAAAAAGTCACCACGTGAGGCTTTTTGCTGTCAAACAGCTGTTTTAATAGAAATAAGCAAACAAAAATGGACACACAAATGGATAATCAGCATATGTAAGTAATTTTGCAAATTTTAAATATATATATATATATATATTATAACTATATAATATAAGGACACGTCGGCATCAGCGACGATCAACCAGTGCTAAGAGTAAACTGATATAGTGTAGACGCGTTGTCAAATAAAGAGATTTTGTTGAAGTGAATTAAACGGCTTTTATTTGTCAATCCAGAGATACGAACCTAGTAAAGTAATAGAATAGAATTACTTGAGGTATGCACTGCGACCTTGGGTCTATTGTGCCCTCTCCTAGCTCACAAAGACTCACTAAGCCCCAACAAATCGATAAATTCCAGTATTTTGCTGGGAGCTAGTGAGTCGATGTGATCCCTATCCGGAAATGGGTTTCCAAGGGCCTTAGACCTGCGTCTACAGACTGCGATGCAATCGATCAGCAGGTGCTCCGGGGTTTCAGGCTCTCTGTCGCAGAACCGGCAATTGGAGCAAGAGGCAAGTCCCAAGTTGAACAAGTGCCTTTTCAACTTGCAGTGGCCGGTGTAAAATGCGACCAAGAGCCTGAGTTTGATCCTAGGGAGGTTTATTATGGATTTGAACCTTTTGAGGTTGTACCCCCCTATCAGCAACTTGGCATGCCGCATGCCCTGCGCTTGTTGCCAATGACCTTCTCTGCCCTCTCTTTCCTCCTTACGGAGCAGTTCCTTTATCGTGTGGGCGCCCACCCCGGTGAATGGTTCGGGCCCTACCATACTTGTGGATGCTGCAGAGCGGGCAAGCTCGTCAGCCAGTTCGTTTCCGGCTATGCCTCTATGACCAGGTACCCAAACTAGGTGCACCTGATTCAATTCCGCTAGGCTGTTTAGCCGTTCCCTGCACTCCTTCACTAGCAGCGATTTGATCTCGTAGCCCGAGATTGCTTTTAGTGCCGCTTGGCTATCGCTGAGTATGGTTATTCTCTCATTACGATAGCCGCGGTGGAGGTTTATCTCTATACACCGGCTTATGGCTAGGACTTCGGCCTGGAAGATACTGGGGAATCGACCCATCGGTATGGATAACCTTGCGCGTGGGCCCGCGATCCCTGCACCAATACCTTCCGACGTCTTCGAGCCGTCGGTGTACCACTTCAGTGTACTGTCCCTCAGCAACAGCTCAAGAGTGGAGTCATTCCACTCGCTCTTGCTACCAAGGGTAACCTTGAATTTCCTCGTGAAGTTAATTATCTTAGTAGTCCCGTCCTTCGGGAAGAGGGCAATTGGATTATTGGCACCTATCACCTCCATCCTCTGGGACGAGATTATTTTCCCTTTGCCGCATCCCTCTGACGTCATTTGCAGAAGTGAATGCTTGGCTGCTTGGCCGATCACAATGTGGAGCGGTGTGAGATCCATCAGGACCTCCAGCGCCGCTGTTGGGCAGGACCGCATCGCGCCCGTCATGCAAACGCATGCTAGCCGTTGAAGCCTCGATAGTCTCACCACCACCGAAGCCTGTGCCGCAACAGAGGCCCAGGACACCGCTCCATATGTCACTATCGGTCGCACAATCATGGTGTACAACCACCTGACAATCCTTGGCTTGCAACCCCAGGATTTGCCTGCCAGTCGATTGCACACCATTAGAGCCTTCGTCGCCTTGACCATGGTTTGGTCCACATGCTGCTTCCACCGCAAAGTGGAATCCAGAGTGAGACCGAGATATTTAACATTGTTGGTCATCTCAATCACTCTGCCCCCAAGTGTGAGGTTCCTAAGCCCGGGTAAGGATCTACGCCTCGTGAACGGGACGATGGTTGTTTTCGAGGGGTTGATGCTCAGATCAACTCCCCAGCACCACTCCTTAGCCAGATTTAGCCCTCGTTGCACCAGGTCACAGAGAGTGTCCACGAATTTGCCTTTCGCTATGATTACTATATCGTCCGCATATCCTTGGCAGCGAATGCCGTTGACGGTTAGCAATGCTAACAGGTCGTCCACGACAAGGCTCCATAGCAGGGGCGATAGTACACCACCCTGCGGACATCCCCTTGTTGTGCCTAGGCGAATCTTAGTACCCCCTGCAGTAGTCTCAGCAATCCTAGTGCGGAGTACCGCCTCTATCCATCTACGCACCGGTGCTTCCACATTCCTACCTTCCAGTGCCATTGCTACACTTCTATGAGAAGTGTTGTCAAAAGCTCCTTCAATATCCAAGAAGGCGCATAGCATGATTTCCCCTTTCTCCAGCGAACTCTCTATCTCGGAGGTCAACTGGTACAGAGCTGTGTTAGTTGATCTGCCAGCTCTGTATGCATGCTGAGCTGCATGCAGGGGTGCGTCCCTCAGCGCGTTAGACCTTAAATGATAATCTATTATCTTCTCCATAGTTTTCAGTAGGAAGGAGGTTAGGCTGATCGGCCTGAAAGATTTGACCAGCGAGTAATCCTTCCTCCCCACTTTCGGTATGAAGATAACCTCAGCTGTTCTCCATGATTCGGGGATGTAGGCCAGCGCCAGGCTCTCCCTCAGCAGCCTTATCAGGTGTGGCATTAGAATCTGCTCACCCTGCTGTAGAAGCGCTGGGAAGATACCATCCACTCCCGGAGACTTGAACCTCTCGAACGAGGCTATTGCCCACCTGATCGAGTCCGCAGTAAACAGTTGTTTGGCGATAGCCCAATCAGTGCGGGACGGCCTATGTTCAGTTGAGGGCAGACACCGATAAATCGGGACAGTCTCCGGGAAGTGAGCGCGCAAGAGCTCTTTAGCTCTGTCCTCTGCGCTGGTCGTAAAAGTCCCGTCATTCTTTTTGATGGCTAGCACTGTGTCCGTCTTCCCTTTAGCCAGAGCTTTATGCAGCCTGGCCGCTTCTGGTGTAGAGGAGACGTTCTCACAAAATCTCCTAAAGCTGGACTGTTTAGCAGACCTGATCTCTTTATTGTAAAGAGTCAGGTTGCTCCTGTACTCCTCCCAGACCCCTGTATGTTTTGCCTTATTAAATAGGCTTCGTACTTTTTTCCTTAGGTCTGCGAGTTTCCTTGTCCACCAAGAGCAATTGCGCCTGTCTGCGGATACTCCCAAAGGGCAGCTAGTAAAGTAAAACTAGCAAGGAGTAAATTCGCAACAATATTATTTAAGGAGAAGAATTGTGCAAATAAAGTTAGTCTAATACCTGACAACCTTACAGTGTCATTACTCGGCCCTTTGCTACAATTTGGCTTTACTTTTCGCTGTTCATAAATTTGCGCGGTTTGCTGAATACAATACGACGACAGACGACAAAATACACACGTTCTTATGGACACTGTTATTTTGACAACTGAACGACTAAGCCGACGGTTGTCGTTCTCGCTAACTTCAATATTCTCCTATATTTGCCAACGACAGTAGAGTTGACAGTAGAATGGAAGATAGAGAGATGATGAAGAGTGGTGATACCACTAATATGTAAAATGTAAAATTATTCACAGCTCTTACAAAGTTGACGTTATTTTACAAAAAAAAGCATAAAATAGCTCTATTATAGCTCTATTTTACCATTTGTTACAGCAATTGATAATTTAAAACAAATAAATTTACCTACTTACTTATTTTTTGCATAAAAAATTTCACTTTGAACAAAATATTAAAATTTCATTCAAGTGCAAGGTACTGGTATGGCCACAAAGAAATTGTGTACATGCAAAATGGACAACTGCGTTGTCTTGTGTACATGCCAGCCATTGTTATGTTGCTGCATTCTTACGAATGTTCATGTAGTAAGATGCACAACGCCATTTTCAGTTCACTGTCGTGTCGTGTCGTAAGCATTGTAATCAGCATATGATTGTGCATTCTGATACCACAGTTCTGCAGGGAGGAATAAATGAAAAAGATTGATGCATCAAAAATATCATCCTCTGAACACATAACGACGACAGACGACGAACGACATCTGTCAAATATTACACACGTTCTTATGGACACTTATTTTGACGACGACACGAAAACACGACTGTAGGCCGACAGTTGTCATTCTCGCTAATTCCTATTTGCCAACGACAGTAGAATGAAGAAGAGAGATGAGGAAGAGTTGTGATGCCACTAATATGTAAAATGTAAAATTATTCACAGCTCTTATAAACTTGACGTTATTTTACAAATAAAAGCGTAAAATAGCTCTATTATATCATTTGTAATAACAATTGATAATTTTAAAACAAAAATATATACCTATTTACTTATTTTTTGCATAAAAATTTAACTTTGAACAAAATATTAAAATTTCATTGAAGTGCAAGGTATTAGTATGGCCACAACGAAATTGTGTACATGCAAAATGGACAGCTGCGTTGTTTTGTGTACATGCGTTGTTTTGTTTTCATTTCACTTTCGTACTCTCGTTTGTCGTCTGGTCGTCGTTATGTGTTCAGTACATCAAACACTATTTGTACATCGATGGATATTGGCCATCACTAATTCGTTGTATACAATTTGTTTGTTATAGCTTTAGAAATGAAAGAACTTGAACCAAATTCGTCCGAAATTTTATCCACAAACTTTAGAAATGTTGAAAGTAGTTATTTAAAATTAAAGGAATCGAAGGAAATAAAGCACAGTTTATACAATATATCGAAAATGCTTAATACAGGGCTCGATTCACGCATGCTCGAGATTTGCATAAGATTGTTGGAAACTGGGATACATCCTCAAGCGCTCTCGGAAGTTATTTACAAGATGAGGCAGAAGCTTCAGTGCGATATCGCTACATAATTCAGTTAAAATATTTGTTTCTTTAGATTTTTGCTTGGCATGCACAGATGTAAAAATTAGGGCATGATATGAATAAATAATTACCTATTATGTAAATTCACTTGTTTACCAAAATGTTTAGATCTAATCACACAAATATTCTCTTATGAAATGAATTTAGTACTTCGTTTCATAAAACTAATGGGTTAAGTTTAGCATCGCGCCGGTTAATTTTGGCTCACTGTACTTAAACGAGAGAACCAAATTGAAAATTTTAAACACGCATGTATGCTTAAATTATTGAACTTTATTTTAAAACATATTTTATAAAAATTGGTTCACAAATTTTTCCACAAATTCACTTTAAAAAATGCTATTTTTTTGCAAATTTCTAAATGCTAGTGTATTTTCATCTGTTGTGCATTCTACGAAACCAATTATGGATACATTTTCACGCACATATGTATATTACTTATGAATTTTAAAAACCACTAGTAATGTCTTTAGTTACTTTTGATTGTTAATTTCTTTGTAAATCTTTACATAAAATACAACTTTTTCTGCATTGAGTTCAATAATGCGAAAAACCAAAATGACTGCCTAATTACCGAGAAAGCACGAACAAAAGGGAATAAATTAAACCCACTTAGCAATAAATGTATGAAGTGAACGCGAAAAGGTGTTCAATGCTAAAATACTGTGGATGACGTAGCCGGTGTTGGCACGATTCCGATTACTTTACATAAAAATAACTAATATTTTTTGAAATATTCACATTTAAAAATTCAAAAATTCGCACTAGGAACACATGTTGTTTCTCCATGTTTCACTAATTTTTTTTCACGTTTTTTACTCACTATATTCAAATATACACTCTAAGCATTGAAATAAGCTCACATTTCACATTTATTTTGCAATTTTTCAACTAAATTTAGTCATTTAAAAATCACTTGTCAAATTATTGCCACACCCTAAAAACCGAAAGTGAAGGATTTTTAGCGTTTCACAGCATTTTCTTTGTATTTTCGAGTGATTCTTTTTTCTTTATTAACTATAAAAAAAACTATAAAGATTTTTCAAGCTAAAATTGAATATGTGAACACTTTTGCAAATACATGTTATACATATATATATGAATATATGAATAATATGTGATTTATATTTAATAAACACAGATAAGTAAAATCGTGTGATAATATTATAATATTACGAGCGAATACCCGGGGTGACTGAAGTACTTTCGCATAGCACTCCTTTCTGCGTTGGCGGCCTTCGGCCGCGCTCTAAAAAAATAACCCTTGCCGACCGAATTTTTGAACTTTAAGGCCCCGCTTAGTTTAGGAGATATTCGGCATTAAAGTTCAAAAATTCGCAAAATTGGACCATTTTAAGGAGCTATTTCACCACATTAAACACACTTTTTTCACATTTTTCACTTCAAATTAATTAAACTGCACTATAATCTTTTAAATAAATCTACATTTTATACTTTTAGCAGTTTTTTTTTTTACCTAAAAAATCTTTATTTTAAAAATCACATTTTGCACTTGTTTAAACCTCATTTGTTTACCAAAAATTACGACGAAACGGAGCGCTGCCATGTGATGATAGGGCAATTCGCTGAAATTCCTCTATTCATGCATATCGATATTTTCTTTTTTAAATTTATTAAGCAAATAAGTAATATTATATACATGTATTAGTAATATTATATATACATATGTATAAGTAATATTATATAATAATATTACGTAATAAAGTGTAAAGTATGTAAAGTACGAAAACTCAAATTTTCTTTCAATATGAGTGCATGATAACCGAAAAATATAACCACTTCATACCCAAAACTCATATCACTACATATTATAAAACAAAGTCACTTTTTCTGTCCTTATGTCCCCTTAAATGTTTAAATCTTGAAAACTAAGCAACTGATTTTGATGCGGTTTTTTTTAATTGAAATATTGCTTGAAGGGGAAGGTTTATGTCATTATAATGTGAAGAAATATATAAAGGGGGCGTGGCACTCGGACAAAATGTGGTAAAAAACCATACATTTCTTGTTTACCCAGCCATACTTCATAAAAGAATTCACCGATTAAAATGAAACTTACTTGAAGTTAAACTTTGAAATATTTACTTTCGTTCTGCATCAAAAAAATAGTTGATTCATTTCTTATTTAACCAAAATTGTTTAAACAAGAGAAGCACCTTTACCAAAAAAAAAAACTGTTCGTATGTTTGTTCGCTGTCAACCGAATGAAACATTAGAAGTTATGTGGGAATCTCACCCCACCTCATTCGTGTTGAATTAGACCGTATGGTGAAAGAACTCGGTACGTACACATGTATGTAAGTACATATGTATGTACGAATCTCTCGCATATAATGTTGCTGAACTCATTTCAAATTTTATTCAAATTGCATTCACAATATTTGTCACATTAGTAAAAAGCTGATTCGAATATTGGTTTTGTGTATGTTCGAAAAGACGAAAGTCCAATCAGAAAATCCAATGTGACACCATTTAAAATCAGAATTGGTTTTCAATTCTGACAGTTAGGCAATTCTGTCTTGGATTTCACAACACCCCTGATTATACATATGTACATTAAATTTTTTCATCGAAATAAACCGTTCTCTTCACGTTCAATAATTAAAATATAGTTTTTGAATAGTTTTTATTGATTCGGAGCGCGTTAAATTTGCTATCGATTCCAACGACTACACCCACAATAACATTTTTTGTCATTTACTTTTTAGGACAACTAATAGCTTAATTTCGAAGCGATTTTAATCAATACAGCGTTTATCCTTATTCAATTAAATACCTTAAATACATTGTTGATTTAATATGAATATTTTTGAAGTTATTACATCAGTAATTTTCTTATGTTTCTAAACGGTAAGTATTTACATATTTTTTACTGCGGCACATATTAATAATATGGCAATTTGTGCATAGTTAATCATACATATAGAACTGAGTAAATTTTGTACTGAAATTATAAAGTCATGTCTGGAAGACGTCGTCGTTCGAACATAGGTCGAAGTACAGTGAACGCCAGAAGACTATGTTCAGCAAGAGATGAAGAATCGTCAACGGAACGTGAGGCTCGCCTTAGTCAGGCTCGGGATAGATATAGAGCTGAGATAGAGAGAGAATCTTCAGTAGAGCGTGAGGTTCGCCACAGCCGGGATCGAGATAGGCATGCGGTTCAGAGAGCCAGAGAATCGTCAGTAGAGCGTGAGGCCCGATTCAGTCAGCTTAAGTAAAGAGAATTCTGCCCTGAACTACGATCCTTTGATTTCTTACAAGGACGATCGTATAGTATCAATAGGTACTATGTCAGTAGTGTGTGAACATTGCTTAGCATTGAAATTCAAGGACGAATCGAAAGGCATGTGTTGCTTACAAGGAAAGGTAAAATTAGAAGAAATTCTCCCTCCACCTGAACCACTTCACTCTCTTCTTACGGGTGATCATCAGAAATCTAAACAATTCATGCGCAATATACGCCGTTGTAATAATGCATTTCAAATGACTTATTTTAAGAGTACGCAAGTAGTTGAGCGTGGGTTCATGCCTACATTTAAAATTCAAGGGCAAGTGTACCACTTAGCTGGGAGCTTGCTACCACTTCGACCCGATGATCACAAATTTCTGAAAATATATTTTATTGCAGATCCAGATACTCAAGCATCTACGCGGTGTTCAAGTGTTGCACAACCAATTGATAGAGATTTGATTAGATCTCTCCAAGATATATTACATTCTCATAATTGCTACATACAGTCTTTCAAAACTGCGATTGAGAGTGTTCCAGCAGATACTCCTGACTTTAATGTCGTAATCCATGCAAATAAAGTTCCTGTTGGAGAACACAGAGGACGATACAATGCGCCTTCCACGAGCGAAGTAGCAGTGGTGCTAGCCGGACAGCAATTTGACAAAAGAGATATTGTATTGCATAGTCGTGATGATAATTTGAAAAAAATTTCATGGTTACACAGATCTTATGACAGCTTACAATATCCTTTGATGCTATGTCGTGGAGAAATCCAATCGGTGGTACACCTCTGCGTAAAACAGTGTCATGTATGAACTACTATTGCTACCGTATAATGACAAAACGTAACGATTTCAACACTTTGCTTGGATATGGAATGGCTAACAAACCAATACTTGGTAGATCAATATGCGAAAATTGAATCTGAGAGATTGGCCTACATCCGTAATAATCAAACTAAATTGAGGGCCGAAAATTACGTTCATCTTCAGGATGCTTTACAGGCGAATGAACACCACAACGGCATTGGGCAGTTGGTTATACTACCTTCATCATTCACAGGTGGACCTAGATATTTACACGAAAAATCGCAAGACGCCATGGCTTACGTCAGAAATTATGGCAAACCTGATTTATTTATAACTGCAACATGTAACCCAAATTGGGCGGAAATCAAAGAGAATATTAATACCAATTTAAATCCACAAGACAGATACGATATAGTTAACAGAGTCTTCCATTTAAAAGTACAGAAACTCCTACACCTCATTAACAAGTCTCATATATTCGGTCCGCCGCGCTGTCATATGTACACAATAGAATGGCAGAAGCGTGGCTTGCCACATGTACACCTGCTGGTGTGGTTAGTGAACAAAATTAAACCAAACCAAATTGACAGAGGTATTTCAGCTGAATTACCGGATAAAGGTGAAGATCCTATCCTGTACGAAATCGTTAAGAAACATATGGTACACGGCCCTTGTGGGACTTTAAACCCGAATTCTCTATGTATGCGAGATTCTAAATGCAGCAAAAATTTCCGAAGTCGTTCCAAACTCAAACAAGCACTAGCGATGACGGCTATCCCAAATATCGTCGACGATCGCCAGAGCAGGGTGGGCAAATTGCTACCGTCAAAAACAATGATATTGATAACCGATGGATCGTTCCCTATAATCTGCTCCTTTTGAAAATTTTTGATGCCCATATCAACGTGGAGTTGTGCAATTCAATAAAGTCAATCCAATATGTTACTAAGTACATTAATAAAGGCAGAGATCAAGCCACTTTCAGCATACAATCACCAAATGAAGTGGAAATATATCAGTCTGGACGTTACATCTGCAGTTCTGAAGCTGTATGGAGGATTTTATCATTCGAAGTGCACGACCGGTCTCCCACAATTGTCCACCTTGCAGTTCAATGGACAAAGAGTATATTTCACTGAGAACAATATACAAGAAGTTGTTAATAACCCGCGGGATACAACACTGACAGCATTCTTCAAGTTATGTGCTCAAGTAAAAAAAACGGATGCTCTTGGCAGAGTCTACGTGATTCATCCCAACAACAGCGAATGCTTTTATCTGAGAATGTTACTTCATATTGTAAAAGGCTCGACAACCTTTGCTCACCTTAGAACTGTACAAGGTGTTGTTTATAATACTTATCAAGCAGCATGCAAAGCTATGGGGCTCTTGGAAGACGATTCTCACTGGGAAAACACATTATCAGAAGCAGCTGTTTGTAGTTCAGCTGCATCATTAAGATATTTATTTGCCGTCATAGTAGTGTTTTGTCAAGTAACTGATTCTGTCAATCTATGGCATAAATTTCAAGAAAATATGGCCAGTGACATTCTGATTCGGCGACGGCGAGAGTTAAACTCAGATGATGAACAATATGATCAAAATATATTTGACGAAGAATTATTTGAATTAAACAAAGTAGCGCAACTACTTTCGGGCATATCGATCAAGGATTTTGGGCTGCCGATGCCAACTAATACTACTAACTCAGATTTAACTAACAGTGCCGAATACACAAGAGAAACATCATACGATCAAACGAGACTTTTACAAAATATAGCTCAAGATGAGCCACGATTAAATGAAGGGAAATTGTTTTTCCTTGATGCCCCAGGAGGCACGGGAAAAACCTTTTTAATCAATCTGCTTTTAAAAAAAGTGAGATCCACCGGAAAAATTGCGATAGCTGTTGCGTCATCCGGAATTACCGCTACGCTTTTGGAAGGAGGCCGAACCGCACACTCTACATTCAAACTCCCGCTGAAAATCACCACCAATGATGATAACAGCGTCTGTAGTGTTTCTAAACAGAGAAATTAAGAAAAATTGATGCGTGACAGCTCATTAATATTCTGGGACGAAGCTACCATGTCAAACAAGACGTCTGTGAAAGCACTGGATAACACAATGCGCGATTTGCGCAACAAAAATTCACCTATGGGTGGATGTACAATTCTGTTCTCAGGAGATTTCCGTCAAATCCTACCAGTTGTGACTCGAGGAACACGAGCTGACGAAATAAATGCTTCCCTAAAAAGGTTCAACCTTTGGTCACATGTCAATAAATTAGAGCTTAAAACTAATATGAGGGTTTCGTCATCTTCACGTAAGAGTAGGCTATTTCCAGAGATGCTGCTAAAAGTTGGCAATGGAGAATTAGCACAAAGTGAGGGAAGGATTAACCTAGAAAACCTTTGTGTTTTGATAGACAACATCCAAGAGTTAGTCAACAATGTCTATCCTGACATTGATAACATAAGTTATAAGACAATATCTTGGTTTAAAGAAAGAGCTATTCTGTCACCAACTAACGAACAAGTAGATAAAGTAAATAACTTGATTCTTTCAAAGGTTGATGCGCCGACGAAAATATACTACTCGGTCGATACTGTTCTCGATTTGAAAGAAGCTGTTCATTTTCCTACAGAATTTCTAAACTCTTTGAACCCGTCTGGACTCCCTCCTCACAAAATGGTGTTGAAAGTAGGTTGTCCTATTATTTTATTAAGAAACCTGATTCCACCTAAACTTTGCAATGACACGCGTTTGCTGGTAAAATCACTGAAAACTTTCATAATAGAGTGCACAATACTCACAGGATGTGGTACCGGAGAAGATGTAATGATTCCCCCGAGTCCCTATGATACCATCGGATTTACCATTCCAATTTAAACGTCTACAATTTCCGGTAAAGACATCTTTTGTAATGACCATTAATAACTCGCAGGGTCAAACTTTCAACGTTGGAGGCTTAGATTTGAGCGTTGACTGTTTTTCACATGGCCAACTGTATGTCGCTCTTTCAAGAGTAACCTCAAGAGAAAACATGTTTGTATTGTCTAATGACAAGAAAGCTGTGAACGTTGTATATAAAGACATTCTGTAATATATTAATTGTTGTTGTAAAAATAAAATAAATATGTAAAAATGCAAACAAATGTAGGGTATGAATTTAGATATTCCAAAGATAGCAAGGAAATCTTCATGGTATAAAGAAAGGGGAATTGTTTCACTCCAAATGTAACGCGTGCGGGCCACGGGCAGTAATGAATAAATCAAAACTACGGGATCGATTTTAATCATTTTTTCAGTGAGTGACATAGGCCTTATATTTTATTTCCGTGTGAAGCCGGGCGGGTTGCTAGTTTTAAATATAAATATCGTCGCCTAAAATACAAACCAATGTATCATCAAAAATAAATGGAAATCGCTGACAGATATAATAACCAAAATTTACCATTTTATAACGAAAACTTAAATTTTGAGTGCATGTGACCATAACTTATAACCACTTTATAACAAAAAGTCAATATATTTTTTTATTTTCAACGCAGAAAGGAGTGCTACGCGAAAGTTCTTCAGTCACCCCGGGTATTCGCTCGGCCAGGGTTATTTTTTTAGAGCGCGGCCGAAGGAGTGCTACGCGAAAGTTCTTCAGTCACCCCGGATATTCGCTCGTAATATTATAACTTTATCACACTATTTTACTTATCTGTGTTTATTAAATATAAATCACATATTATTCATTTATTCATATATGTATGTATGTATAATATGTATATGCAAAAGTGTTCACATATTCAATTTTAGCTTGAAAAATCTTTATAGTTTTTTTTATAGTTAATGAGGAAAAAAGAATCACTCGAAAGTACAAACAAAGAAAACGCTGTGAAACGCTGAAAAATCCTTCACTTTCGGTTTTTAAGGTGTGGTAATACTGGTTTTCCTTGTAAGTGTAAGCGCTCTAAACTTTTCAGCCACTAATTTGACAAGTGATTTTTAAATTATTAAATTTAGTTGAAAAATTGCAAAATAAACGTGAAATGTGAGTTTCAATGCTTAAAGTGTATTTTTGAATATACATAGTAAAAAACGTGAAAAAATTAGTGAAACATGGAGAAATAACAGGTGTTCCTAGTGCAAATTTTTGAATTTTTAAACGTCAATATTTCAAAAAATATTAGTTATTTTTATGTTATTTTTGGATATTCCTCCTCTGGAGAAGCTCCCCTATCCGTACATACCCCATTTATACGGAAATTATTTTTTTTACCCCTCCGCCAAAGTAATCGGAATCGTGCCTTTTTTTAAAGCGCGACCGAAGGCCGCCAACGCAGAAAGGAGTACTACACGAAAGTACTTCGGTCAACCCGGGTATTCGCTCGACTCTCCTGTTTTTCTCCATAAACGATACTTAACCGGCGCGATACTAAACACTCCCCAAACTAACTTCTAATGGGATCATATTGGGTCAGTTTTAGACTGCTCTCCCAGTATTTGGTGAAAGACATGGGACACGATTCCGATTACTTTGGCGGTCGGGAAAAAACACGAATTTCGGTATAAATGGAGTATATACGGATAGGGAAGCTTCTCCAGAGGAGGTATATGCAAAAATTCAAGATTGAAGATTATGGTTAATTTACACACATGCAATCTTATTCTTCTTTACTGGCGTAGACACCGCATATTTTTGCCGCGCTTTAAAAATACCCTGGTTGAACCGCAGGCATGTTTACCAACAGATGCGGTTATCCAAATCTTGGATTTTTTAAATTCATTTTTAAATAATTAGTGTGTACGTGAAATATTATTATTGGTAATCTTTAAGATTGAATTCAGGATCGTCAATTTCAAGTGCTTCATCTTGATCTTCATCAGACAGTGCATCCTGAATAGTCATTGGACGAGAATGTTTTGGTGGAGGATCAATGTCATCCAAATCTTCTAAATTTTTCAATTCCATCCCTGTCGGTAGAATTCCATCCACATAGCCCGGGTACACTTTTTTATGTCCATAAGCATCTCCATTATCTGAGATCCTAGATCAACACGATAACTCTTCTCAAGGAAGTTTTGGCGATAATCAAAAAGAGATGTTTTGGACTCTGACGACTTTTATCCCATTTTTATACCAACGATTTCTACATTCAAAATCTACATTCCAAATCGTGTTTTCGGGATTACCTTGCTCAACATACTCACCAATACTGTGATTGGTGGTAAAGCAAGTGGTATTCTCACCAAAAATTCGTTGTATGCCATGATACTGCTTTCCACCATCAGTGCAGATGCGGTTAGTATCTGGATGAACGAATTTTTTAATGTAAGGCCACAAATCTGCCTTGCTTTTTCCATTCACTCGGAAAAAGCGGCATATTTTGCCTTCCTTACATAGTATTCCCAATACAGTTATTGTAATTTGTTCGGTTAAACGGCCACGATTGTACTTACGTTTCATTAGAAACATCTCCTGAATCTGCACCGTTTCCCCTTTTCCACCGAGACAAAAATCTGCATTGGAACATATATATAACGTCGGCTACTTCCCTAAGGTAACTATAGTAATCCACTATAGTTCCACAACTTAGGGAAGACTCGTTATTTTGTTTGCGCCAGTTATTAAGATGACCATTGACAGTCATCACATTAACTTTCGTTACGAAGCAACAAATTATCGCCAAGATTTCCTTGGGCGCTACTCTGCAACAGTTACCATTAAAAAATGTACCCTGCGCAGGATTTATATAAAGGCGACAATCTTTCGCACCTTTCTTTTTCGATGGTTTTGTATTGCACCTCCAAACCCACTCTTACTTGGATTGGTTGTGCTCTTCGTCCCGCATTGGATTCCTACACTTAGTGCATACAGGGGGAATGGAATCTCTTGAAGAGATTAGTTGAACGTCTTCAAAAAGCTTTAATGACTGCTCATTCGTTTGGACTAGATGTCTAAACGACGAAATTTTCGAGTTTTTTGTGGATTTTGAAATGGAGGGCAGAAGAGGTTATTTTAACGTTCATTTAAATGAATATAAAAAATATATATACCATATATTATTTAAAATAAATAAAGGGAACGATGTTTACGCAGTGAACATGCAAAACCGAATGAAAGAAAAATGCAGCCGTTTTATTAAAGCGGCAATATTCGTTAACATGGTGCGAGTTTACATACACAATTCGTGGAAAATCAACTAAATTGCGAGAAATTTAAAAATATTGGTTTCGCACTTTTAAGACTATTCTATTTCTATTATATTATTAGCAAAATAGGCATATTATAATGTAATATCATATATTACACTGTTCACATGAGCTATGAGCGTTCTGCAGCATCCCACATCACATCATCACACATCACCACACATCACATCATATCACGTCACAACACCTCATCACACAACAGCTCACAGCATACCCCAATACACACACACGCATCAAACACCGATCACTACTACAACACTGCAACACAACAACCATACGATCATCAACGAGACGACTCGTAATGTTAGCCAATATTCACCACCCAAATCATCAAAAGGGATTGACCCGACCGGGATTGGCTTCTTACCGTTTCATCCGTGAAGAAAGAGAGTCGTCCGCGAATTTAAGTTTTATCAGCATTCCTTTTGCATTTTGCACTTGTGCTACCGCAAAAATCACAGCAATCTCCGTTTTAAAAACCGCCAAGTGACGGGAGTGACGTGACACAGCAAGTTCGCCAACCGTGTACCACCGTGGGTTTCGCAAAAAACCCAAGCAAAGTGTGCATATATTTATACATATTTATATTGTGTAACTCTACCTAATAAACCTTTTATAAAGTGTGTGGAAAGCAGTGTGTTTTATTTCCCACCTCAGAATTATCTTACAACACGTAAGTATACTAGTGGCATACGTGAACAAATGGTCCTTCGAGCCTTTCAGAAAGACACCTAAGCAAAATATAAAACAAAAAATTTAAAAAACTTCCTGGTGAAAGTGCGCAAGTGCAGTGAAGCTCAAAATTCAGAAAATAAAATATAACAAAACATTTAAGTGAACATAATATCACAAAGTTAAAGTGAACAAACACATACATATGTTACAGTGAAGAAAAAAAAAAAAGGAAACATCTCAGAATCACCGGAAAACAGAAAGTAACGTGAAAATATAAGTACATAAAAGAAATTTAAATATAGAAAGTTACGTGCAAAGATACATAAAAGAAATTGAAACATAAAGTGAAAAAAAAAACCTACTAACATCAAAACGGGCGCGGCAATAATACAACAAAGTTTGTCAAACATAAAACCTAAAATCGGAAACGGGCGCGAAATAAACCAAAAACCAAAACAACAAATCTAACCCATACTAACATTAAAACCGGGCGCGGTAAAATTACAAAGTGCAACAAACATACAAACATTACTCTAAAATAGCAAACATATGTTAATACACAAATCACAATTACCATAAATTCACGGGAGACTACAACAACAAACAACAAAGAGAAAGACAGCAAATCAGCAGGGACAGCGTTGGACATACATACATAAAAGAGAAAGGAACTGGAATAAGCGAAAAAAGGGTATAAGTTCAATGACCCAAAACCCTTGGCGGAAAATAAAGTGAGTCCGTTCCATATATACATAATTTGATATATACAAATATATATAATCCATTTTTAATGCACATATATATGTATGTATGTTAAGGTACAGTTTGATGGTATTTCGGGACACCGTTAACTGTTCTTAACAGTTCGATATATGTATATCTACAAAAAATAATAACTGCAAAAAAGTACAAGTACCCGCTTTTTGCTTAACTTGTGTCGTTAGGCACCCGATTATAATTTCAAAAAAAAAAAAAAAAAAAAAATTTCTTAAGTCAAGTATATCTTGCAATAATTCTTGCGATACCCCTTGGGCTATAAATAAAAGCAACAAGCAGGATCGCTCAAACCCTAAGCAAAGGCGGAAGATACTAAAAGAAAACGAAATACATATATACATACATATATAAAAAAGAAAACATACATATATATGAGCATATTCTCATAAAATTGCAAATCTTCCAATTTTAATATACATACATGTCTATATATTTATATGCAATCATATAGTACATATGTACATACATACATAATTTAGCATAAAGCTATAACACATAATAATACTAAACTACCTGCTTGAATGTTCAAATCGTGTCTCCAAACACACTACCAAAAACCATAACAAAAACAATTCACAAGACAAGTACTCGTTGCTTGCAAAATTCCAGCGATACCTCTTGGGCTTTAAAGCAACAAGCTGGATCGCTTAGAACATTCAAGCAAAGGTAGGTAAAAAAAAAAAAAAACAGATAAAGAAATAATAGAAAGGAAAAAAGGCATTACATTTATGTACATATGTACCTATGTGCCGGTAAGCATATGCAACTCCCGTGCGACATACATCAACTCATATACATAATTATAAATATATAAACATACAGATATTATTTATTTCAATTTTCTTTTTCTATTTTCTAATAATAGTTCACATTTGAACTACTATTCAACACATATACATACATACATAGATCATTACATAAATATATGTATAAACATATATGTACATATTATATATTTCTATTTTTTCCGCGCGTTTATACATTTATGTGCGATTAGCGAAGTGTTATATGTTACACTTTTATAACATATATACATACATATTTAGCGAATTGATAACTACAAGGGATACGAGAAAAGCTAAACAAAAGCAAACATATAAAGCATATGCATATGCAAACATATGGTAATAAAACATAGATACATACAAACAATTTTACGTATTTTATTTTTCTTTCGCGTTCTTGATTCGTGCAGATGCAATTATACAAAATAAGCGCGAGTGAACTGAAGATACTTTGATACACTTTAAAAAAAATTCAGTCACATTAAAAAAAAAAAAAAAAAAAAAATTGTATATATATTGGACTTTTTCAAAAAAAAAAAAAAAAAGAATTAATCTCTGCGGTAGCGAAACGAAAATTTGATCACATTATATATATTTTACAAATATATACATATTTTTACAAAAATTAATCTTCTATTAACATAATTTCTAATTTATACTATTCCTATTTGACTACATTGCTGTAGCAATATTAATTTTGAAACAATTATTTAGTTGAAAAAACTTTAAGCTAAAGCTTCAAACTCAATTAATGCAATCTGATAAATCTAAAGAAGTTAAACCAAGAACACCTCAATTATTGGAAATTCCAAAAATGGCTGATGATGATAAATCACAAAGCACACCTGCAGAAGCTACACGCTCAAAGCAGAGTATAAAACAAAAAAGATCAAAAGATCAGACAATATCAAGATTCATCACTGAAAGTGACAGTTTTATAAGATATTGTACCCGATTCCAAGCTTCCCCTATTACTGACATCACAGAATCAGTTTTAAATATAAAACTAGAAAGTGTGAACAATCTCTGGGCTCGCCTTCTGGCAGCGTACGATACAGTACTAGATACTGACGACGCAGAACTCCCAGAAAACGCAAAAGCTTCGGCGACAGCCAAATGTGATAACTGCCGCGATCAGTATGAGTTAACAAAGGGAATGATAAATGAACAAATAAGTTTAGTAAGGCGAAGTAGAGCCACTACTCCCCCTCCCAGAGTAGTTACAACACCAAAAGAAGACCTAGATAAAGGCATGTATCTAAAGGTACCAGCTTGTGATACTGAAGTTTTCAATGGATGTTATGACCAGTGGCCGTCCTTCCGGGACATGTTCACTGCCGTTTATATAAACCATCCTAAACTCTCACAAGCACAAAAGTTATACCATCTAAGGTACAAAACAAAAGAGGAAGCAGGCAGTATCGTCAAGCGATTCGCTTTAAATGACGAAAATTTTAAGCTGGCTTGGGAAGCACTAGTCGAAAGATACGAAAATGGAAGGGTTATGATAGAAAACCCAATAAAAACATTATTACATCTACCAAAAATTCAAAAAGAAACGAGCCAGGAATTTCAAAATTTATACTCGACAGTGACTAATTGCATATCAGTGTTAAAAACACAAAATATCTCCACAGAATCGTGGGACCCCATCATTGTAACTATTTGTGCAGAAACACTCCCTGATGCTGCGTTACTACGATGGGAACAATCACTTGTGGAAAGAAAAAAAATGCCCACATGGGAGCAAATGAAAGCATTCCTCACTGCTCAATACGAGATAGCTGAGCGAATTGACAACAAAAATATAAATCTAAAAAGACATCAAAATGACTCAAGTAAAAACTTGTTCAAACCTCAAGCCAGCAACAATATGCAATACAATAGACACGTTAATAAAAGTCACACTTTCGTGTCAAACCAAACTAATAAATGGCAAGCAGTATGTGAAATTTGTAAAGGAGGTCATAACATAAGATCTTGCGAGAGATTTAAAAAATTATCCGTATCTGACAGAAACAATCTTGTCAGACAACATAAACTTTGCATCAACTGTCTGTCGAATGCTCATACGACAAAAGACTGTGAAAGCAAATTTAATTGTGTGTACTGTCAACGAAGACATCACTCACTGCTTCATATTACGAACTTTCAAAATATGAAGCAAAATCAATTTCATAAAACCACCGGGTTAGTCACTACAACCAAAAGTGATAATCCCAGAATCTTAAATCCCGAAAAAAGGGAAGAACAACCATGTTGCTCTAAAGCAGCAAAAATTCAAGCGCTTCATTCAGAAAATGAAAGCAAAATACTTTTACCCACTGCGGTCATCACCATAGCACATAAGGGTGATTTATTCAAACTAAGAGCACTAATAGATCAAGGATCTCAAAGATCCTTTATATCATCAAAAGCTCAAAATCGGCTCAAATTGCCAATAAAACATTCAAATTTCCAAATCTCGGGAATGGGCGGAAGAATTATCCAAAATTCGAACAAAATATGCCCAATTACGATAGTATCTCCAAATGCGGATATTAGAATAGATGCGCAAGCCATCGTTCTACCGCAACTTACCAATTTGCTTCCAAGCTACGAAGTAAATAAAATACACTGGGAAAAATGCTCACATCTTAAATTAGCAGATCCCAATTGTCATACCCCATCACAAATCGACATATTATTAGGCAGTGACTTAATACCTCAAATAATTCTTGAAGGTATTGAGAAAATCTCCAATAAATTGTTAGCCCAAAATACAATCTTTGGGTGGATTATAAGTGGCCAAGTCCCTGAAAAAATCAATTCTTTCACCACAAGAGTGGAAAATATCTCAAACGAGTTTTTAAACAATCAACTTAAAAAATTCTGGGAAATAGAAAAATTACCCCAAATTACCCAGCTTTCAGAAGAAGACCAGGCATGCGAAGCCTATTACAAATCCACAACAACAAGAAACGAACATGGTCGTTATGTTGTGCGATTACCTTTCAAACCAACTTTCCCTGAAACCATAGCTCTAGGCCACTCTAGAGTATCAGCAGTCCAGCAATTTCTAAGCCTGGAAAAAAGCCTGATAAAGAAAAGCGAGCTTAAATCGGCATACGATAATGTGATGGACGAATATCTTGACCTCAATCATATGGAAGAAGCTGTACCATATGAAAAGGTATCTAAAGGTAGATATTTATCATTTTATCTGCCACATCATGGGGTAATAAGACCTGATAAAATTACAACAAAAGTACGAGTGGTTTTCAATGCCTCAAAGTGTACGAGCTCAGGCAAATCACTCAATGATGTACTATACACAGGGCCAACATTACAACCTGATCTCATGTTGCTAATTCTAAATTGGCGCATGTTTAAATACGTTTTCAATGGGGATGTAGAGAAAATGTACAGACAAATTTTAGTACATGAAGATGACCAAGATTTCCAGCGTATAGTCTTCCGCAAATCAAGTAATAGTCCAATCAGCGACTATAAACTTAAAACCGTCACCTTTGGCATCAATTGCGCACCCTATTTGGCGATCAGGACACTACATGAAGTGGCAAAAACAAATGCAACAAATTTGCCTTTAGCATCTTCTGTGTTGCAAACACAAACATACGTGGACGACATACTATCAGGTAGCCACAGTTTGTCCTTAGCGTGCGAATCACTATCTCAAGTGATCAAAGCACTAAATTCAGCGGGATTCCCCTTAAAGAAAATTACTTCAAATCACCCTGATATAATAAAAGACATTAAAAAGGAAGACTTATTAGATACAGATTTCCTTAAATTTGAAAAGGCTAGTACAACTAAAACTCTAGGGATTCAATGGAATGCGATAACAGATCAATTCTCATATACAATTGAGTCAATATCTGCAATGTCCGCCATTACAAAACGCCAAATACTTTCCTCGGTGGCAAAACTTTTCGACCCCGCAGGATGGCTTTCGCCAATAATGATTCAAGCAAAAATCCTCATTCAAGAATTGTGGCAAGATGGCACGGAATGGGATGAACAGGTAAAACCTTTACGTTTAGCGAAATGGGTTCAATTTGCTAACAAATTCGAATCCCTCGATGGGTAAATTTCACACCTCACATTAACACAGAATTACACGGTTTCTGTGATGCCTCCGAAAAGGCATATTGCGCAGCAGTTTACGTACGCACACAGTACGATAACAAAATATCTGCACACCTCTTGGTAGCCAAAGCCAAAGTTGCACCTTTGAAGACACTCAGTCTGCCACGGCTTGAACTGAATGGTGCTCTTCTGTTAGCAAAATTAATTTCCATAGTCCAAACCCATCTCAAATTAAACGATCATAAAATGTATCTTTGGTCAGACTCAGAGATAGTTTTAGCATGGTTAGAAAAACCACCCTATTGCTGGAAGACCTATGTGTCTAACCGAATATCCCAAATTTTAGACCTGGTTGGCCCAGCAAAATGGCAACATGTTGCAAGTGCAGATAACCCAGCGGATCTTGGGACAAGAGGTTGCAAGCCATTGCACCTCACCAGCACTACACTCTGGTGGAATGGTCCAACATGGCTAACAGAATCACAAGAATTCTGGCCAAAGTCTCCCGCTCGTAATATAATAGCGCCGGAAAGTCGCAAAATTGAAAATTTTCATATCACTCCAGAAGAGGATGATATTCTCCACCGATTTTCGTCATTTGCTAGAGCCCTAAGAGTAGTCGCTTACATGCACAAATTCATTCAAAGACTTAAACTAAAAATGAAAGGAGCACCAAATGATCCTTGCGTACAACTAACGCATTCCGACTTGCAACATGCCAAGGTCAGTCTAATATTATATACACAAACTCGCTATTTCAGCAAAGAGAAATCAAAGTTGCTCGAAAAGCGACCTCTCGAAAAGGGAAGCTCACTTCTCGTATTAAATCCATTCTTGGATTCTAAGGGATTAATAAGGGCAAATGGAAGATTGGCAAACTCCAGCCTTAGTTATAACGAACGACATCCCATCATTATTCCAGAGAAATCTCGTTTTACTTACCTATTTCTAGCATATCTGCACCATCTTACACTGCATGGTGAGCATCGATTAATGCAACAAATGGTCCGTCAAGAATTTTATATACCGCGACTAAAGCCATAAATAAAAAGGACGATTTTCATGTGTAAACCATGTACCATGTACAAACACAAAATGCGTACGCAGATCATGACAGCTTTACCACCTGAGCGCTGCAACTATGCTCTACCCTTTACCATCACTGGGGTTGATTTTGTTGGACCTTTCCAGATAAAGGCCTCCATGTTAAGGTCTTCTTCATTTAGATAAGGGTATGTGGCTGTCTTTGTATGTTTTACGACAAAGGCAGTACACCTCGAGCTTTGTTCCGATCTGACCACTGCGGCTTTTTTTGCAGCAATTGCACGCTTTGTCGGACGACGCGGATTTCCTTCAAAAATAATGAGCGATAATGGGAAAAACTTTGTCGGAGCCCAAAGAGCAACCGAGAAGGAGTTTATAAACTTCATGAAAGAAGTCTCCCCTGAAATAGTTAATAAATATGCACTCCAAGGGATCGATTGGCAATTTATACCTCCATGTTCTCCACACATGGGCGGACTTTGGGAATCAGCAGTAAAAAGCTTTAAGTCCCATTTAAAGAAAACGGCTGGTAATCATAAATTCAATTATGAGGAGTTTACTACACTACTCACTCGTATTGAAGCCGTATTAAATTCAAGACCCATATCACCCCTCTCGCAAGATCCCTCCGATTTCACCGCTCTTACACCAGGTCATTTCCTCAGAGGAGCTCCTCTTCTCGCCATACCTGAGACAGAAGGAGACTCACTCAGTTTAATAAATCGATGGGAAAGAATCAAGATTCTCCATCACGAATTCAGCCACAGATGGAAGGAAGACTATCTCAAAGATCTCCATAAGAGATATCGGTGGAAAACGGCCCAGAAGGAAGCCAAGGCAGGAGAGTGCGTAATCATACAGGACGAATGCCTTCCTCCAACAGAATGGCGACTAGGCCGCATTGAAAAGGTTCATCGAGGATCAGATGGTCACATAAGAGTAGTCGATGTGCGAACACAAACCGGCATATTAACTCGACCAGTCACCAAACTGTGTTTTCTTCCAAACAGCGAAGAACACCTTCAAACTAAACCGCAAAATAACTCGCAAAATTAATCAAAAAATAATAAATCAATTCCGCTAATTCGAAATTAACACGCGTTATAATCCGTACACAAACAAAAAATAAATTCAAACAAGCGCGTTGAAGACCAACTTATTATACATATACATATGTATAGATATGTAGCTACAACAACTACATTCTAATATTATAAACAAAATCAATTTAATTACAATTTTATATTCCCATAGAAATGGACGTAGAGGAGACCCAAACCGCCTCCAACACCGTAAGGTCCGAAATCGCTATACCCAAAGCGTCGGCTGCACCCGTTGCCGCTCCAAGGACCAGGGTTATGCGACCACCGCCATCCGCCGAAGCAGTCAGGGAGATGAGAGAAGAGCAGCTATTGGAGCCACAGGGGCCTCCATGTTGCAGCCTGTGCCATCGCCCACACGCCCTGAAACGATGCTCCATTTTTAAGAGCATGAAGCCCGCTCAACGAAAACAGGTTGCAAGAGCCCATGGGCATTGCATGACCTGCCTGGCAGATGACCACGCCACCATAGAGTGCTGGGCCGACGGCGCCTGTCAATATTGCCAGAGGCCCCATCACACTCTATTCTATCGTTTTCCGCGCCGTGCCAATCCGTCGGAAAGTAGCACCAACACACGTACCAGACCACGCAGTGATGCTATCCGGCGTCGACGAAGCAGCCAATCAACCACAACGCGTACACGGCCATCTCCGCCACGCCACGCTCATCGTCAGCACCAACGACGCTCAACAGGGTTGAGCGCTGTACTCAGTACACTACAACAGCTGCAACAGCTCCTAGCCGATTAATTCGCCTAGGGGGGCCGGGATGTTCACATGAGCTATGAGCGTTCTGCAGCATCCCACATCACATCATCACACATCACCACACATCACATCATATCACGTCACAACACCTCATCACACAACAGCTCACAGCATACCAAAATACACACACACGCATCAAACACCGATCACTACTACAACACTGCAACACAACAACCATACGATCATCAACGAGACGACTCGTAATGTTAGCCAATATTCACCACCCAAATCATCAAATGGGATTGACCCGACCGGGATTGGCTTCTTACCGTTTCATCCGTGAAGAAAGAGAGTCGTCCGCGAATTTAAGTTTTATCAGCATTCCTTTTGCATTTTGCACTTGTGCTACCGCAAAAATCACAGCAATCTCCGTTTTAAAAACCGCCAAGTGACGTGACACAGCAAGTTCGCCAACCGTGTACCACCGTGGGTTTCGCAAAAAACCCAAGCAAAGTGTGCATATATTTATACATATTTATATTGTGTAACTCTCCCTAATAAACCTTTTATAAAGTGTGTGGAAAGCAGTGTGTTTTATTTCCCACCTCAGAATTATCCTACAACACGTAAGTATACTAGTGGCATACGTGAACATACACTATCCCCTAGAACTTATTATGAAATTGGCGGCCTTCGTCCGCGCTTTAAAAAAATAATCCTGGCCGAGCGAGTACCCGGGGTGACTGAAGTACTTTCGCATAGTACTCCTTTCTGCGTTGGCGGCCTTCGGCCGCGCTTTAAAAAAGTAACCCTAGCCAAGCGATTACCCGGGATGACTGAAGTACTTTTGCGTAGTACTCCTTTCTGCGTCGGTGGCCTTAGGCCGCGCTTTAGAAAAATAACCCTGGCAGAGCGAATATCCGGGGTGACTGACGTACTTTCGCGTAGTACTCCTTTCTGCGTTGGCGGCCCTGGCCGAGCGAATACCCGGGGTGACTGAAATCCTTTCGCGTAGTACTCCTTTCTGCGTTAAAAATAAAAAAAATATATTGAGTTTTTGTTATAAAGTGGTTAAAGTGGTTATATTTTTTTGTTATCATGCACTCATATTGAAACAAAATTTGAGTTTTCGTACTGTACTTGTATACTTTACATTTTATTACGTAATATTGTTATATAATATTACTTATACATATGTATATATAATATTTCATAATATTGCTAATACGTGTACATAATATTACTTATTAACTTAATAAATTTAAAAAAGAAAATATCCATATGCATGAATAGAGGAATTTCAGCGAATTGCCTTATCATCCCATGGCAGCGCTCCATTTCGTCTTAATTTTAGGTAAACAAATAAGGTTCAGAAGAGTGTAAAATGTAATTAAAGATTTTTTAGGTAAAAACCCTGCTAAAAGTGTAAAATGTGAATTTATTTAAAAGCTTATAGTGCAGTTGAATTAATTTAAAGTGAAAAATGTGAATAAAGTGTGTTTAATGTGGTGAAATAGCTTCTTGAAATGTTCAAAGTTTGTGAATTTTTGAACTTTAGGGTCGAATATCTCGTAAAATAAGCGTTTGCGGTACCTATAACCTATAATAAGAATATTTCTTCTAATCAGGAGGACTTCCTCTTTCCAACGGTACCTTCAAATCGCGGCGCCAAAGAAATCGGAATTGTGCCGGTCGATCGGTCGGCCGGGTAATCGAAGTGAGCATCACCCTTAATTATTATGAAGCGCTATCATATGACAATAAACAAATATGAGCAATTCGCTGACATTAAGTAATATCACATAGTATGACAATATTGCGTAATAAAGTCATCAAATACTTAGGTTACCTCGGGTACTGACTCGAACATGATTATTTTTTAGTGAGCGGCTGAAGGCCACCAACGTAGAACGGAGTACTACGCAAAAATACTTCAGTCACGCCGGGTATTCGCTGGACCAGAGTTATTTTTTAAAGCGCGGCCGAAGGCCGTCAACGCAGAAAGGATCACTACGCGAAAGTGCATCAGTCACCCCGGGCTTTGGCTGGACTAGGGCTACTTTTTCAGAGCGCGGTCGAAGGTCGTCAGCGCAAAAAGGAGTACTACGCGATAGTGCTTTAGTCACCCTGGGTATTGACTCGACTGGGGTTATTTTTTTGAAGCGCGGCCGAAGGCCGCCAACTTATAAAAGGGAACTACGCAAAAGTACTTCAGTCACACCGATTTGATATAAATTTTATAATATTTACATAGATTTTACTTATATTATTACTATTATTTGTGTTTATAAAATATTAATCCCATATTATACATATACACTAGAGGACCCGCTTAGGTTTTACTGTGGCTGATACATAGATAGTACTACTAATACCATCTATATGATTTCTATTAGTTAGATTATAAGTAGGTATTAGTTAAGGAATAATCGCATTTTTGATGAAGCAACAAAAATGAATCAAAAAGCATTTCGTGCATTAAGAAAGAATTGGTTTTTGGGGTAAAAATACTATTGAATTTGGGCTGTGCATCAGTGAAATCAATCGAGTCCAATCGATTGTCAGCCTAGTGAACTGCATATTAAGAAACGGTTCTCAAACGTGGAAAGACATAAAAATCGGCTGGCAAGGTTTTGGCATCAGTCTTTTGGGATGCCCGTGGTATATTATTCATCGAATGATAAATGAGCCAGTTTTAATTCATTGCATTGTGTATTTGATTGCAGTTCTATTCTACCATTGCCAATATTTAGCAATTTTATTATTTTTTAGGAAGGATCAGTTTGAAATTGTACGCATATACATATGTATGTATTCATCGTTTCCGTTTAAATATTGCATTGCTCTGTGCAATGCTTCGAAAAGATTTCTGTATATCTCAATTTTTTTATCAACACTTCAGTTATGCCGCTATTTTTTCATGCCAGACCTTTTGCAATTTTAAATTGCCTGTCAAGATACCCCCTTCAATAGTTAGCAGGTATGAAAAAAATGTTATAGCTACCCATAGATGTATTGAATCATCCAATTTATTACTTAAGAACGAACAACTCTGTCTACAATATAAAAACTTGATCCACAGATGTCGCCTTTTACTTTGGCATCGTTTTCTTTAATGTACGTTTACGCCAATTTAAGGTTTGAATATTGGATACTGTGATGGTAGCGCCATCTATCGGTCAAACATTCCAAAATTAACAATTGATTAAAAGTGAAAAAATAATTTAAAAAACATTTTCCAGTGGACCAAATTGTAAATCTAAACCATTCTCGAATCTCCTTGAACATACACACAAAATTTCATTAAAATCGGTCCATCCGTTTAGGAGCAGTTCCAATGCAAACACATGGGCAGAAGATTTATATATATAAAGACATATAGATGGAAAAAGGTTCACAACTCAATTATAGCTTTAAAATTTTTGAAAAGTATTTTTTATTATAGTTAATATAGACAGAAGAATCGCGCGAAAATACAAGCAAAGAAAAAATGTTGAAAATTTTACATATTTGGTGTTTGAGATGTGGCAACGCTCATTTTCTTCATAATTGTAAACAATATATTGCATGTAGGTGTTTCATTAAATTGCATATTTAAAGTTAGTTTCAGCAAAGTGGCTGCGATACCAGAAGAAGCCAGTGCCAGTGGAATTTTATTTAAGAACGTACCGCTGCTAACAGTAATGATATCAAGAAAGTTTTTTCGGTGCCTCCTGGCGCATCCAAAAAATAAAATCCACAGTCCCCACTGCAAATAGCTTGCATAATGACTCATACACTAATATCTGCTGAACATTGATTTTCGGAACATTTAACTGAACATAGGAATTCAATTCATTGCGATTATACTGTTGTTCACGTTGTAATTTCTGATTTAAAATATCATATGTAGGTCAATTATGCGATGTTAAGCTCAATGCCGCTAATGTCTTGTTAGATATTTGTAGATAAACATAAATTTTCAATCATCACCAATGCCTTATTATAAATTTCCGGCGTGCAATCCATTAAAGAATCTGAATGCAACAAACTCGATGTAAAATGTCTTCTGCCATATGTTCTCGATAAGTTGTACACAATTCCATTGGGTTCAAAGGAAAAGTACATACCATCCTCCATCAAATTCAAACGTTGACATGCCTCACGATATGTTGCACACAATTGTTTATTAACGATTTTCAATTGTTGGAATGATGTTAGGCCGTCTGAAGAACAACAAAGCGGCGGGGGTCGATTGATTGCCGGCTGAGCTAATCAAACACGGCGGCGAAGATCTGATAAGGAGCAAGCATGAGCTTATTTGTAAAAAGGTCAGATGAAAGCATCCCCAAATACAGGAATTTAAGTGTACTCTACCCAATCCATAAAAACGGAGACCCCACAATCTGCACCAACCGTGGGGTAAGCCTTCTCAACATCGTATATAAGGTTCTATCGAGCGTATTGTGTGAAAGATTAAAGCCCACCGTCAACAAACTGATTAGACCTTATCAGTGTGGCGTTAGACCTGGCAAATCAACAACCAGAGGGGTGGACTATGCGCCAAATCTTGGAAAAGACCAGTGAAAGGAGAATCGACACACACCACCTCTTCGTCGATTTCAAAGCTGCTTTCGACAGCACGAAAAGGGAGCTGCCTTTATGCGGCGATGTCTGAATTTGGTATCCCCGCAAAACTAATACGGTTGGGTAAACTGACGTTGAGCAACACCAAAACCTCTGTCAACATCGGGAAGGACCTCTCCGAGCCGTTCGATACCAAACGAGGTTTCAAACAAAGCGACTTCTTCAACCTGCTACTGGAGAAAATAGTTCGAGCTGCAGAACTTAATCGAGCAGGTACAATCTTGTATAAGAGTGTACAGCTGCTGGCGTATGCCGATGATATTTATATCATCGGCGTCAACACCCGCGCCGTTAGTTCTGCTTTCTCCAGTCTGGACAAGGGCGCAAAGCAAATGGGTCTGGTAGTGAACGAGAGCAAGACGACATATCTCCTGTCATCAAACAAACAGTCGTCGCACTTGCGACTTGGCACTCACGTCACTGTTGACAGTCATAACATTGAAGTTGTAGATAGTTTCGTCTATCTTGGAACCAGCATAACACCACCAACAATGTCAGGCTGGAAATTCAACGCAGGATAACTCTTGCCAACAGTGCTACTTCGGACTGAGTAGGCAATTGAAAAGTAAAGTCGGGGATGTTCGAGCAAGCAAATAACTGCAGCAATATTGCGACAGTGTTGTTTTTCTGCAGATACTCAGTTCATACTTATATTGCAACACTTTTGCGTCGAATGATGCCGTGCTGTACTGCCGCAGTGATTGAGGCTCGAACATCCCCGTCCTCTCTCGACGAACAAAAACCAAACTCTATAAGTCACTCAGACGATGACAACAACTGATGAGTTGATGTTGCGAGTTTACGGCCTTTGCGCGTTGGCCAAGGCGAATATCGCATTCGATTAAACGATGAGCTGTGAGATATATGACGACATTGACATAGTTCAGTGAATTAAAAGACAGCGGCTATGCTGATTAGGTCATGTTGTCCGAATGGACAAAATCATTTCAGCTCTGAAAGTATTCGACGCTGTACCCGCCGGGGGAAGGCAGAGGAGACCTCCAGCCCGTTGGAAGGACCAAGTGGAGGACCTGGCTACGCTTGGAATTTCCAATTGACGACACGTAACGAAAAAAAGAAACGACTGACGCACTGTTGTTAACTCGCGTAAGCGGTGTCTACGCCAATTAAGAAGAAGATGCATCACTTTACAAACACATTTACATATCGCATTTTCTTTACTTTTCATCGGTTAACATTTTTTATTAGCGATCATGCGGCACAAATCCCTCCGTTCACACATATTTTTATACCATGAATAGGGTATATTAAGTTTGTAACACCCAGACAGAAGCGTCGGAGACCCTATAAAGTATATATTTAAATTATCAGTATGATCAATGTAATCAGCGAAGAAATTGTTCAGATTGGTTAACTATAGCAAATAGCTTCCATACAAACTGAATGATCGAAATGAAATGCTGGCATGGCAAACTTTCTCATTTGAAGATATATCTAATGTAACCTCCGAAGAAACTGTTCACATCGGCACCTGTGAAGAGTATATTTTTCCAATTAGCATTGACGAATAATATAAACTTCCAAAATAGAAAATTATTTGAAACTGTTATAAAACGTAAATGTTAAAATTCATGGTATATGTTCAGAATAGCGGGTTTTCGGATTTTGTGGAAAAGTCTCAAAAAATGTGTGTAAATGTATTTAACAAATAAATTGCGCTCGCGCGCTTAAAAACAAAATTTGTTTTGATATAATGAAAATTTTATTTATTGCGAAGTATACTTTCCAGCATTCACTTAACCGTTGTCATCGTCGATGCATCTGCGGGAATAATGAGTGACTTATAAGAGTTAGGTTTCTGTTCGTCGAGAGAAGACTTTACTTCTCAATTACCTACTCAGCCCTGTTGGCAAGAGTTATTCGGCCATTGTTATTGCTGTTAATACTGGTTCCAAGATAGACGAAATTATCTACGAATTCGAAGTTATGACTGTCAACAGTGACGTGGGAGCCTAGTAACGAGTGTTATGACTGGAGATATTTCGTCTTGCCCTCGTTCACTACCAGACTCATTTGCTTCGCTGCCTTATCTATTCTGAAGAAAGCAGAACTAGCGGCGCAGAAAGATTGCGTACGACAGCAGTTGTACACTCTTAGAGAAGATGGTACCTTATTTATTTAGCTCCGCATCCCGAATTATTTTCTTCAACACCGAATAGCCCACAGATGTCCTTTCCGATCCTGATAAAGCTTTTGGAATTGCTCAAGGTCAGTTTATACAGCCGTATCAGATTTGCGGGGGGAGATATCTGGCCAGTTATTGATTTTCCAGGTCTAAGGCAACACTGATAAGGTACAATCATTTTGTTGACGATGGGCTTTAATCTTTCACACAATACGCTCGATAGAACCTTATATGCGATGTTGAGGAGGCTTATCCCACAGTAGTTGTCTCAGATTGTTTGTTATCTCTTTTTGTTGGTTGGGTAGAGCACACTCAAATTCCAATGTTGTTGTAGCGGCAGAATATATGATCTGGGCATTAGTCAATTCCCACGACAGCCGGTTTTGTGCACCGAAATTGATTCGGATTTTATCCGGCCAAGGGCAGTTTTTTCGGCGATTTAATCCCGTTTGGATAGGTAAGTGTTGATCTAAGTTTGTCGTCATTAGAGCAATGCTGTGCAGCAAGGTTGCTCCGTATCCTCCTGACTCGTGCTGGCATTGACTTCAACCCGGGCCCGTATGAGTTTTCCTGCGCTAAAAGGCTTCACAACACTTCACCTCGCACATGTGTAACACATGCAATCGATGGAGCCAAATTAAGACCTGCTCAGGCCATAAGACACATAGGAAGTGGACCATGAGTTGCGTGGCCACATGTGGCCAACGCAGTACTCGCCGCCATTCACCTTTAGTGGCCAACAGCGGACCTCCACGGTCCCCAGGAGCTCATACTCTGATTTGTTGAGATAGTTGCTTTTATGAAACGAGAACGCGTATCGATAGCTGCGGTCCAAGAAACCAAACTAAACAGCCATTCAGATCTTATGAGTTGTACCGATTTCAACGTAATACGACGAGAATTAAACTTTTTTTATTTATTCCATTCGGAATAAAATCTGGCTTTTTGGATAGTAAATAAATTGCCATCCTGGTTGAGCCCTCAGTTTACCAAAAGTAAAAATGAGTCAAAAGAATATATTTTGAGCTGCACCGAAATGTGTACTCTTTATTAATCCTCTTAAGACTAACTTATAACATGGTTCTTACTTCTATTTATATTAACTAGTATGTATACTTATTACTAGTCGATAGTTTGTTTAGATACAGATTATATTATTTGTTTACGTTTGTTTACATTATATTATTTGCTTAGATACATTTGCTTTGTTTTAGATAAGGTTGTAGTGGTATTCAAACTCAATGATGTTTTGATACTAGTTTGTTTAGGATTGTTTGTTGTAGTGATAGAGCATTTCAATTGTTGAAATTCAAGCTTGTGATGCATTCTGTTTACTGAAACAAAAGGTTGTTTTGATGTTTGTTACTATTATAGGGAATACGTTCCTTAACTCGAGCGAGAATAATGGTGGACAATGATTGACGAAGCACCCACCAGAGCTATGAACACCTGTAATAGCTCGCCCGAGATTACCAATGCTAGTGATGGTCTGTTAAATAGCATAACCTGGTGACCTATGCTAACGCTCGCATCAGACCATCTGCCCATGGATATCTCGTTCGAGAAACCTCCCGACTTTGTTTCTGTGTACAACTGCACTTTCGTTAACTTTAACAAAGCTAACTGGGTCGGCTTCACAGAATTTACTGAGAGCACTTTAAACGCTCTACCCATTCCCATGGACGTATACGTTGACAAACGTCGATTCCGCAAGGTGATCGCAGCAGCTACCGCTCGCTTCATCCCGGCTGCAAGAATAGAAGAACTCCGACCCAATTTCCCAGCCGAAGCAACCGTTTTAGCTAGGGAGCGAGTTAATTTATTTACTCGTTAGGAATAAAATAAATATATAATTTTAAGTCAGCCAATGAGATTGGTTCTGACTGATCCTTTATTTGTATAATATTTCACCGTATTCACATGTACTTCAATATTGAATATATTACACTTAAACTGTACAAGTGGTAACTTGTTACTCGGCAGTCGATAATGATAAAGTGACTTCAAGGCTATTGTTCCAGTTGCTTATATATGCTATACTTATCGCTTCTCATACTATTGAGATGCTGGTTGTTTACTAGTAAATTACTATTTGGGTTGTTATTGTTTGTTGTACTGATAGTGCGCTTCTATTGTTCTAAGATAAAGTTGTTTCGATGATTTTTCTTTAATTTTTACTGAAACATAAGGTTGTGGTTAAAGGTTAAAGTATTAACTAGCGCGATGCCTTACTCCATGCTGATCCCGGAGATCTCAATTTGCAGATTCGGCGGTTGGTAAATCAGCATAAACGGACGAAATGAAATCCTGCAACCTTTCCACTGGTGTGAGTAAGCTTTGGGCTACTGTCAAGGCTTTGTCTACCCCGAGGAGACATGATGACCGAATTGAAGTTCAATTCAATGGTCATGCCTCTTCGGATTCGATGAAGTGCGCGAGCGTTTTTAGCCGGCAGTTTACACTGCACCCTTCGGTAGACAAAACCAAGCGATGTGTTAACCGACGGCTGCACAAAATGCCAAACGACTGCGTGCCACTTACTTTCACCGATGAGGAGTTTCAGAATGTCATCAACAAATCGAAAACTTCCAAATCCATTGGCCCTAATGGAATCAACATGCTTATCCCTAAGCATCTAGGCGAGAGTAAGCTACCTTATCAAGGTCCTCAACCTATCGCCGGCCACTCCTGAAATACCCGAGGGGTGGAAAGTCGGAAGAGTGGTCCAACTACCGAAACCTGGGAAACCCGTCAACAAAGGAGAGTCCTATAGTCCGATAACTCTCCTCTCCCTAGTAATGAAGACACTTGAGGTCTTGCTACTCCCGATCTTCACTCAGCACCTGAGCCTAGCCAACCACCAGCATGGATTAAGAAAAGTGCACAGCACCGCCACAGCACTTAGCGTCATAAACGCTCAGATAGTTTGTGGTCTCAACCAGAAACCACCCTGTAAAAGAACGGTTCTCGTAGCTTTGGACTTGTCAAAAGACATCGAGAAAACTACGCTCCCTTCAGGACTGAAGAGGTGGACCAGGAACTACCTGAGCGGTCGACGATCAACCGTACTATTTCGAGGTGAAACATCTAAACTAAACTGAGAAGAATTAAACAGGAGATTCTGCAGGGTGGTGTCCTCTCCCCGTTACTGTTTAACTTCTACATCTCGAAACCGACAGCCATCAGAGGGGGTTTCCATAACCTCGTACGCAGATGATTGCACGATATTGACGTCGGGCAATGGAATCGATGGCATATTGGTGTATTGCGGTTTGACAGACGGAACAAACAGTGCGCGAAACCAGTAGTTGCAATATAATATTAGCACGAGGATTAAAGCGGGATGGAGGTTGGGAGAAGTCTGATTCGACGAATAATCAAGTAGACTACTTCAGCTTCTGAGGTGGAGTTTGGATAGTTTTTTGGCTCAAACTCCCAGGGCTTGGACTTAAAACCACGACATACTAGGATAAAAAGCAACCCTTATGCTAGCTATAGTACGATTACAATTTTTTTGGCGCCGTAATCTGATGTTATGGCCAGATAGTGGAAATTCTTCATATTATTATTAGGTTAAAAAGCAACCCTGATTGATTACGATTTCTTTGTTGACGTGATCTGATGGTATGAGCGGATAGAGGTAGTTTTCCAAATTAAAGAATACGAGGTATGACAATTAAGTAACAAAAAAAGTCACAGGGTGACCTGTCGGGCGAATAAGGCGGCTGTTGCAACATGGCCCTTTAGAGGCCAAATACTGGGACACGCTGAACGGGGTGTGGCAAGGCACGTTGTCGTTATGAAAGATCCTGTTACGAGTGATGTCTGGGCGCACCCTTCGACTTGCACATGCGAGCTTTTTTCGGGCGGGGGGCGCGCGGAGACAACCATTCTGAGCTATGGCGTTTCGTTTCCGGGTCGTATTGGAAAAACCAGCTCTCATCGCTTATAATAACTCGATCAAGCAGCGTGGGATCGTTTTCCACTTCTTCCAAACAGTCTTCTGCGACGGTCACTCGATGCTGCTTTTGGTTCTCAGAAAGGTTCTTTCGAACCATCTTCGCGCACAACTTTTTCATCCCAAAATCGTTGGTTAAAATTTGTCTGACTGTTTCACGGTTCATACTCAGATCCGAGGCCAACATTCGAACTGTTAAACGCCGATCTTCGCGGATTAATGCGCGAACACGCTGCGCATTCGCATCAGTCCGCACCTCGACTGGTCTCCCATTCTTACATTCTGACTGGTCCCACTCTTACAATTTTAGCGCACGTTTCCGAAACTGTTTCGCCCAATCTGGCGCAAAATTTTATCGCGACGTGTGCTCTTGATTTAGTTTTCCCATTTTCGTGACGAGCATTACAAACACACGTCTACTCAACTTGACGCAGCAGGCGAACTAAACAAGCTAGATCGATGGTACATATATCAATGGAGAGGGGACGGATGCCGGAAAAAGAGAAAGGAAATCAAAGGAAAGGAAATTCAAGGTGACAGGTTTACCACAAACGCGGCAATAAAATCAGTCTCATTACTTAATTGTCAAACCTCGTATATCTCAAATGTATAATCTGGAGAACTTTGCCTATTCGTCTAATAACCCTCAGTTATCGGCGCAAAGTCGGAATTTGATCAAACTGTTGCTTCGAGGATAACCAAATTAATTTGCTACTTTCCGATCCAAACAAAGATCAATCTCGGAAGGTACAGCACTTAACCGAAAATAATCCGAATAAATTCCGGTACTGTAGAACAAACTGCCTTGGAAAATTGGCAGAGTTTATGTTCATAACCACCCCTACCAACCTTTCTCTAACATCGATTCAGTGATACAGAAGTAGCACACATACATATATGTGAAATAATAAAGAAATTATAACGCTATGGCAACTATTATTAAAACCAACATATGTACATACATCACATCTTCTCGAAATATTAAAAATTACACTACGAAATTATGATATTATTATGAAGGTAGTATTTTATTTTTGAGTAAATTTCAACTTAATACACAGGAACTTAAAAAATACTCAGTTTCATTATTCAATAAGCTTTTTGGCTTTAAAATATCTGCGTAAATATAAAACTTGCCATGTAGCTAGGCCAAGTAAGCAACACATGCTAAATATGCTGAAAAATAGTACACGACTATTGGTTTTCTCTGGAAATATTCGAAAATTGAAAGTAAAAACAAGAGTGAACTAGTAATAAAAAAAACATTTGAATTTACCATTTGTATCCCTCATTTCTTCCTCCCGCTTCCTCATTAACGCAAAGTCTCTGACAATTGAGTCTGATAAGTCTTCCAACCGTTTTAGTTCCACTTCCATCGGTTTGAGCTTTGCAGCTTCTTGTATCTAAATAATTAAAATAGCCCGTTATTATTATTGGCTTTATTCAATTAAAAGCGTCAAATAACAATATGTGTGGATATAAGTTTTAAACGAAGAAAAATGTGTAATAATAAATTAAATTCTTACAATGATTAAATGATCGAAATCTTATATATTGGGATACATGAGCTAAATTCAAGAATAGGAATAAAAGGAATATTTTACATTGAAAGTACGGGATTTAATCGACACTCTTATTCAGCGCCAAACCATACCATGTTCAAGAAATATGCATTAACCTCCCTTAAAATAAAATACATATTGATAAGCAATCGGGCATATTTAAAGTCACTTACATTGGGACCAAATGATATTTAAATGTATTTTGCTAAGTTGGTAGGACTTTCGTTATTTACTATGCCAAATATGAGCGTGATTTGTCAACCAGTTTGTTTACAGCAGCTGCTTAAATTGGTACATCACAATAGTGTTATTTTCACAATTTATAAAAATATTTCTAACCAAATTTCGTGTGCGGAATCGTTGCGAATGCTTGAAAATGCTCAAGATGATTCAAAAGCAGAAGCCTACGAGTAGTACAAATTCTTCAAAGACGGTCGAGAGATCGTTGAAGACATGCCTCATTGTGGAAGACCTCATCAAAATATATATAGTGCTTGATAATCGTTTTTCTTATATGGAACGAGTTCTTCTTCAACTCGTAGTGATAAGGCTGACATTTTTTCAAAAGGAATATGATTGAGACCGAATTTAAAGCCAAAAACGCAATGAATACCATCGATCAACCACTGTATTCACCAGATTTGACTCTGTATGATTTTGTCTTGTTTTCCAAACTGAAATTGCTTCTTCGTGGAACCCGTTTTCAGTCGACCGAAGAGATAAAACAACAAAGCTGTTATGAGAACCACTGTATTCACCAGATTTGACTCTGTATGATTTTGTCTTGTTTTTCAAACTGAAATTGCTTCTCCGTGGAACCCGTTTTCAGTCGACCGAAGAGATAAAACAACAAAGCTGTTATGAGAAGAGTTCCGAGGACTGAAAATCGCTGGCATAAATGTATTACATCTGGTGGAGATTACTTTGAAGGCGCGAAAATAAATATTGATTAATAATTAAATATTTTGCGTTTTATTTACAATTTCCGGGTACTTTTGTGCCACAATGTATATTGGGATTGAGCGAGGACTGAGTTGACAACATTTACAATTGAAATTATACTGAAGTATGATTGAGCACATTTTCCGCTCAATTATATTTAGCATAGAGTCTACCAGAATAAAGATAATAATTACAGGTAGGGCGGGGTTAATTCGTAGATCGATTGCATACATTTTCATCACTAAACTACATGTCGTTGGCTTAATATAGAAAGGGCGTATCTACATTTTTTTCGAAATCGCGTTCTGGTAGACCACTGCCAAATACTCCTCCCCTTAAAAAATTAGTGGGCTATGATCGTAAATAACGGATTTATAGTCATATAAAAAAAGCCCTAACTCATTCGAAGTTTTTTTTGAAAGAAAAAAGCCCTACGTCATTTAAAGTGGAATTTAAAATAGACATACAATCAAAGCCACAACAGAAATTGCACTACATTTTGTATCTATTCTTATTCTTATCGTTTTGCTTTTGTATTTACTTTAAAAGACAACGGGATTTTCCCGAGTTTGTCTAGCACAAGCATATTTTCTGTGCTACGTTGCGTTCGTCGGTACGTTTTTGTGTCAGTTCTATTAACGTTTTTTTGTTGGAAACAGTTTTTTGATTGAAAGTTTTAATAACATGAATTGTGCAAAAGAAAATTCTGATTCAGATGGTGTTCCAAAAAGGAAAAATACTGCTAACAAATCCGAATGGAAACAAAATGTAAGTAAAAGAAAAAGAATGGAAGGCGTGGAATATTTGGGTATATCAAAAAAAGAACTTTGTCAAAAACCTTCTAGGCAATTAGGAGAGCCATTTTCATCACGATTTTGTGTAAAAAGTGCGGTGAGAAAGTGTTCGACGTTTAATGAGTCTACGCGAAAAGAAATTTTTAGTTTGTTTTGGGAGATGTCCTGGGAGCAAAAGAGGCAGTATGTTGCAGGTCTTACAAGCTTTTCTGAAACAAAAAGGAAAACCTCTGAAAATTCGAGACGGCAGTCCATATCATATTTCTTGAGTCATAATTCAAAGCGATTACAAGTGTGTCGTGAAATGTTTTATTCAACACTAGGAGTAAAGGAAAAGATGGTTCGAAATTGGATTAGCAGCGCCGGTAAACACGGTACTCAATGCAGTCCCGATAAAGCTTTAATTTTGCGCAAAAATGCTAAACGATCATCAGTTATAGGTCAGCGCAACAAAAACCGACGTGACTTTCTAAAAAAAAAAATGGCTAGAGGAGTTGCCAAAAATGGAGTCACATTATTGTCGAAAAGATAGCAAAAAGTTTTACTTCGAATCGGATTTTTCCTCATATCAGGAGATTTACAAGCTTTATGTCAACGAGTGTGAATCCGAAAAAGAAAATGGACACCTAAAATTGTCGTACCCAATATTTACGCAATTAATAAAGGAATTAAATTATTCTATTTTTAAGCCAAGAAAATATCAGTGCAATTTATGCGTATCACATAAAGCTAATAATGTTTCCCATGAGCTATACGAAAAACATAGAGAAGAAATCGGAAAAATGCGTGCAGAAAAGCAAAACGATATCAAAAATGCTGAATCCGGACTATGTGCAGTATTCTGTATGGATGTGCAGGCAGTTAAATTAGTGCCTCAACTAAACGCGAGTGCTGCATATTATAAAATGAAGCTTCAACTACATAACTTTACTGTCTATAATATTGTAACGCATGAATCAGATAATTATGTGTGGGACGAAACAGATGGAAATTTAGTCTCTTCCGTTTTTGCTACATGTATGTATTATTAAGCACTTAAGGAATTTCCATGCTCGATCGCCTGAAACCCATCACATTATTATTTACTCGGATGGTTGCTTTCACCAAAATCGTAATACTGTTTTGTCTAACGCCTTGTTGAATTTTTCAAAGAAAAGCGAAATAACAATTGAACAGAAGTTTTTAATAAGTGGTCATACGCAAATAGAATGTGATGCATCGCATTCCCTTATAGAGGGAAAAATAAATAAAAAACAAATAAACTTCCCGTCTCAATTTGTTCAACTCATTGAGGAATCTAGAAAAGTTCCAGCACCTCTACAAGCGCACCATTTGCGTTAAGATTATTTTTTAAATTTCGAAAATATTTCAAAGATATACACATCAATACGACCAGGTGAATATTGCACACTGAAACAACTCTTTAGATATATATAGTACTTAAGCTTTTCTTAAATTACAGGCAGGGGCATTGGAGAGCATACAGTAAGCATGCTTCGAGCCTTGGCGTATGACTCGTCAGGATCAATTTATTTTAAAGCAAATGTAACAGATGAATATCAGTTACTCCCACAGAGATCGAGGTTTCCGATTGAAAATGTGTCCCCCGATCGTCTTTATAAAGAGAAAATAGCCATATCTAAAAAAAAGTGGGACCATTTGCAAGATCTAAAAAAATTTCTTCCACCAGATTGCCACAATTTTTATGATAATTTACCTTATAAAACCTAATTTGTTTTCAGTATAATAACATCTGCTTTGAAATATATATTTTAGTTTTAATTATTTATTTATTTTACTTCAAACATGAATTATTATATAAGTTTGTCCTAATTTTAACTTACGACAAAAAGCCCTAACTTAAATTTATTTTTAAGAAAAATAATAACATAAAGCCCTATCTCAAATAACTTTAAAGAAATTAAAAAAAATAACAAAATTATACCACAATTGAATTTGTTACCTGTTTTGAATAAAAATTGCAATAGAAATGTTTTTTGCATCTAAGGTTTTTAAGGTTTTATTCAGTTTTTCCTTCTCCTGAAAAGACACGAAAAGTGTAGATACGCCTTTTCTACATTAAGCCATCGATATAATGTATTCAACATTATACGTTCATAATTTTATAAAAATATGTTAAAATTTACGAAACAAAATAATTTAAATTTTAAGTGTGTTTAAATCGGCTGTTAATAGTAGCAAAACCAATTTCCAACAGGATAACGACCCAAAATACACATCGTATCTTGTACGTGAAGGTTGTAATGGATTTGAAATAAGTCCATATGCCCCGCAATCAACAGACATTAATCCTATTCAACATATCTGGAACTTATTGTAAAACCGTATTCGAAAACATCGAATTTCATCAAAATAGTGCTTAAAAACTGCCTTATGGACTTAGTGGGTCAAAATATACGGAAATAATACTAGAATTTGAGTGGACAGCATGAGACGCAACTAATGCACCTAAAATTATTGTAATTACTTTGATTTATATAAATAATAAATAGCGTATGTAAATAATATATACAATATACAACAGTGTATGTTAAATAAATATAAATTAGGCGCATTTTTAACTTTAGAATTATATTTTGTATTTGTGTAAAAACTTAATATTTTGATATGCTATATTTAATGTTAAATATACATTTTTTGAAATTAATAGAAAAAACCCAAAATTTATACCAGGTGTATGTAAACTTATGCTTGTAATCCGATTTCGCCAATTTTTGTACTGTAACACGAGGTTTGACAATTAAGTAATGATACTGATTTTATTGCCGCGTTTGTGGTAAACCTGTGACCTTGAGATTTCTCTTTTTCCGGCATCCGTCCCCTCTCCATTGATATATGTACCATCGATCTAGCTTGTTTAGTTCGCCTGCTGCGTCAAGTTGAGTAGACGTGTGTTTGTAATGCTCGTCACGAAAATGGAAAAACTAAATCAAGAGCAACGCGTCGCGTTAAAATTTTGCGCCAGATCGAAACAGCTCCGAAAACGTACGCTAAAGTTGTAAGAGTGTATGGTGATAGTGCTCTTAGTCGTGCCCAGGTGTTTCGATGACACAAAGAGTTTAAGGAGGGGAGTGAAAGCGTGGAAGACGAGGCGCGGAATGGGAGATCAGTCGAGGTGCGGACTGACGCGAATACGCAGCGTGTTCGCGCATTAATCCGTGAAGATTGGCGTTTAACAGTTCGAATGTTGGCCTCGGAACTGAATATGAACCGTGAAACAGTCAGACAAATTTTAACCAACGATTTTGGGATGAAAAAGTTGTGCGCGAAGATGGTTCGAAAGAACCTTTCTGAGAACCAAAAGCAGCATCGAGTGACCGTCGCAGAAGACTGTTTGGAAGAAGTGGAAAACGATCCCACGCTGCTTGATCGAGTTATTATAAGCGATGAGAGCTGGATTTTCCAATACGACCCGGAAACCAAACGCCATAGCTCAGAATGGTTGTCACCGCGCGCCCCCCGCCCGAAAAAAGCTCGCATGTGCAAGTCGAAGGTGAAAGCGTATTATTGCGAAAACGAGTCAACAGGGTGCACCCAGACATTGCTCGTAACTGGATCCCTGTGACTTTTTTGTTTCCTAAAACAAAATCGGTGGTCAAAGGAACCCATTTTGAGTCGATTACGGACTCCAGGCGGCCGTGACGAGGGTACTCGCGGACATCCCAGTCGAAGCGTTCCAGAAATGTTACGAAGCATGGAAAACGCGCTGGAATCGCTGTATAGCTGCCCAAGGGGACTACTTTGAAGAGGATGGCAGAGTTGTAGAATAATTTTCAAATATACGGTTTTATGGAATCAGTCTCATTACTTAATTGTCATAGCTCGTATATAGATGCCAAACTAATGTTATGCACTAAATTACCTTTAAAAGTACGTGATGCCCACATTCTATTTTTTACACCAAGAATATATCTCACGAACCAATAGAGCTTTAAGCAAAGCAGCTGTCAACAATTAAATGAATATACAAAATGGCCGAGCTTGTCGGCATATATGAGAGACATGAGTACCAACATAACGCCACAAAAAATTCGAATATACGTATCCCGCGAAAATTCAAAATTCGCGATACTTTTTGAACACACCTCGTACACTAGATTGCTGCACAAGTGCACTTGAAATCACCGAAGCAGCAAGCGACATTTTGTTTTAACATTTACAGCAATGTAAATGGTGAACTTGAAAAGCAACGAAGGCAAAAGACACAAACAAACACGACTTGTTCGGTTCTTTCAACATAGCAAACTCTGATGAAATGTTAGAAAAGCATTTCGTTTTAAATTTTTACCATCGAAGAGCACTTAAAAATTTATACAAAACTATAATATATAATGATAGTATAAATAAAATACGCTTACATACATATTTATAATTTTATGAAAGCACTTAGTACTTTTTCGAAAAATGTTATACATATTTATAATAACACAAACATCCAACATATTTTAAGTTTATTAAAATGACGTGTATATTTACATTTAACGAGTGAATGAATCTATTTTATATCTTTGTTTATCCATTTTTGAAATGTATCCAAAATAAATAAATCCCCAAACATTAGGGAATTTGTTGAATAGTGCTGCTTTTCATAGACGAATCGCATGTCGTAAAGCATACATAAGAAAAACTAATAAAAAGAACAGGTCGGCGGTTGCTAAACAATATTTAAATAAAACGTATTGCTTTTGGGAAATCATTGTGCTCACCGACGAATCATAATTTAATATATTTGGTTCAACAAGATCACGAAAAGTGTGGGAAAGATCAATTAAGAGTTGTAAGGAAAAAATGTATTGCAACGGTAGGAGTAATATTATGGTTTGGGGATGTGGCTGCGTCTGGAGTTGAACATTTCCATTTTTTTAAGTAAAAAATGGAAAAGCATATGTATCTGAACATTTCAAGAAAAACATTTAAATTTTAAGTGTGCTTAAATTGGCTGTTAATAGCGGACAACAATAGCAACAAATTGTAGGCCAAAAACCGCTAAGCCGCAGCTGTCAAAATAATAAGTACATTGCTTTACCTACAATCGTGTGGAAAGAAGAAAGTAGTAAATCCCCTAACTGAAGTAAGCGTGCCAATGTATTGTTGAAGTGCGATTTTTAAGTAGCCAAATTAAGGGGTTAGGGGTAGTCAGAGGCACGAAAAAATGATAATTTTCAGTATTTTTTTTTTTTTTTGCTATTAAATCTTGTTATTTTAAAAAAGTAGTAATATGGCATTATTATAGAATATGTTGACTAGAAGTCACAAAAATTTCAAAAATAAAAAATTTAGTTTCCAAAACAGTTTGTGTTGACCCTGTTCCAAAAAAAGGTACTTGCGGTGACAACCATAAATAAAAATCCTTCGATCAGGCTCGAGTTTATTATGTATTCTAAAAGCTGTACAAATTTCAACTCAAAACCTAATTATCGGATCAACGTGAAATTTTCAGAGAATATTTTTAAGATAATACACTTAACGAAAATGCAAAAAAATAATAATTTTTTGAAAATTCTGACTACCGCTAACCCCTTAATAAGTAGATTTCTAATTAGTCTATTTTCAGCAAATCTGACGATCTATTTTAAGGGTTCGTTTTTTCGCTTGTATAGTATATCGCCGAAAACATGAATAAAATTTGAAAGCCATACAGTATGTACTTATTATTTTGACGGTGTGTGTACCTTAGTAAAATTTGAGCAAACATTGTTAATAATGGTACAGTTTTTTCTAACTCCACTATTATTGTTTTGACTAAGCACGTTTTCTCACATATGCTTTGCAATTTTTTTCCATATCATTACTTCCTAGCTGCTTTCAATTTGTAGTCCTCCCGTAAGGATTTTAAGGGATTAGGTGGATTTGGAAATTTCAAAAAATTGGTTTTTATTTTTCGTCTTATTAAATAGTACAATATATTTAAAATATTCTCCGAAATTTTTAAATCAAGCCGAGTAAAATACTAAGAGATAGACCCTTCCGAAATCCTGCCCATTAGACCACGTGATGAATGGAGCGCCTCGCAGGTATACGTATACGTCTTTCTCGTTTGCTGTTACTATTCAAAGGCAACTTCTTTTAAATATTTCAGCTGATTGTTGAGTCACGAGGTTTATGTAAGGTGTTTGTGAATTTTTTTGCGAAGTGGTATTCATAAGTAAATCGTGAGTAAATTGACATGATCTGAACGAGCAACCAGTGCGCGAAGAAAAGATAGACAAAAAAAAAGAAAACAATCATTAAATCCAAAAACTGCTGGGATAAACGATGAATCTTTCCCCAGCGGGTCGGCGAAAGAACTCAAAACCCAAGATGAAAAACAGAAGACGGTACTTTGCAGTATGCAATCATCGATTTTTTTAGTTTTTTTCAACACTAACTTCTTATGTGTAGTGTGCGAGCGATAAATAAATGAAAATGGACAGGAAAAAATATGTAATGGCAAAGTGGATTTTAAACAGTGTATGAAATTTGGCCTTGGGTTTAAAATTGTCGTGGAATGTGAAAAATGTCAGCCAAGATACATTTTATCGTGTCACAAAATTGGAAAGTATTATGAAATAAATCGTAGACTTATTTATGTGATGCGAGTATTAGGCTTAGGACATGCTGGATGTAAAAAATTCTGTGGCTTGATGGCATACAATTTTTATGTTGACAAAATTTATGAATGTGTTCAGACGGTTGCTGAAACACTTTTTTCATTGGCTGCAAGAAAAGAAAAACAATTAACGTGTGATGAAAATAATATTGATGATACGACAGATGTAACTGTATCAGGTGATGGCACTTGGAAAAAGCGTGGTTATTCATCATTGTACGGTGCGCCTTCGTTAATTGGGTATTATAGCGGACAAGTTGTAGATATTTCTGTAAAATCCTCATATTGTAAATTATGTGAAACTTGGGAAAAAAACTGGACACAACAGAATTTGAAGATTGGCAAAAAAAAAACGAATGTAGTGCCAATCAGCAAGGACCAACTGGTAATATGGAAGTTTCATCAATCGTTGCAATGTTTCAACGCTCTTTTGAAAAATACGGCCTAAAGGACTCAAATTATATTGGTGACGGGGATTGAAAAATATGGCCTAAGGTACTCAAATTATACTGGTGACGGGGACTCTCAAACATATTCTGGAGTTATTAGTGCCAAACCTTATGGCGATGGTATTTTATTTGTTGCAATTTGCAGGCTATATTTTTTAGTTTTTCGCGAAAATGTCTCTTTCTGGCGAATTAAGTCCTAAAAGGGTGCAACAGATTTACCGAAAAGAGTTGAACTTCAAATATGATGCCAAAGTTCGGGTTCCAAAACTTTTACCTCGCCATAAGAAGGCCCGAATTGCAGTTTTCGAAAAAATATAATTTGTGAGAAAATTAGTTTAAAAACATGATCTTCAGTGATTAGAAAAAATTTAATTTTAATGGAAGATGGAAATCAGAAATATTGGCGTGATCCAAGGCATCCTCGGCAGACTTGCTATACATAAGTGTAACCATGGTGTTGACTCTCTCATTGTATCGGCAGCTTTTAGCAAACTGGGAAAGTTTCCGATTTGCTTTGTACCTGGCCCAATTGATTCAATGTATATGGATCTCCTTGAAACCGAACTTATATCATTTGAGGAAATGTTTCATGGCGAAGACTGGATATTTCAACAAAATAATGCCCCTATACACTTTTCAAGGTATACGAAATAATTTCTCGTGTCGAAAAGTATCCCGTTATTGGATTGGCCAGCTATAAGTCAGACCTTAAGCCAATTGAGGATCTTTGGCACATTATTTCTTTAAAAATTTACGAAGGTGGGCGACAATTTGATAGCTCAAAAGAATTAAAAGAAACCATTGTTGAGAACTGGGCAGCTATCGACATAAGCGTGTTTAAAAATTTAATAAATTCGGTGACTAATCAATAGCTTAAACGTTGAATGTAAATACAAATTAATTTCGTTTCTCAAATTTACTAATCCTTCTTTTGAACAAATATCAAATTTCGTTGAAGAAAAGTTTCAAATTAATTTTGAATTAATAAAATAATTAAAATTGCTGTAAATATTTTTATTATCAAATATCATTATTAATTACCGGTTAAAAATAAATAATAAAAAAATCGAAGTCAAAGTTGGTAAACAAAAAACAAACTAAACATGATGGTCAAATATCAATTTTACTGAGGTACATATGTCTATGTGGATTATTTTTCGGCTGCGTTTCACAGAAACAACCGTGGTCGCTGCATCACCGGTATTTCTTCAGTTCTTTCGCGTAAAACAACTTTTTAAGAGTAAAAACAAAAACATCCACGGCCCAACATCCTAATTTATCAAGAGAAACGAAATTCTTAAAGATTTTGTGTTACTAATCGCAACATTTTTTTTTTTGGAGGAGTAGAAGTTCACGCAAGTGGGGAAAGTTCTCTGATCGCCATTCATTTGGGAGTGGCCAGAAACGATTCTTTTACATATGACTCAAGCAGCTCACGACTTCCGGTCTTTGACAAAAGTATCCTCTGGGTAGCCTAAGAACATCCGTTTGAAGGCGAGCTAAAGTGAGAAGGCGAAACATCCCCTGCATAGGGTTGTGCGCTGGGTTTGAAACCCGCCACGTAAAAAAAACACCGCCAATAAAAAAGCAAAACAGCTTCGGATGAGAGACCCCCCTTTTGATGACGACCATGGCAAACGAAATAAGGACTACGAATTGGGGGCATGCACCTGGAATGTCCGGTCCCTTAATTGCGAAGGTGCCGCTGCCCAGCTGGTAGATGTCCTCGTAAAAACAAAGGCTGACATCACCGCCGTCCAAGAAATGCGATGGACGGGACAAGGACAGAGACGAGTAGGTCCTTGTAGCATCTACTACAGTGGCCATATAAAGGAGCGTAAGTTTGGTGTGGGATTCGTGGTGAGAGAGAGACTCCGTCGCCGAGTATTATCATTCACTGGCAAAGCGAGGTTCTTCAACATATCGCTGATTTGCGCCCACGCCCCGCACTTACGAGAGATGCCCCCGCCACGATGTCAAAATCGTTCTTGGCGACTTTAACGCCAGGGCGGGCAAAGAAGGTATCTATGGCACTATGGGTTGAGGCTGATCGACTTCGCCGGGCCCGAAATATGGTTATCTGTAGTACTAGATTCCAGCATAAGAAGATTCATCAAGCTACCTGGCTGTCTCCGGATCGAAAAACCACCAACCAGATCGATCATGTTGTGATAGACGGAAGACACGTCTCCAGTGTTTTAGATGTGCGTGCGCTCCGAGGTCCTAACATCGACTCGGACCACTATCTTGTTGCAGCCAAGATTCGCACCCGCCTCTGTGCAGCAAAAGACGCACGCCAACAAACACAAGAAAGGTTCGACGTCGAAAAGCTACAATCACAACAGACAGCCAAACGATTTCCTACTCGGCTTACACTCCTGCTCTCTGAGAGCACTCGTTCAAACTCCTTACGTACAGCTGCAACCGAAGCTATTGGTTTTCGGAAAGTGCAAAAAAGCTGGTACGACGAGGAGTATCGTGTCGCAGCGGAGAGAAAACAGGCTGTCTACCTCGCAACGTTACGATCGACCACAACACGTGCAGGATGGGATAGATATCGAGAGCTGAAGAGGGAAGCGAGACGCATCTGCAGACGGAAAGAGAAAGAGGCCGAAATGCGTGAGTACGAAGAGCTTGACAAGCTGGCCGACAGGGTAATCCTCGAAAATTCTACGAAAAAATGCGGCGGCTTACAGAACAACGCCAGCAGAAGGCGAACCCGATTCCCCAATCGATGACGATGGAGCAGACGTTCCATTACCCGGCCATGAAGAAGTTCGAATAGCAATTGCTCGCCTGAAGAACAACAAAGCGGCAGGGGCCGACGGATTGCCGGCCGAGCTATTCAAACACGGCGGCGAAGAACTGATAAGGAGCATGCATCAGCTTCTTTATAAGATATAGTCGGACGAAAGCTTGCCCAACGATTGGAATTTAAGTGTGCTAAGCTCAATCCATAAAAAAGGAGACCCCACAATCTGCGCCAACTACCGTGGGATTAGCCGCCTCAACATCGCATATAAGGTTCTATCCAAACTGATTGGACCTTACCAGTGTGGCTTTAGACCTGGCAAGTCAACAATTCACCACGCGCCAAATCTTGGAAAAGACCCGTGAAAGGAGAATCGACACACACCACCTCTTCGTCGATTTTAAAGCTGCTTTCTACAGCACGAAAAGGAGCTGCCTTTATACCGCGATGTCTGAATTTGGTATCCTCGCAAAACTAATACGGCTGTAAGCTGACATTGAGCAACACCAAAAGCTACGTCAGAATCGGGAAGGACCTCTCCGAGCCGTTCGATATCAAACGAGGTTTCAGACAAGGCGACTCCCTATCATACGATTTCTTCAATCTGCTACTGGAGAAAATTATTCGGGCTGCAGAGCTTAATCGAGCAGGTACAATCTTTTATAAGAGTGTACAGCTGCTGGCGTATGCTGATGATATTGATATCATTGGCCACAACACCCGCGCCGTTAGTTCTGCTTTCTCCAGACTGAACAAGGAAGCAACGCAAATGGGTCTGGCAGTGAACGAGGGCAAGACGAAATATCTCCTGTCATCAAACAAACAGTCGTCGCACTGGCGACTTGGCTCTCACGTCACTGTTGACAGTCATAACTTTGAAGTTGTAGATAATTTCGTTTATTTAGGAACCAGTATTAACACCAACAATGTCAGCCTGGAAATCCAACGCAGGATTACTCTTGCCAACAGGTGCTACTTCGGACTGAGTAGACAATTGAAAAGAAAAGACCTCTCTCGACGAACAAAAGCCAAACTCTATAAGTCGCTCATAATTCCCGTCCTGCTGTATGGTGCAGAGGCTTGGACGATGTCAACAGCGGATGAGTCGGCGTTGCGAGTTTTCGAGAGAAAAGTTCTGGTCCTTTGCGCGTAGGCCACGGCGAATATCGCATTCGATGGAACGATGAGCTGTACGAGATATACATTGACATAGTTCAGCGAATTAAAAGACAGCGGCTACGCTGGCTTGGTCATGATGTCCGGATGAACGAAAACACTCCAGCTCTGAAATTATTCGACGCAGTACCCGCCGGGGGAAGCAGAGGAAGAGGAAGACCTCCACTCCGTTGGAAGGACCAAGTGGAGAAGGACCTAGTTTCGCTTGGAATATCCAATTGGCGCCACGTAGCGAAAAGAAGAAACGACTGGCGCGCGGTTGTTAACTCGGCTATAATCGCGTAAGCGATGTCTACGCCAATTAAGAAGAAGAAGAATCGCAAAATTATTAATTTTATATTGTTATACAGTCAATATAAAATTCATAATTTTGTGATGAGTAACAAAAAACCTTTCAAAATTTCGTTCATCTATGTATTTATTATTCTTATTAGTTTGCAAAATATGGTAAAACCTATTTTTGTTTTATAACAAATAGTATTGTAAGAATGAATGGCTTTGAACCAAAGTTAAATATTGAATTACAATAAGTTTCACAATAGTTTATACAGAATCAATGAGAACCTGTACATACCCATTCCATAGCGCAATAGCAATTTTCCTCTAGATTAAAAATCTTTTTGAAATTTTTGATTTAGGTGCGAATTGCGGCCGTGGACATCGTACATAACCTTTTTTTTAAATGACTTTTCAAGAATTTATTTAACTATTATTCATAACTATTTTACTCTTAAACATAGAAAAAATCACTTTGTATTCGTCATGAATGTATTAATTTATTAAAAAATTTGACCGATTAATTTTCATTTCAACGATAAAAAAAAATCGCAATACTCAGTGATTCATCGGAGGGTTAACAGTGATCCGGTTCGGACCAAAATTGTTCGTTGTTGTTTTTGTAGCGGCAGTATTCTGTCGAGTTGACAGTCCTTGTGCGCATACAAATCCGGGTTCGTTCCTGTTACGTAGACCTGACCGTCGTGGGTACAGAAACGGAAACGTATCAAAAATGGTAGTTCTATTTGCCTTTGATAGTTAATTTGAGGTTTGAGAATGATAGGTAATCTTAAGATTTGGTTGCTTAAAATTTCAGACTTTCTTGTTTATTAATACTAGCTTATAAATAGTAATGAATGGGACTCTATTCAGTATGTGGAAATGGTGCGTCTTAAAACTCTTTTAGCGTCCCCTGGTGGCGCCATCTAGAATCTGCTATTTTTATCGATTGACCAGTGAGAATTTCATAACATTTCATCTATTGGAAGTGAAGTTATTGCGTTTTAAGTGTCAGTATGTTTGTGTTATCGGTGGGAAAATGAGTTTCGAACAAAGAGCCAACATTAAATTTTGTTTTAAAATTGGTAAAACTTTTACCGAAACGTTTCAATTGATGAAATAAGTTTATGGCGATGACCCAATGTTTCGATGAAAAGAATATTTGGTAGTGATGTGAAATAATAAAATTTCCGCGGGTAATCACTAAATATTTTGAGTTATCATCATTAAACCCTTTATTATATTTATAAAGCATAAATGCACAATAAGAGCTAATTATGAATTTTGACTTGTATATTTATGTTCAACGAGGGAAATACAATCAATATAGTATACGAGTATTTTCATGTAGAGGGCAATTTTGATGTAGATCATGAGAGATCTGCCTATCTCGTAGCAGAGTGGTTTCAACGTTTTTAAAGTGGTCGTGAGGACATAAATGTCGATCAACCTCTGGGTCAATCAAAATCGGTGATCACCGGAAATTCCATCGAAACTGTGCGTGAATTCATCAAAAATCAACCGAAATCATTATTGAAATTCATGGAAATGGAATTGAACATCTGCAAAACATCGGTTTATCGCATTTCGACCGAACATTTGGGCTTACGAAAGGTGTGTGCACGGTATGTTCCGCACAAATTGACAGACGACCAAAAATTGCTCAGAATCCCACTGAGAATGTCAAATTAAAAAAAAGGTACTCATCGTCACGTAATATGTCAGTTTTATTTTACGTAATTGTTAATATACTTTCAACTGGTTTTTTAGATAGAACAATAATATAATGTACCTAAAACGGGTCGGCTTTAGTATACGATCCCACGATTTCAGGGTTAAAAGTGGTATGGTTGGATAGGGCTGATGCTCCAGATTAAGAAAATATATAATTGTTGCCGCCGCAAACTTATAGTTTCCGAGATATTTGCATTTAAAGTTGAAAATTTTGCAAATTTTATCTTGCAATTTCTCGATTGCTAGTAATTATTTAATTCATATTGTGCGTTTTTTATGCACTTATACTTCATTACATTGTTTCTACATATTTATTTTTTAGTAATTATTTAGTTATTTGCTTAAAATAAGCATTTTATATTTTACACAATTTTCATTTCATACACAATAACAAAAGTATTCCGTGTTGACAGATAATAAGTGTTGCCATAATTACACATTTATCAAACGAATAAAAATGAATAAAAAATAGGACTATACCCCAAATACATAAATCATTGCCCTTTTTCTTGATATATCAAGATTTTTGATACACCCCGGTGTTGGATCGGCCAGGGTTATTTTTTTGAAGCGCGGCCGAAGGCCGCCAACGCGAAAAGGAGTTTTAATTTAAAAAACCTGATACACCCCGGTGTTGGATCGGCCAGGGTTATTTTTTTGAAGCGCGGCCGAAGGCCGCCAACGCGAAAAGGAGTTTTAATTTAAAAAAAAAAACTTGATACACCCCGGTGTTGGATCGGCCAGGGTTATTTTTTTTTAAGCGCGGCCGAAGGCCGCCAACGCGAAAAGGAGTTTTAATTTAAAAAAAAACTTGATACACCCCGGTGTTGGATCGGCCAGGGTTATTTTTTTTGAAGCGCGGCCGAAGGCCGCCAATAAAGCCTTAAAACTTTTCTTATTACAATGGAAAATTTATTTTAGATAGTATTTGTTTTCTGCGTTTGAGTTTTTATATCCATTCTTATTCGTTTGATATATGTGTAATTATGGCAACACTTAATATCTGTAAACACGGAATACTTTTGTTATTGTGCATGGAATGAAAATTGTGTAAAATATAAAATGCTTATTTTAAGCAAATAACTAAATAATTACTAAAAAATAAATATGTAGAAACAATGTAATGAAGTATAAGTGCATAAAAAACGCACAATATGAATTAAATAATTACTAGCAATCGAGAAATTGCAAGATAAAATTTGCAAAATTTTCAACTTTAAATGCAAATATCTCGGAAACTATAAGTTTGCGGCGGCAACAATTATATATTTTCTTAATCTGGAGCATCAGCCCTATCCAACCATACCACTTTTAACCCTGAAATCGTGGGATCGTATACTAAAGTTTCCCCCCTAAAACTTCCGATATAAGCGAACAAAATGATATGGACGTAAGGTAAATGAGAACTTAAGCTTTTACATACATATCATATAAAAACTTGACAATATTATTATTATTTTTGTAGCCTCGCTTATGTGGCAAGGTTCGAGTCACCTAACGGTAGGACCATGCTGTTTCGACGGGTCAAACTATAAGAAGAGCGGTTTTAGATGAGTGGGATTCAAAAAGTTGGGGGTTGGGTTTAGTATCGCGCCGGTTAATTTTGGCTCACTGTAGCTAAACGAGAGAACCAAATTGAAAATTTTAAACACGCATGTATGCTTAAATTATCGAACTTTATTTTAAAACATATTTTATAAAAATCGGTTCACAAATTTTTCCACAAATTCACTTTAAAAAATGCTATTTTTTGCAAATTTCTCAATATATGCTAGTGTATTTTCCTCTGTTGTGCATTGTACCAAACCAATTATGGATACATTTTCACGCACATATATTACTTATGAATTATAAAAACCACTAGTAATGTTTTTTATTACTTTTAATTGTTAATTTCTTTGTAAATCTTTAAATAAAATACACCTTTTTCTGCATTGAGTTCAATAATGCGAAAAACCAAAATGACTGCCTAATTTGAACTGTCAAATTGCCGAGAAAGCACGAACAAAAGGGAATAAATTAAACCCAGTTAGCAACAAATGTGGGAAGTGAACGCGAAAAGGTGTTCAGTGCTAAAATACTGTGGATGGCGTAGCCGGTGTTGGACCGGCCAGGGTTATTTTTTTAAAGCGCGGCCGAAGGCCGCCCACGCAAAAAGGAGTTCTAAGCGAAAAAAATTTGATACACCCCGGTGTTGGACCGACCAGGGTTATTTTTTTTGAAGCGCGGCCGAAGGCCGCCAACGCAGAAAGGAGTACTACACGAAAGTACATCGGTCACCCCGGATACCTTTGTATCATTCTTTATTTTGATTTCTTGTCCATACAAAAATGTTGGCTGGGTTGCATTGCTTTCAGTTTGTATGGAAAAATGAGCAAAAACACGGATTTTTGGTCATTTTCAAAGGTCTCCCTACAGGATCAACGAGGGAAATACAATCAATATAGTATACGAGTATTTTCATGTAGAGGGCAATTTCTATGTAGATCAGTGTAATAGCAGTATTGAGGATTTTACATCAAAAATCAGGTAATTTATTATAATAATATAAAATAAAGTTTAAAAATTTAGTATTTCGCCGAATGACCGTTGTTAGATAACACAGATGCGCTTTTTCTAGGCATGAAGTTCACCAAACGCGTGCATTTCTCGAGAGGAATGGCCCTCCACGCCATACCATATACCATAGAAAGACAAGCACACCCATACATTGATTTTGGCATCTCCATGTTTTACCGTCCGTCCATGTTTTACTAGCCTTCGTACATACTGACTTTTCGTATTTTGAATGCTTTTATGACGAAATAAGCGCTTTGAACGCTCGCGTGAGCGGTTTCTACTCCAGTAAAGAGTACGGATGATTGACGAGCGCCTAGGTAGTTCATAGTCCACCTCTATGTATGTATGGTTGTGTCATTGACTGTGTCAGAAGATTTTGCCAAAAACGCCACAAGGTGTGGTTTTTGGTTAAGACCATAAATTATCTGGACGCTAAGAGCTGTGCACTATTCGGAAGGCATGCTGGTGGCTTGCTAAGCTCAGGTGGTGGGTGAAGGTCGGGAGTAGCAAGGCATCAAGTGTATACACTGCTGGGGAGAGGAGTTATCGGACGGTAGGAATCTCCTTCGTTGGCGGGTTTCCCTGATTTCAGTAGTGTATTCGAAGAGTGGTCAGCGACAGGTGCTTTCACACGTCAAGCCTAGGAGCTTTAGAATCAGCATGTTAATTAAATAAGGGCTTACGATTTTGGACGATTTTGCCTTGCTAATGACTTTGTGAACTTTCTTATCGGTGAAAGTAAGTAATGCGGAGTCTTTTCGCATTTTGCGCAGCCCCCGGATAACGTCTGGCTTTGTCTTTGGAACCGCAAGGTGCAGTGTATATATAAATAGCTCGAGCACTTTTTCGGGTGCAAAGAGTCATAGCCTTGAATTGGATTTCAACTCCGTCATCATCCGGTGGAGAGGTTGCAGGAACTTTTTGTCCGCTTGTGTTGGTTTACCATTTGCCGAATTTTCAAATTGAGATCACTTATTCGGGGTTCACAGAGATCGGTATGGAATAAGGTGTCGCGTTCATTAGCAGCCTCTAACAATTACGTCCGTAGTAATGGGTAAAGCGATGAAAGTAAATTCTGTTAAGCCTATACAGTTAGCTAATGTTGCTCACACTTAGTAAATTTTTCAAAATATTCTCGATTAAATTCAAAAATGTTTATTAATAGCACATACTATTTCTCAATGTTTCACTACTTTTTTTTGCCCTTTAGCTGAATTTTTGAACTCTAAATGCTTATCTCAAATATATATATATAATATACATATAGTATATATTTACTTAATCTGGAACTTCCTCTTTTCGTATGTACCCATTTTAACCACGAAATCGGGGGATGCTATTCTAAATATATACTTACCCCTTCATAGCTTCTTGTCTCTACTCCTTTTTTAGTAACTAATTTAATTTCCTGTTCAATTCCTCTTTGATCTAAAAACATTTCGTATTAGCATATTGTACATTTGATACTAATACTTCTTACGTGGCGGAACTTTTGAAATGAAGCAGATTTCGTAAGTTTCATAGACCTCAGACATGAAGGTGAATTTTCCTTTCGTAATGTGTTCACCTTTCGACAATATGTGTCCTTTGGTATCTCTAGCCTTAAAAATTAGAATTTATACACAAAGAAACATACAATATTTCTTAGCAATCGACTTACAATGTAGTCAATCAACTGTCCAGGGACAGTGGTCACCTCATATTCTCCTTTAACCAACTGGTTTGGTTGTATATCTTCCTTTAAACACTTTTGACCGTTTGGTTTTATATTAAACATCACACCTATAACAAGATTATAAGTGCCAAGTAAAATAAATAACCTTAGAAACATGTTTGCTAAATATTAACGGAGTTTAGTGAGTTGGCGTTACAAATATGCCATAGTCAAAATCTATCGATTAGCTGAAATTCGATAAAGCAACCCAACGACGGCAGCAATCGGTTACTAATAATTTGGGCAGACAATTTTAGAATGCTCAAAAAGTGTATTGCTTTTAATATTGCCAATGAGAGACTGCAACATGCAACTTTTTAGCAGTTAATTCTAAATTTATTTCATGCCATCCATTCCTAGCAATGAACTGTTATTATGGTGGTAGGATAGAACTGTTTTCATTTCCACACAATTATTAAAGACGGACATGTACATACATATATGCCAACTTTACAAAACTGGTATTTGTAAGCAAGATGACTTGTTTCTGATCACTTTTGTTAAGCTATCAACCCTATTCTCATGACCTCACATACGCACAATTCCGATTTCTTTGGCGCCGCGCTCTGAAGGTACCGTTGGAAAGAGGATGTCCACCTGATTAAAAGTTATATAGAGTTAAAGGGTGCGCAAACGCTTAGTTTGCGAGATATTTGACTTCAAAGTTCAAAAATTCCCAAAATTTGAACATTTCAACAAGCTATTTCCCCACTTTAAACACACTTTGCGGACATTTTTTACTTCAAATAAATTAAATGAAACTATAAACATTTAAATACATCCACATTTTTCACTTTTTGTAGGTTTTTTACCTAAGAAATCTTTAATTTAAAAATTACTTTTTACACTCGTAGTGAGCATCATTTATGTGCTAACCATTATAAGGAAACGGAGCGCTACCATATGATAATAAGTTAATATGAGCAATCCGCTAAATTTCTCTATTTTGATATAATTCCTCTTTCTTTATTTAGCAATCTTAGTTCTAACAAAAAAACGTGTGTCTATAAATTATATTTCAAATTAAAATGAGTATAAACAATCTTTCCATGCATATGGATTTTTTATTATTCAAATTTAATAAACTACTAGGTAATAGTAGGGGTATTCTCTTGCTCTTGCAAAACCCGGTGCACGGTGCAAGCATTGCAGATTTACAACGGCACAACAACAAACACACACAGAAAAATATTTGCAAGGGCTGTAAAATATGTCAGACCAAAACCCATGTATATTTGCGTGCAATGTCACGCAAAAATAAAATTGCAACCCTGTTTTAGTTGCCATTTTACGTAAAGACATATTACGTCGTTAAATTGTTGAGTTACAAGTTGTTGCAGTTTTTTTTGTTAAAAATGTATGCAGAAGGTGCGCCAATTCACAATAGCCATGCACAATAGTTATTTACAATAAATTGACTGAATCAGTCGCTCTTATATCACTAGATTCTGCAATGGGTGCTCTCGTGCCCTTGTATATTTCGGTGGAGTATTTTTGCAATCTGCAATTTTGCAAGAGCAAGAGAATACCCCTAGTATGTTTACATACTAACTTAATCTCGTTATAAGCTTGTTCAATAATCTACCCGTTTACATGGGCAAATGAGATTATCAACTGCCAAATTTGTTGTATTTGTATTCTTCTTGGTGAATTGTAAAATTTCGTGAATCAATATTTTTACTCGTGAACTAAAAATGAAAAAAATAGTAAAAATTAAAGATATGAAAACAAAACAAAAGAACGCGATTAACTGAGATAAAAATGCAAAATTCGTTATTGCTTTTTGTAATAAATAACAATAGGCCAAAACGTTTGTGGAAACACGTAAGCAATTATATCATTTTATAAAATTCCCCCTTGACGTTGCTTTGCAGGACACTTATTTTGACAACGACACGAAAACATGACTGTAGGCCGACAGTTGTCATTCTCGCTAATTCCTATTTGCCAACGACAGTAGAATGAAGAAGAGAGATGAGGAAGAGTGGTGATGCCACTAATATGTAAAATGTAAAATTATTCACAGCTCTTACAAACTTGACGTTATTTTACAAATAAAAGCATAAAATAGCTCTATTTTATCATGTGTAATAACAATTGATAATTTAAAACAAAAATATATACCTATTTACTTATTTTTTGCATAAAAAATTTAACTTTGAACAAAATATTAAAATTTCATTGAAGTGTAAGGTATTAGTATGGCCACAACGAAATTGTGTACTTGCAAAATGGACAGCTGCGTTGTTTTGTGTACATGCGTTGTTTTGTTTTCATTTCACTTTCGTACTCTCGTTTGTCGTTTGTCGTCTGGTCGTCGTTATGTGTTTAGTACTTCAATTGCGCATTATTTTGAGCGGCTCTGCTCTATCGTTCAGTCGTTGTCGAGCCAGCAACGAATTAACATCATGTAAGACTATAGCGTTTCATTTGCCATTGACGATACCAGATAGTAATCGTACGATGCCACGATGCCGCGATGCCGATGCGCAATGTTACCTTCGCATCGTGGTAATCGTCAGAAGTGTTACTTAGTAACGTAATCGTACAATGCCTACCTTAATCGTGCAGGCCTCTGGTATGTACATATATACAAATGGTATAAATAACATAAACTAAACTTACCATCACTATTCATTTCTGTAGATATTTCGTCCCATAGTTTTTCTGTTATTAACTTATTTGTGTGGTCTATATTTTTATAATTATATATTGGGCTTCTTGCCTCGATCAAAAACACCAATTTCTCCCCATCAATGTTCACAAAGAATTTATATGCGCAATTTTGACTATGAAAACCAACGGTTCAGCTATAAGCAACGAAACGTGTTTTTCTGTCGTGTCTTGTTCATTTCATTCGGTTTCATTCGGTGTGGGTTGCGTCGTAGCTCAGCATGTGTTGATCGGCAACAAAGACGCTTTTGTCGCATTTTGTGTGCGTTGGCGTATGCAAATACATAAGAAGTTCGACAACAGCTCTTCAAAGAAGTCAAAGCACGAACATGCGTTTTCGCTTCGTCTTGTTCGGTGTGGGTGGTCACATATGAAGCTATAGGCAGTTGCGCATGAGACAAGAAAAACTGTTTTGACTAACCCGGTGTGGGTTCAGCCGTAGTCACCGAAGAGTCGCTCTTCCGTACTCACAGGAAGGTTCAATTTGCAATCCTGCGTTTAAGAGAGTTAACTTATTTCTACCGTAGAAGCTGAGCCGAGCTTTCATTTGCATTAAAACAGCAACATTACTCAAATAGAACAACAAAAACTATGTTGTCACTACGGAAGAGCGTCGATGATAAAAAAATTGTGAAAAGGATATTATCAGGTAAGAAATTATTTAAGAAATGTTCTTTAAAGGAGTTTTGTTGAAACATGTCACGTTTTTGACATTTGTCAAAACCTTTGTCCTTATTTTTTCGAAACAAAACCGACATTATAAATGCATATATTTGCTATTTTTTCATGTTTCATAATTTTTGTAATGTAAAATGGAAGTGAAAAAATAAACCAGAGGAAATCTTATTACTCATTAATTGTGAACGCAAAATTGATCTTATATCTAGTGCAACAAAACCACTATAGATCAGTGTAATGTATTATTGATACTTACAAGTAGAGTTGCTTCCATTGAAGTGTCCCTTTTGTTTTAAGTTTTCTTCTTCAACCCGAACAAAATAAACCATAACATAGCCCACAGCAAACATAAATATAATAGTTCCCAGCAGAGACAACAACGCTAATACATGTTCCTTCTCCAAGTTGTCATTCAAATATTCACTTATATACTCGACCTTGGATAACCATCTGTTGATTAAGCTTTGTGCATGTTCGTCAAAGAGATTCTGAAAGAATTTTTTTTAAATATAGAACTATATTTACACCTCTTTTATACAATTTAAACATTTATTTTAAAATTAGCTAAAATTAATAATTTTAAATTTGTAAACTGGCGGTTTTATTTTTCATTCGGACTAATGAAAAATGTTAAATACAAATATTAGACCAATATTGCAGCAGGTTCTCGAGTCCGTATTTCTAAAGTTTGCAAGGCTACATTTGAAGTTCTCAAAGCTGCAGTCCTTTTTTACATCGACTTTCGATCCACCTACATCGACGACCTTTCGTGCGAGTTGAGGAACGTTTTGTTATTACATTATCTCAACAACCATTCGTAGGATGCTTTTTATATTTCAGTATTTGCCAACCCTAGTGTTTCAATCTGGCAACTCGCAACTTTAAAGTAAAGTTTGACATTTTTAACTCAGAACGGTTTGACATACTACCGTTATTTGTGTTGTTCACAAAAGGGTGAGATATTAATCTCAGACAAAAAATGAAATCGCGAACATTTTCATGCGATTATTTTTTGAAACTTTCGACGGGGGTTAACTCACCAACAGTTAATCGATCAACTTTTTAACGCAGAACGGGATGGTCCTTCTAAATCAGTTGCTGTGCGCACACTTTTTTTATTGGCATTGTTGTAACTTTTTAACATAAAATATACTAACGAACAATTTCATGTAATGGTCTAGAGCGAGGCAACAAATCCCTCTGTTTACATATTTTTTTGTTAAGATTTCAATCTGGTCATCCCACGTTTCCAATTGTTAAACGTCAAAACCTTCTGAAATTTGACAGCAGATCGAGTTCAGGAGGTTTTGAGGTTTAGCAATTGCTCTCTCACTTCCAATAAGGGATGAATTGGACATCTCTTTATCTTTGGTTGTGAGTATGCGCATATGATTGGCACAATTTGCATTGTGGTATGAGTTTCGACTGCTTTACAGCCTCAATGACAACAACTGATGCAATATGGATTTTAGTTTGTTTACTGCATTTATAGCTTTGAATCTCCTTTTATAAAGGCCTGATATAATAGCCTCTGGATCGTTTGAATGGAGGATAGAGTCATGTGTAAAAGTTCACGCAAGTGAGGAAAGTTCTCTGATCGTCATTCACTTGGGAGTGGCCAGAAACGATTCTTTTACATATGGCTCAAGCAGCTCACGACTTCCGGTCTTTGGCCAAGTATCCTCTGGGTAGCCTAAGAACATCCGTTTGAAGGCGAGCTAAAATGAGAAGGCGAAACATCCCCTGCATAGAATTGTGCGCTGGGTTTGGGACCCGAAAAAAACACCCTCAATGAAAAATTACACACAACCTCGGAAGAGAAATCCCCCTTCTGATGACGACCATGGCAAACGAATTGAGGGCACGCACCTTGAATGTCCGGTCCCTTAATTGGCAAGGTGCCGCTGCCCAGCTGGTTGAAGTCCTCGTAAAAATAAAGGCTAACATCACCGCCATCCAAGAAATGTGATGGGCGGGATAAGGACTGAGACAAGTAGGTCCTTGTAGCACCTATGAGAACTGTCCCCGCCACGATGTCAAAATCGGGCTTGGCGACTTTAACGCCAGGGTGGGTAAAGAAGGTATATTTGGCTCTACGGGCGGTAAATTCAGCTTCCACGACGAAACATCCCCAAATGGGTCGAGGCTGATCGACTTCGCCGGGCCCGAAATATGGTTATCTGTAGTACTAGATTCCAACACAAGAAAATACATCAAGCTACCTGGCTGTCTGCGGATCGAAAAGCCACCAACCAGATCGATCATGTTGTGATAGACGGCAGACACGTCTCCAGTGCTCTAGACGTGCGTACGCTTCGAGGTCCGAACATCGACTCGGACCACTATCTTGTTGCAGCCAAGATTCACACCCGCACGCACGAAAACGCACGTCAACAAACACAAGGAAGGTTCGACGTCGAGAAGCTGCAATCACAACAGATAGCCGAACGATTTTCTACTCGGCTCGCACTCCTGCTATCTGAGAGCACTCGTCAACAACACGGTGTAAGGAAACTGTGGGACGGCATTTCAAACTCCTTACGTACAGCTGCAACCGAAACCATTGGTTTTCGGAAAGTGGAAAAGAACAGCTGGTACGACGAGGAGTGCCGTGTCTCAGCGGAGAGAAAACAGACTGGCTACCTCGCAACATTACGATCGACCACAACACGTGCGGGATGGGATAGATACCGAGAGTTGAAGAGGGAAGCGAGACGCATTTGCAGACAGAAAAAGAAAGAGGCCAAAACGCGTGCGTATGAAGAGTTTGATAAACTGTCCGACAGGGGTAATGCTCGAAAATTCTACGAAAATATGCGTGGCTTATAGAAGGTTTCAAGACCGGAGCATACTATTGTAGAACACCCAAAGGTGATCTAGTCACCGATGCCCAAAGCATACTTAAATTATGGAGGGAACACTTCTCCAGCCTGCTGAATGGCAGTGAAAGTACAACGCCAGAAGAAGGCGAATCCGATTCGCCAATCGATGACGATGGAGCAGACGTTCCATTGCCAGCCCATGAAGAAGTTCGAATAGCAATTACCCGCCTGAAGAACAACAAATCGGCGGGGGCCGATGGATTGCCGGCCGAGCTATTCAAACACGGGGGGCAAAGAACTGATAAGGAGCATGCATCAGCTTCTTTGTAAAATATGGTCGGACGAAATATGGTTGGAATTCAGGTGTGCTATGCCCAATCCATAAAAAGGAGACCCCACAATCTGCGCCAACTACCGTGGGATAAGCCTCCTCAACGTCGCGTATAAGGTTCGAGCGTATTGTGTGAAAGATTAAAGCCCACCGTCAACAAACTAATTGCCAGTCTTGGAAAAATCTTGGAAAAGACCCCTGAAAGGAGAATTGGCACACACCACCTCTTCGTCGATTTCAAAGCTGCTTTCGACAGCACGAAAAGGAGCTGCGACTTCTTCAATCTGAGCTGTATGAGAGATATGACGAAATTGACATAGTTCAGCGAATTAAAAGACAGTGGCTACGCTGGCTAAGTTGCGTGCGCGCATCGAATGGATTCGGTAGAGGACGTTCCTAGCTTACGAACGAGCCAGTTGTCTTCGAGCACTTGTAGAGTCAGGACAAACATTTTCGCGCGACGTGTTTCTGTGAGTGGTGCAAGCCGAAAATGCAGGCGTTCGTTAGAGCAGACGTACGCGATTAAATTCTGTGTGAAACTCGATCAATCTGCGACAGAGACGCTTGATATGATCAAGCAGACTTATCCAAGAACAAGTGGTGTGTTTCAGTGACAACAGGCCCTTTTAGAGGTCGCTGATGATGACCGTTCTGGGAGGCCTGCGACTCCGACCAACACCGACAATGTGACTCGTGTGCGCAAAGTTCAGTAGATACTGTAATAAACCTTTGCTATGTTTAACTCAACTCCAAAAAATCTTTGGATGTTGTGTAACACTTTTTTTGCTACTTTCGTCGTAATCAGGGTGCTGTGTTTGAATTTAAGCTACATATAAATTTTAAAGTTTGATGAGCAACACTTTAATAGATATTTTATAATGCAAGTGTTTACGTCATTTAGGTGATTATTGTGAATTACTTTGCCTATCTGTCCATTTTTATTGGGATATTACTTGTTGCTTAATGTTAAATGAGTTGTTTTTTGTGCTAGTGTTAAAACGCTTCAAGTATTTCTAAATTTTTGCATGCAAAAGGATACAATCCTGGATGGTAAAATATGTCGAAGATTTTGATAAATTTGTTTCTATAGAGGAATCCCGAAATCTTGTATATGCAGATGTGCGGAAGCTGAATACTTTGGTGAATTGTTATATTGGGTTGACAAAAAAGTCTTGCGGTGTTTTTATTGAATTTTTTTTTATTGAAATTGAAATGAATTTTTGATGACTCATGCCCAGCTCTTGACCGATGCTATGGCTGCTACTATGCCGGTCTCTTTCGACCAATTCAGCGATTTTATCGCAATTTTCGACGACAGGCCTTCCGGAGCATGGCGCATCTTCGACCACCTCTACATCAGAACGAAAACGTTGAAACCATCGTTGTGCGGTGGAAATGGAAACTGTATCGGGTCCATAAACTGCACAAATTTTATTGGCGGCTTGAGATGCATTTTTGCCTTTATCGTAGTAGTACTGTAAAATATGCCGTATTTTCTTTTTATTTTGCTCCATGTTTGCGACGCTATAACTCACGAACGACTTAAAAGAAACGAGAATCGATCAAACACGTGTTAGCGCGTGAAATGAGCTTTCCAAAAAGGTATAGCTTGACCCGATGCGACGAATAAAACTAGAACTACGAGCTTTCAGCGCCAACTAGCGAAAATACCGCGAGACTTTATTGACAACCTAATATATAAACATATACACATATGTACAATAATCAAATTTTAATTTTCAGATACCAGATTCCTGAAAACGCATTCACTTTTACAAAATGAAAAGTATACGATTTGTCAAATCCGGTAAAAGCTCCCAAACCTTTCATAAATTTTTTGTAAAAACTAAATGCAATATTGAATGACAATTTTGATTCTTGTTGTCATTTTGCAGGATTTTCGAAAATTTTTTGTGCATTTCACATAGGTAACTACTACATCCCCCTTCGAACAGTTAACTTCTGTATTTTAATATATTGTTACAAAAGTAGTATTAAGTTGTATTTGTATTACTATATGCATCCCTGATTATGAACAATAGCTGTAGGTATATGGAATAGCATTTGTCTTGTTGTAGACATCTGGCGCCGCACTGTCTGCTTGTCTAGTTAAACAATTGCTGAGTCTGGCGCCGCGACTGTCTGCTTGCGTCTGGCGCCGTATAGCCGTATGTTCTGGTAATTTCCAGACGCGATATTCTAGAAGGACACGTCGGCATCAGCGAGAAGTGCGTGGCTATATAAGCCGTGGCAGCGCCAACGTAATCAATCAGTGCTAAGAGTAAACTGCTATAGTGTAGACGAGTTGTGAAATAAAGAGTTGTTGAATTAAATTAAACAGTGTTGATTTTATTTGTCAATCCAGAGATACGAACCTAACAAAGTAAACTAGCAAGAGTAAATTCGTAACAATTGGTGTCAGAAGTGGGATTGTCAAATAATCCAAATTCAAGATGGTTAAATTCGGAGAATTGAAAATTCAGCAATTAAAAAAGGAACTGGAGGAGCGTAATTTGCCGATAAGCGGGCAAAAGGCGGATCTGCAGGCACGATTACGTGAAGCAATGGAAGCGGATGGAATTAATGTCGACGAATTCGAATTTGATGGCCCAGAAACTTCTACAAAGGTAGAAGAAAAAGTAGAAGAACAACGAACATCATCAAGCGAAGACACGAACATGCTGTTAGTGGCTATTAAGCAAATAGCAGAAAATGCAGTGCAAACAGAAAATCGTCTGGCACAGCAAATAGCAGAAAATGCAGTGCAAACAGAAAATCGTCTGGCACAGCAAATAGCCGAAAATGCAGAAAATGCAGTGCAGGCAGAAAATCGTCTGGCACAGCAAATAACGCAAATAGCTGAAAATACATCACAGTTAGAGTCTCGCCTTACACAACAGATTACGGAAAATACTACACAACTACAAAAACAAGTGCAAGAGAAATTTTCAAAATTTGAAGACGAATTAAGCACTTTAAAAAATGACGAAGAAAATTTAAAATCAGAAGTTCTTCAATTAAGTAATCGTGTGCGAGAACTGCAACTACATGGCCCTGCACCATCAACAAATAATCAAAGATTGAAGGCACCCACATTCGATGGAAGTATTCCATTTCAAATTTTCAAACTTCAGTTTGAAAAGACAGCAATGGCCAATAACTGGAATGCAGCGGACAAAGTGGCGTCCTTGTTTGTATCATTGAAAGGACCTGCGGCAGAAATCCTTCAGACTATTCCAGACTGTGAACGGGACAACTATGAGGCATTGATGAGTGCGATAGAAAGACGATATGGTAGTGAGCACCGGAAACAAATATACCAGATCGAACTGCAAAATAGGGGTCAGAAGATGAACGAGTCATTGCAAGAGTTCGCAACTGAAATCGAACGACTGGCTCATTTGGCAAATGCAGATGCACCTGTGGATTACATTGAGAGGGTAAAAATTCAATGTTTCATAAATGGAATTCGTGATGTGGACACCAAACGCGCCACATATGCATTGCCAAAAAGAACGTTTGCTGAAACGGTTTCGCACGCCCTCACACAGGAAACAGCTTCTCTACTAAGTAAACCAGCACACAAAGTACAAAGGGTTGAAATGGAACAACCGGCGCTGATGGAAGAAATATTGAAGACTCTGAAGACAATTGCTGCACAGCGAGTAAATACAACAGGCAGATGTTTCAACTGTGGAAAAGCGGGTCACTTTGCCCGAAATTGCAATATAAAGGTAAACCCATCAAAACGGAAACAACCAACAGAACATCGAAAGGGGATTCACCACAAAAATGCGGATGCATTATCACATCGCCCTTGTCCACTGGAATTTAAACATTGCTCCAAATCAGAAGGAAAAGAAGGTATAATCGACGTGCGATCACTGAATATAGAACCTGAAGATGATTGGACTCCTCACCGCATCAGAATCAATCAGCTGGAGGACCCTGATCTTGCAAAACTGATAATAGCCAAAGAAAATGGGGTACGACCACCAAAGGAACAAATAAGTAGCGAGAGTCCAACTGCAAAAGCATATTGGGCCCAATGGAACAGCATAAACCTCGTTAATGGATACCTTCATCGTACCTGGGAAAGCGAAGATGGCAAACATTCTCGTCTGCTGATCATAGTACCGAAGTCCATGATCCCGAAAGTATTGAAAGAATATCACAATGGACCTAGTGGAGGGCACCTTGGAATTACAAAAACTATAGAGAAGATTAAACAACGGTTCTACTGGATCGGCTGTCGATTTTCCATAGCAGAATGGATAAGTAATTGCGTAGAGTGCATGGCAGCTAAAGGTCCTATAGCCAAAAGTCGCGGTAGGCTACAACAGTACAACGTGGGATCACCATTTGAACGAGTCGCAATGGATGTTGCAGGTCCGTTCCCAACCAGTACGGCCGGAAACAAATATCTACTGGTTGTCATGGATTATTTCAGTAAATGGCCAGAAGTATATGCCTTACCAAACCAAGAAGCGAAGACAATAGCCGAAGCGTTTGTAGAAAATTGGATAACAAGGTTCGGAGTGCCCGTCGAATTACACTCAGATCAAGGCAGAAATTTCGAATCTTCCATTTTCAAAGAAGTCTGTACATTATTGGGCATCCACAAGACACGGACAACAGCGTTACACCCACAATCAGATGGGATGGTAGAGAGATTCAACCGAACGCTCGAAGAACATCTGCGGAAAATCGTTAATAAAGATCAACGGAATTGGGACAAGTGCATCCAGATGTTCCTGCTGGCGTATCGTTCAGCAAAGCACGAGACAACTGGTTACACGCCAGCAAAGATTATTTTTGGATCTGATCTGCGACTCACTGCTGATCTTAAGTTTGGAACGAATCCTACAGCTGTAAGAAATGATGGAGATTATTGTTCTGCCTTAAAGGAAGAAATGAATGAATTGCATCTAATGGTAAGACAGCATACGCATCTGATGAGCAATAAGATGAAGGACCGGTTCGATCAAGCGGCAAATTCAAAAGGTTTTGAAGAAGGTGATCTGGTCCTGTTGTACAATCCACTTCGAAAGAAAGGCTTGTCCCCGAAACTGCAGACAGCCTGGGAAGGACCCTATATGGTGATGAAACGACTTAATGACGTGGTATACCGCATACAAAGAAATGGAAAAGCACGATGTAAAATGAAAGTAGTACATTTGGAGAGGCTCGCCCCATTTGGTTCAAGAGGATTTGTGCCTAATCGGGACGATTAGGCTTTAGTGGAGGGCAGTGTTACAAAAAGTAGTATTAAGTTTTATTTGTATTGCTATATGCATCCCTGATTATGAACAATAGCTGTAGGTATATGGAATAGCATTTGTCTTGTTGTAGACATCTGGCGCCACGGCTGTCTGCTTGTCGAAACAATAGACATCTGGCGCCGCACTGTCTGCTTGTCTAGTTAAACAATTGCTGAGTCTGGCGCCGCGACTGTCAGCTTGCGTCTGGCGCCGTGTAGCCGTATGTGCTGGTAATTTCCAGACGCGATATTCTAGAAGGACACGTCGGCATCAGCGAGAAGTGCGTGGCTATATAAGCCGTGGCAGCGCCAACGTAATCAATCAGTGCTAAGAGTAAACTGCTATAGTGTAGACGAGTTGTGAAATAAAGAGTTGTTGAATTAAATTAAACAGTGTTGATTTTATTTGTCAATCCAGAGATACGAACCTAACAAAGTAAACTAGCAAGAGTAAATTCGTAACAATATTCAATTTGTATTAGTTTATTTTCAATTTGTTCTCTACTAAAATGATATTTTATGTCAATATGTTTAGATCGTTTGTGACAAGAGGGGTTATTAGCAATACTTATACAACCCTGATTATCTTCAAATAATTTAATTGGTTGTTTCAATTTAATTTTTGAACTCTTCATTAACGATTTAAGCCACAATGCTTTTCTAACCGCCTCAAATAAAGCCATATATTCTGCTTCAGTTGATGAAGCAGCCACGGAGTTTTGTTTTCTCGTATTCCAACAAATTACATTTGAATCAAACATTTTAAATAAATATCCTGTTGTACTTTTTCTATCACTCTCACTACCACCCCAATCTGAGTCTACATAACCAATTAAGAAATTATCATAATAAGTATTTTTCTTAAATACTAATTTCGAATCAATAGTCCCCTTCTTCTTCTTCTTTACTGGCGTAGACACCGCTTACGCGATTATAGCCGAGTCAACAACAGCGCGCCAGTCGTTTCTTCTCTTCGCTACGTGGCGCCAATTGGATATTCCAAGCGAAGCCAGGTCCTTCTCCACTTGGTCCTTCCAACGGGGTGGAGGTCTTCCTCTTCCTCGGTTTCCCCCAGCGGGTACTGCGTCGAATACTTTCAGAGCTGGATTGTTTTCGTTCATCCGGACAACATGACCTAGCCAGCGTAGCCGCTGTCTTTTAATGCGCTGAACTATGTCAATGTCGTCGTATATCTCGTACCGCTCATCGTTCCATCGAATGCGATATTCGCCGCGGCCAAGGCGCAAAGGACCATAAATCTTTCGCAGAACTTTTCTCTCGAAAACTCGCAACGTCGACTAATCCGTTGTTGACATCGTCCAAGCCTCTGCACCATATAACAGGGAATTATGAGCGACTTATAGAGTTTTAGACTTTGCTTCTCAATTGCCTACTCAGTCCGAAGTAGCACCTGTTGGCAAGAGTTATCCTGCGTTGGATTTCCAGGCTGACGTTGTTGGTGGTGTTAATATTGGTTCCTAAATCCAAGTCTCGAGTGCGACGACTGTTTGTTTAATGACAGGAGATATTTCGTCTTGCCCTCGTTCACTGCCAGACCCATTTGTTTTGCTTCCTTGTTCAGTCTGGAGAAGTTCAAAAAAAAGTGCTCTAATCGTCACCAAACTTTACGGGATTACTCGTCAGGTCAATCTAAAGATTCTCTGAAAGATTCATTGAAATTGGTTCAGCCGTTTCGGAGCCTACCCGCAACATACAAACATACTTTCTGTTTTACTATATATATATGGCAACACCACAAGCTTATAAAATTTATATTTCGCAAATACAACCATGCGCATTCTATTCGCTTTTAACTTGTATTCGCTTAAGGTTAGTTAAAGAAAATAAAAACGCCTATCGTCCCTTTTTGCATTTGGATCCTGAAGAGCAAACACGTGTTTTATTTCGCTCAGAATCTCTATAATTGGTGACCCTTGACGGTAAGTGAGATGTCGCTCAACGATAGCCTGGCGGTTACTGCTGGTCCAAGCCATGGGGAATTCAACATTACAACACCAATTTTTCCACGTATCCCACTGCCTTTTATGTCAGAAGACAACAGTGAAGCTTATTTTTACTCGTTAAATTTTTGGTTTGAGGCCTCTGGCGTTACAACCGACTCGGCAAAATTTAATATCGTAGCGGCCAGTATACCGCAGGTAAAGTTAATGGTCGATGATGTGCGTGAAGTTCGTATCCACGAGGTATCCGCATCGAATCATACCACAGACAACGACCTGAGGACCGAAATAGCAGAACAGAAACAGCGTTTTGATAGAAATTGGCACGAGTCGACCCATCGGATATGCAATTGATTCCCGTTAATAGTTCACCGATTACGGTTTTTGGAGAAGTCATACTTCGCCTTAACCTCAACTTACGCAGGGATTTTGCTTGGAGCTTTGTGATTGCAAACGTAACCCAAACAATCATTGGAGCAGATTTTTTATCACATTACGACCTTTTACCTGATCTTAATGGACGATGTCTGCTCGACCGCAAAACAGCAGTTAAATCATTTTGCACAGTAGCGCGAATCAATGTATCAAACATTTCAACCATAAGTTCAACCCGAGATTTTTTAAACTCGCTGCGAGAGTTTAGTGACGTAACGCGACCAGCCGCTCCGGATTCTACAACGAAGTCCACCGTGGTTCACCGGATAATTACAAACGGTCAACCAATTTTTTCTCGGCCAAGACGGTTGTCGCCTGAAAAGCTGACTGCAGCGCGCGCTGAATTCGAGCTCTTGATGAAACTGGGCACATGTCGGCCATCCAGCAGTAATTGGGCTAGCCCATTACATATCGTGCGCAAGACCGACTAGTCATGGAGACCGTGTGGAGACTACCGCGCGCTTAGAGCGGTAACCGTCCCGACAAATACCCTCTGCCGTTCCTGCACGATTTCAATAATATTTTTGCTGGAAATTCAACATTTTCAAAAATCGATCTACAGAAGGCCTTTCACAAGATCCCAATCGATCCCAATAGTAGGGGAGCCCAAGAGGGGATTTTTGCAGTTACTTAAGCGTGTCAGAAAACTATATAGGGAGAAACATTGCACCCTTTTATGTACCCCTACCAAATATGAGCCCTTAATATGGAGGCGTGCGTTGGGGGGGGGGTTCGTCAGATTAGAAAAAAAATCGATCCTTCGGGAAACTCAAGCGCGTCAGATTAAGAGATGGTATGTTAAATGCATGAAGACGAGTGTATATTTCAATATTCTGACAGTTTGAGGGTGGCTTAGAGAAATAGCAGGGTGACAAATCTGTAAAAAAAAAACGTCACCTTGAAATACTCGAGCGCGATAGATTTTTTTTTTCATTGTAAAGGTAATTCTGTCAGAATCATGAAAACACAAATACTGGGGCTCACGTCTTATTAATCCGAAAGGACGACAGTTGTACTATACTATTATGAATAAGCATAATAAACTGGATATAATATCTCCTGGTAAGCCGACATACTGGCCCAGTGATAGAAGAAAAATACCAGACTTAATAGATTTTGCTGTAGTCAAAAATATAGATAGATCGCTTATGACAGACACATGTACAGACTTATCATCTGATCATTCTCCTGTACTAATAAAGTTATACGAACAGCCCATGTTATTTGAGCCGAAAGTTTCTCTAACATCACATAAAACTAACTGGTTGAAATATAGAAAGTATATCAGCACCCACATCAATATTGATTGCAAAATAAATACAGGAAGAGACATTGATGAAAATATAAAAGAAATTAATGACGTAATAATTAATGCAGCTGTATTGGCAACACCAAAAAGAAACAACAAACCAGTTGGTTTTAGAAAGATCACCAATAATGAAATAGAGAAACTTGTAAATGAGAAAAGGCGAGCTAGGCGGGAATGGCAGTTAAATCGATCCCCTTCAACTCTGCTTCAACTGAAATCTGCTGTACGAAAGTTAAAAAAAGCGCTTAAACGCGAAGAGGAACACAACACTGAAAATTATATAAAGAAACTGTGTCCAAATTCTCGCAAGCAAAATTCTCTTTGGAAAGCACAAAAGTCTTTCAAGCCACCAGTAGATTCCAACATGCCTCTAAGACAGTTGAATGGTAATTGGGCACGTAGTGATGAGGATAAGGCAAATTGCTTTGCAAATCACCTAGAAAAGGTATTTCAACCCAATTGCCCAAAGAACAACTTTGAGTTGCCAACCTTGCCCAATACCGCAAAAGAGTCGCATGTGTCTATTAGGACTTCTACTTCTGAAGTTACTAGAATAATAAAAGAGCTTAACCCCAAAAAATCACCTGGACATGATAATATTACCCCAAAAATGCTAATTGAGTTACCAAATATTGCCGTAAAGGTGCTCTCTTTGCTCTTCAATGCAATTCTTAATCTCGGACACTATCCAAATTCGTGGAAAAAGTCGCAGATCATCTTGATAGACAAACCTGGGAAAGACTTAACACAGCCGTCTTCATACAGACCAATCAGTCTTCTACCCTGTCTTTCTAAGATATTTGAAAAATTGTTACTATCAAAGATGACTCCTTTCCTCCACGAAAATAATATAGTACCAATGCACCAATTTGGGTTTCGTGAAAAACATAGCACGATTGAGCAAGTAAATAGAATTACTAACGAAATAAGAAAAGCATTTGAGCACAGAGAGTACTGTTCAGCTATATTTCTAGACGTGGCATGAGGGCCTTTTATACAAGATTAAAAATATTCTACCTTCAAAGTTATATAAAACATTGGAATCGTATTTAAAAAATAGAAAATGTATGGTAAAAGTGGGAGATTTCATATCTGATGAAAGACAGATAAGGGCTGGTGTACCCCAGGGCAGTGTTCTAGGCCCAACACTATACATCATATATACAGCAGATCTTCCAACAGCTAACAATGTATTAACTTCTACTTTTGCGGACGACACAGCTATAGTGAGCCGTAACAAATGCCACATAATAGCATCAAGAATATTAGCCGAGCACTTAAAGTTTGTCGAAGAATGGCTAGCTAACTGGCGTATAAAGGTAAATGAACAAAAGTGTAAGCATGTTACATTTTCGCTTAGACCAAAAATGTGTCCGGCAATAAAAATTAACAATGTTTTAGTACCCCAAGCGAATGAAGTAACCTATCTTGGTATTCACCTAGATAGAAGACTTACGTGGAAAAAACATATATCTAGTAAAATAACTTGCATGAAGATAAGAGCTGCAAATTTAAATTGGCTATTAAATAAAAACTCCAAACTTAGCCTAGACAACAAAGTGCTTTTATATAATGCGGTCATAAAGCCGATTTGGATGTATGGCATTCAACTGTGGGGTACGACCTGTGCAACTAATATAGACATAATACAAAGGTTCCAATCAAAAATGCTTAGATCAATCACGTGTTCACCATGGTACATGCGTAATGAGAATATCCATAACGACCTTGGTATTTCTATGGTAAGGAAAGAAGTTGAAGACAGCAGAATTAAATAAAGGGTGATTTTTTTGAGGTTAGGATTTTCATGCATTAGTATTTGACAGATCACGTGGGATTTCAGACATGGTGTCAAAGAGAAAGATGCTCAGTATGCTTTGACATTTCATCATGAATAGACTTACTAACGAGCAACGCTTGCAAATCATTGAATTTTATTACCAAAATCAGTGTTCGGTTCGAAATGTGTTTCGCGCGCGTGTTTTGTTCAGCGATGAGGCTCATTTCTGGTTGAATGGCTACGTAAATAAGCAAAATTGCCGCATTTGGGGTGAAGAGCAACCAGAAGCCGTTCAAGAACTGCCCATGCATCCCGAAAAATGCACTGTTTGGTGTGGTTTGTACGCTGGTGGAATCATTGGACCGTATTTTTTCAAAGATGCTGTTGGACGCAACGTTACGGTGAATGGCGATCGCTATCGTTCGATGCTAACAAACTTTTTGTTGCCAAAAATGGAAGAACTGAACTTGGTTGATATGTGGTTTCAACAAGATGGCGCTACATGCCACACAGCTCGCGATTCTATGGCCATTTTGAGGGAAAACTTCGGACAACAATTCATCTCAAGAAATGGACCCGTAAGTTGGCCACCAAGATCATGCGATTTAACGCCTTTAGACTATTTTTTGTGGGGCTACGTCAAGTCTAAAGTCTACAGAAATAAGCCAGCAACTATTCCAGCTTTGGAAGACAACATTTCCGAAGAAATTCGGGCTATTCCGGCCGAAATGCTCGAAAAAGTTGCCCAAAATTGGACTTTCCGAATGGACCACCTAAGACGCAGCCGCGGTCAACATTTAAATGAAATTATCTTCAAAAAGTAAATGTCATGAACCAATCTAACGTTTCAAATAAAGAACCGATGAGATTTTGCAAATTTTATGCGTTTTTTTTTTAAAAAAAGTTATCAAGCTCTTAAAAAATCACCCTTTATATATGTAAACTCCGTGATCACCCAAACCCTTTGGCTAATGCTTTGGTACATTCCTGCAATCAAACACGCCTTAAAAGAAGAGATATGCCCGCGTACTGAGGAGCAATGTATCACCAAAACACCTCAATCATTTGCTTGAGCGTGTCTAGTTTTTAAATAGGTTTAAGATTTTATTACTTATTGTTAGGCTTTCAAAACAAAAAGCAGATTCAATAAATAAAAAAGATATTGAAACAAAAAAAAAAAAAAAAAAAAAAAAAGAATCATGAAAATCATATAATCTGACAATTTCCGTGGGGCGATACAGGTAAAATCGTCGATAAAAGGTCAAGCGTACTAATCACTATAGCGTGGTTGTTGTTAGTAAACGCTTGACACTTTTTTACATCCATTGTAAAAATGAGTGACGTTAGTGTCAAATGTGTTTACTGTGGCGAAGAAACGTATGAAGAAAAAAGTTTATTCCACAAACTAAATTTTTTTTATTAATATTTAGATCTATTTTCATATTAATAAATTATTCAATTTTCTATACATATACATATGTATATGTATACACTGTTTTTATTACATCCTGTAACAAAAACAAGAACCAAACAGAATTCTTCCACTTTTAAATCGTCAGATTAACGATATGCCTCTATATAATTGTCAGATTATCTTTTGGGAAGACTCTGACATGAAGTTCATCCCACTGTATAAAAATCTGACGCGCTCGATTATCTCAAGGTCACCTTTTTTTTACAAGTTTTAAAATCAATAAATGACTTTTGTCCACGTCGAAATTGTCAGAATATTAAATAGTACACTTTTTAGAGGTTCATTAACATTCGCTTAGAAAATCTGACGCGCTCGAGTAACTTATTATTTTTTTTTTAACCTGTCATTACGGCCTTCAACCCTGACTTGATTGTCAGATTAATATATATCGACTATCAGAAATACAATGCGCGTATATACCATAAATGACTGACGCGCTTGAGTATTTTCATGTGACTGTTTTTTTTTTTTTACAATTTTGACACCAATTTCCCCCTCTTCTCCCCACTAAAATGGAAAACTTCACCTAGAATTTTTTTTTTTTTAAACGTTATCTTGACAATCTAGTAAGTCTCCATGACGCTCCAGTAACTGCAAATTTAGCACTCCGGGCTCCCCTACTACAATGACATTTGTAAAACTGCCATCACAATTTCTTTTGGGTTGTACGAATTCACGCACATGACCTTAGGGTTGCGTAACGCGGCACAAACATTCCAAAGAGTTATCGACGAAGTTTTCCGCGGCATAGATAATGTGTTCACCTACCTGGACGACAAATGCGTCGCATCACGCTCCCCAGAAGAACATCGCGCACATCTTCATATAATTTTTCAACGATTATGCCAACACAACTTAACAAAAAACGTAGCCAAATCAGTGATTGGTGTATCAGAGCTGCATTTCTTAGGGCATTTAATCACGAAGGATGGAATCAAGCCGCTGCCTAGCCGCATTGAAGCGATTCGCTTATTCAAACTTCATGCAGTCTTAAACGATTCCTAGCTATGATAAATTTTTATAGATCGCTACTTCCAAACCCACTTTCGCACCAAGCACCTCTTTTCAAAATGTGTTCTGGAAATAAGCGCAATGACAACACGCCACTGAACTGGACGAACGACAACATAAGGTACATTGAGGCTCGCAAAGAGGACCTCGCTAATTGCGCGCTTCTGGCGCACCCGCTCCCGAACGCTCCTCTTTCATTATGGGTCGACGCATTTGACTACGCTGCAGGCACCGCTCTACATCAAATTTCCAATGGATCACTTCAACCTTTAGCCTCTTTACAAAAGCTGAGCAGCGGTACAGTACCTCCGATAGATAGAGATAACTGCGATATTTCTCTCCGTCCGTCATTTTCGCTTCATGCTTGAAGCAAGAAATTGCCACGTTTACACCGACCACAAGCCGCTATGCTTTTCGGCAACGACTAGAAAAAGCATCTGATCGTCAGGCACGTCAATTGGATTTTATTGCGCAGATCACGACAGACATTCGTCACGTACCAGGGGTACAAAATGTTACAGCAGATCTGCTGTCTCGAATCGAAGCCATAACAACTGATCCAATAAGTTTTGATGACTTGGCTGAAGATCAGAAAAACAACAACGAGTTAAAATCATACTTAGAAGGTAAAATTAGTCATTCGCTTCTACTAACCAGTATTGTTATCATCTCTAGTACTAAGAAAGTCTATTGCGATACTTCAATTGGTCGACTACGCCTTCATAACAAAACGATTCCGACAAACAATTCTTTGCGCAACGCACAACATATCTCACCCAGGCACGAGGGTAACTGCGAAACTGATGACTGAACGCTTTACGGAATACAATGCATCCAGTGGCAACGCAACAAAGTCATCCGGCACAACTCTTCACGCCGACCCCGGACCTGGGCCGGCAATTTGAAAGTAAACCTTTCGATCAACTCATGCAATGCCTAGGGGTCAGGCATCTACGGACGACCACTTATCATCCACAGACGAATGGCATGGTCGAACGATGGCACCGAACGCTTAAGTCAGCAATATTGTAACACAATCACAATCAATGGACCTCGTCGCTGCCACTAATCTTGTTGGGGTTTCGTAGTTCTTTTAAGGCCGACATAAGTGCTTGTCCAGCTGAACTAGTTTACGGGACTACCTTGCGTTTCTTCTTCTTCTTTACTGGCGTAGACACCGCTTGCGCGATTATAGCCGAGTCAACAACAGCGTGCCAGTCGTTTCTTCTCTTCGCTACGTGGGGCCAATTGGATATTCCAAGCGAGGCAAGGACCTTCTCCACTTGGTCCTTTCACCGGAGTGGTGGTCTTCCTCTTCCTCTGCTTCTCGCGGCGGGTACTGCGTCGAATACTTTCAGAGCTGGAGTGTTTTCATCCATCCGGACAACATGACCTAGCCAGCGCAGCCGCCGTCTTTTAATTCGCTGAACTATGTCAATGTCGTCGTATATCTCATACAGCTCATCGTTCCATCGTGATATTTCGTCTTGCCCTCGTTCACTGCCAGACCCATTTGCGTTGCTTCCTTGTTCAATCTGGAGAAAGCAGAACTAACGGCGCGGGTGTTGAGACCGATGATATCAATATCATCGGCATACGCCAGCAGCTGTACACTCTTATAAAAGATTGCACTTGCTCGATTAAGTTCTGCAGCTCGAATAATTTTCTCCAGGAGCAGATTGAAAAAGTCGCACGATAGCGAGTCGCCTTGTCTGAAACCTCGTTTGGTATCGAACGGCTCGGAGAGGTCCTTCCCGATTCTGATGGAGCTTTTCCTTGCGTTTGCCTTCTGAGTTTTTCGTGGATGGTGGCCCATCAACTACCGAAGTGGAGACCGTAGCACATTCCCGACGTGTCATGCGAGACTTACGCTCCATAGATACCGCTTGGCATTTCACACAGACCTTCAAAAATGCGATCAGGTGTTTGTACGAGATTTATCAGTCAAGCCATCATTGTCACCGCCGTATAAAGGCGCGTACAAAGTATTGCATCGCCATTCAAAATATTTTGCCATCGACGTTAATCATCAAGCCGTGAATGTTTCGATTGATCGTTTGAAGCCAGCCTATACTGTCGTACCCTCTCTCTAGGAGGGGAGTACTGTGGCAGCATCACAAGCTTATAAAATTTATATTTCGCAAATACAACCATGCGCATTTATTTCGCAAATGCAACCATGCGCATTCTATTCGCTTTTAACTTGTATTCGCTTTAGGTTAGTTAAAAAAAATAAAAACGCCTATCGTCCCTTTTTGCATTTGGATCCTGAAGAGCAAACAAGAGTTTTGTTTCGCTCAGAATCTCTATATATATATAGATTACAACAACGGAAGTTGCAGTGCAAACGCCACATTCCAAATCGGTTAGTAGGGTCCCGAGATATGGAATTTCACCAAAAAGTGGGCAATGAGACGCCCATCGTTCAATTTTTACCACGCTTTCTATAAAACCTTCTAGGCGAAAAATGTTTACGTTTCCAGCGCATAGGAGCGAGGTTTTCAGCCGATTTCATCCATTTTCACACATTGGTAGGACTTCTTGTAATATTCATGCTGAGCGAATTTGGTGTGGTAGCTTTAATGGTTTAGGAGATATGCACTTTAAACATATAAGAGGGCGGGGCCACTCTACTCCACTACTGCGATCCCTTGTGCCAAATTACAGTTTTATATCTTAATTTAGTGCTTAATTATGGCACTTTATAGGTTTTCGTTTAATGGCGATTTGTGGGTGGGGCATTGGTCCGATTACGCCTATATACGGACTCGTTTTTTTTTGTATGAAGGAACCTGCATACCAAGTTATATCAAGATATCTCAATTTTTACTCAAGTTACAGCTTGCACGGACGGACAAATGGACAAACAGACAGTCAGCCGGATTTCAACTTTTCTCGTCACCCTGATCATTTATACATATACATACTTGTTTATACAGTCTCGTTTATATACGTAAAACCGTTAGGTGAACAAAACTATAAAATTCTGTAGCAACTGGTTGCAAGAGTATATAAATAATACCCACTGACCAATATATTCGGCATAAAACTTGTTACAATAACTAATATTATAAGAAGAAGTAAATGTTGGTTGGGGGTAATATTGACTCCATTTTATTTATTTTAACCAATACTACAGACTAATAAAATGCTCACAGACTTTCATCAAAGTTTCTCACATACAATCACCAATCATATGGGGTAAAATGAAAGTGATGTTCGAAAATCCTGATATTACTTATAAGGGGGCTAGGCCAAGTTTTCAATGAGATGTATCCATTTTAAGCACAAAGATACAATATTATGAGCAAAACACGCTCTCCTGATTTGGTACTACTAGGGGGACAACGGCGTTGGGGCGTAAAACCACATGGATCTTTCTTTATAACCATCAACCCCCGCCTACCACGGCCAGACCAAAAAGCAATTTGGATCTGAAGTATTGCCTGCGTGCCCCGCTTTCAAACTTTCAATACGTGAGTCATCGCTATGAAAATGAACTAGGGTGTTTTACTTATAACAGGTATCTTTTTGCCTAAAATAGATAAATTTGGGCGAAAACTTGAGTTACTAATATCAGGATTTTCGAACATCTGGCTGACTTTACTCTATATGATTAGTTTTTTAGTGCTTGGATTTCGATCCTAAGGTTGACGTTTTACACCATAAAGTATTTCACTGGGTTTGAAAGTTGCTTACTTGTTTATTATAAAGTTTTACCAGTACCTATGAGGATTTCGCCTGCTTTGATCTTTTCAAGTTGTATAAAATGTTTGGTAACAACCGACTTACCCCCGATCGTAATATACTGTTAATTTATTTTTCATATGATGCGCTACTTAGTATAATATTTGCATATAGTATAATACATCAGAGTGTTCAAAATTACAAAGCAATTTAAATAGTTTATATTACTTAAATCAATGAATATATTATAAAAATAGTATAATTTTAAAGTATTGTCATTGTTTCTAAAGAAGGTACAAATCCGTTGTTCTCGAAAGAAAATATACTAATTACTTTGTAAATATTTCTTATTTTTAGGATTTGATGTTATTTTTTATGATCTAATTTTACTGAGATTTTAGATTTGTACTCTTATTATTAGTGCTAGTTGTATTTCGTGGTGACAAAAATGGATAATATTGGCCTATTCAACTTGAATAGGTAAATACGATAATAATATATAGAAGAATAAATACAGAAAATATGCATTTTGTCTGTAAGAATAGAGGACGTTAAAAAAAGCTGTACATTCAAAGGAAAAAAATAAAAATATATGTTTAGTTTCAAGTCTGCATTGCAACTTGAATATAACTAGTATTCCTTTGTTTATAATTTATTTTAAGATAACCTCTGAGTTTCATTTGACTTTGTAATGCTTTCAATAAACGATTTTATATTAAATTATATATTCACTAAAATAAAACCTTATAAGCGTAAAATCGTCTTCATTCAAATGTAAGTCCTATTATATCTAAATAAATTCTCAAAAATAGTATATTAACGACTGATATAAAATCCACAATTATTTCCTATTAGAGTTAATTTAAGTATATTGAAATTAACAAGACGTTTGATGATGCTTCATACAAGTACATTGCAGATAAGGGGTACAACATTTTTTCCTAAATAATGTCAACATAGGAATAAATAGAAAAAAAGTTTCCAATATATTTCAATGTTCGAAATAACTTTTATAAAAACTATCTTACATTAATAAGATTTAAAAAAAAATAGTTTGTTAAGAGTTAGCTTAATACTCATATGAAGCAAAAAATTAATAGGTATATTAAAATAGTTGACTTTGAAGAGTTAGGCTGGTAGATGCATTAGCATACATTTGTATAATGTTGATGGGCTTCGATCGAAAGTGCCTTGTCAGATCAAATATTACGTAAAAGCAAGTGTTAAGTTTATAAAAATGCCAGACCAGATGATAAAACCTACAAATATCAGAACCAACCAACATTATTTGTATTCTTCGGTCATAAAGTCATACCGCTATAATATCTTTGCTTGTGATATACTCGTACATAAGAATAATGATCATAAAACAGTATTCTAACCAACTATGATTCAGTAGAGATTACGCCAAGTACTCGGCATTATTTTTTCGCTTTAGGTTGTTATAGATGTGAAAAAGAATTACAAACATAGAAACATAGAAAACACTTTGTTAGATCAGAAATTAAGTTAATGGTGAGAAAGTTTTAATGCAACGAAAATCCTAATGTTGCAAGAAAATGTTATTTTTAAGTAAATATTCTTAAAATTAGTATCTCGCATAATGAAAATAAGTGAAATCGAACAAAAACCACGTCTACTTTACTAATACCACCATTTCAGAGATCTGTTGGTGCCAAAATTAGATTATTCGGGTCAAGATTTTCCCTAGACAGCATTTCAAATATCTGGTTAGGTTTATCCATATATGTATATAGATATATCGGTCAATATGTGAGTTATGTTAACGAGGTAGGTCCGTTATGCATTCAAAGTTTGTGCCTTGTCAGATCAAAAGTTTAGTGTCTGAGGGGGTCTAAGTGTTTTGTGTCGGATTTGTGATAAAGGTTATAAGGCGGACATAAAGCCAGAGATGTAAGTCTGTATATCGATGCCTTACTTTCTCAATCTCGCATCTTAAAAAAGGTAACTTTTCAGGAAAGAAAAAAAACTGCTTATTTATTTACCGTCACTGTTTATGCAAAAATTGAAATGCAATTATTAAGGAATGAATTAAGGCGATGTACATAAGTAAAAATAATATACTTATCTCTTTTAATTTACGCATAAAACGAATTTTTTAAGATACGAGTTTACTGCATTAAAAATCATTTTCATTTTGGAAACTTCATTAAAAAGATACTCGTTTGCTGCACTTATTATATGTATACAACGAAGATATTTCAAAATAATTTAATGAAAACAATATTTTGTTTGAAATGAAAGTTTTATTGTTTAGAGAATATTATAAAAAACAGAATTCATATTAATTTATTTTAATTTAATCCTATTATTGGTATGGCAAGTTGTCATAAAATGAATGATAGTCAGCTGGAATCATGCGTTTTAAGTCTTGCAAGTTGTCATATTTTCTTTTAGAAATCGGTAATTGCCGATTATAGAGGCCCGCTGCTGCACTTGTGGTCGCAATTTACGATGAGGTAATAGTTTTCACTCTTCATCAATACATAATTTATATTGAGCTCCGTCATTTAAGGTATATTTGAGAGCTCGCAAATCAACAACACATGGATCGCCCTTCTTAGTGCCTGGTCGAATTGACTTCAAGTAAAGTAAACTGTGATTTAAATAATTAACGCGATAAGGTTGCGACAATCTGGATTGGTTTATAACCGATCCGTTCTATGGAGGCATCTACAGAATCGCACTCCATTTGAGTGTGGCCTACTACCAAATATTTTTGTTGAATTTCTGCATGGTGAGTTATTGCATACTGTTGCAAGGCATTCGAAAGTGTCACGTTTCGATTTTGGGCACAGCACCCGTCATTGTAAATTATTATTGGTTTCGATTTATCTTCCAATTTCTCTAAAAAGTCCAACAAACAAGAAGTAAAGACATTAGAGTCCATGCCGCCTTCGGCTTCATGCCAGACATAGCAAGTAACATTTTTATCAAATTCGTTATAAATTGCGAATTGGTGCACACAGAGTTTTGTTTTGAAGTAGTTTGCTCCAGTTGAAAGTAGAGAAATTGTTTGCACTGCTTGCAAGTCTACCGTGAACATTTGAATATCGCCTTTTAAACAAAGTTCCTTGTCTTCGGATTTCTCTTTCCTAGCACGCTCCTTATTTTTTATATGAATCTGATATTCAAACTCTGGGACATTTGTATTTTTGTAAGCAAAGCAGATATCACATTGGTCTTTTTTGGGCTTGAATATACTTATATTGGCTTTGTGTACAGCGTCTAAAAAGCGTTTGTACGTGGCTTTTTCAGTCTCATCAATGTTGCGATCTATCAAATATTTTTCAAAATCTTTGTAAACTTCTGCCTAAGTATTGTACTGTACGTCGACATATTCTTTATTTGTACTTTGTCGGCAATAATGTGAAGGCATTTTAGGCAAATTCTGCAGAAAATAGTTCACGTGATTTACTTTGGCAACGTTTGTTTTGCTTTTTTGATTTACTGTTTTACTTTTCTTTACCAAGCCAAGGTTGCTTGTATGTTGATTGCCAGTAACCCATTTGGACACGCTCTATTCACCAAGAGACAGGGTACCCAAAAACAATTTTTTACAAACAATCTTGACCTCTCCTGATGTTTTTAAAGTGTAGACTAATGTGTTTACTCGCCGAGAAATAGTAGCAGTCGTTCTTGAAGTGACCGGTCTTTGAGACACCATAGCAACGACAAACGCCTTTTTTTCTTCCCATGACAGTGACCAAAATACTTTAAAAATATCCTTCCTATCTTCTTCTGTAATTTCGTTGCACTGCTTACCAAATTTTTGGGCACATATTTCCGAACGGCATCGAACTTTCACAGTTCTTTCTTTTCTAATTTGCATTACTCCAGTCTCTTTTTTACTCGTCTTAATCGATGAATATTCCCGACTACGCATTCGCTTATGTTTTTGGCGGTTTCTAGTCCAGTTTTGCTTATCTCCCTGGCCTTTCCGTGCTCTTTTTATTTTAATGACACCAGAGGATTCATTCAACAATACTGAAGAAGATCCATTCTCAGATAGATCTGATTCAGTGCTGGGATGGTACTCGCTTTCATTTGCGGAAAAGTCGGATTCTGAGGAGAAGCCAGAGTTATCAGAACCTACTGAGAGAAAATGTCCTGTTTTCTCATCAAAAATTACGTTTCCAGTATGTTGTGTTTCTGGTTCGTGGCATTGATTCTTGATAACAAAATTACCGGTTTCAGCATCAAGAACGGCGATTTTTTTTTTCAAGAATTTCTACAGGTGAACTATCTCTTGGACTTGTACCAAGACGGGTAGCCACAGACTCAATTCGAGTGAACGCAGTGCTGCAATTTACTGATGCCTCATTCATATTAAGTGCAGCTTAAGTGGAATTTAAATTCAGTTAAAACTAACACTCTTTCACACATGCCTTGTATGGCATTTTTTTTAATAATGAAAAGCAAACTCTTCTGAAATAAATATTCACCAAGCAAAAAGATAACATAAATAACTGCAATGCAATGACTAATATTCACTTCACACTATTTTCACTGCAAGTACTACAAGGAAACGGTAAATTTTTGTTTTTGAAGTTTCGTTCTAGCGTCGCTCTAGCCGACGAATAACGGGACTCCATACATTAAGCTGTAAATATACATAACTACACGTCTTCATGCTATAGCAAAAGAAAATAAAAAGATCTTTTTGGAGAATAAGAAAACGATTAATACTCAATTAAATATACATGTATATTGAGATAAGAGTTTGACACAGTTACGAAAACAGGATTGCATGAGATACCAAGTTTTGTATTCTTAATTTTTTTACGATAGACACAACTTATTGAGATAGGAAGTTGTTGCAGTTATGGAACAGAGAAATAGCAATCGTTTGATATGAAAATCTCAAAACCGCAATTTTTTAAGATACGAGGTTGAGAAAGTAAGGCATCGATATACTATTTTTGCACCAGATAGCAGGTCCTTTGTTCTATTCCTATCAGATTTGCTTTGTTATCTTACAGCTTGTTGTTGTGTTCCGTTTGCTCTGTTCGATTTGTTCAAAAGTTCAATTTTTATAGTTCATATCCAGTGATCTTAAAGCCTTCCTGCAGTTGTTGACTATTTTGAAATTAATCTGTGGTGTTGACAAACCAAGTAAGCCACCTGGCTGTCCGTGTACATGGCTGCTTTCTGTATCCTCTTGCAGTTATTCAATTGAACTTCACAAGCCTTCTCTATATCTAGTATTTCCGCTTGAAAGATGCTGGCTGAAATTGTTGGGCGAGTTAAATATACCTAATTTTGAAACAAAATATGTTATTATGCTTAAACACAGCTACAAATATATTTTTATAATTTTTTCCAGTTCTTTTGAAAATTAAAAAATGGATATTTTAGTTCTGTTTGTCATTTATCATCTATTATTTGCAGTATATGGATTTAAGGTAAGTAAATATGTGTTTTTACTCTACTATTTTTGTTCAAGTAATTCGTTAGCCACACATTCGGTCATACCTCCTTAATAAATATAATATTAGTAAAAGTTGGGGGAAATGTTTAGTATCGCGCCGGTTTAGTATCGTTTATGGAGAAAAACAGGGAGGGCTACCCCCCTCACGCCCACTTATTGGAAAGAGGAAGGATAGAACTTTTAAATAAATAAGAAAACCAAAATGTTTCAGTGCAATGTATATACATATTTAATTGCATTTATTAATGATACAAAGGGATCCGGGGTGACCGATGTACTTTTGTGTAGTACTCCTTTCTGCGTTGGCGGCCTTCGGCCGCGCTTTAAAAAAATAATTCTGGTCGGTCCAACACCGGGGTGTATCAATTTTTTTTCGCATAGAACTCTTTTTTGCGTGGGCGGCCTTCGGCCGCGCTCTAAAAAAATAACCCTGGTCGACCGAATACCCGGAGTGACTGATGTACTTTCGTGTAGTACTCCTTTCTGCGTTAGCGGCCTTCGGCCGCGCTTCAAAAAAAAACCCTGGTCGGTCCAACTCCGGGGTGTATCAATTTTTTTTCGCATAGAACTCTTTTTTGCGTGGGTGTATTTTATTTAAAGATTTACAAAGAAATTAACAATCAAAAGCAATTAAAAATATTACTAGTGGGTTTTATAATTCATAAGTAATATATGTGCGTGAAAATGTATCCATAATTGGTTTGGTACAATGCACAACAGATAAAAATACACTAGCATATATTGAGAAATTTGCAAAAAATAGCATTTTTTAAAGTGAAGTTTTGGAAATATTTGTGAACCGATTTTTATAAAATATGTTTTAAAATAAAGTTCAATAATTTAAGTATACATGCGTGTTTAAAATTTTCAATTTGGTTCTCTCGTTTAGGTACAGTGAGCCAAAATTAACCGGCGCAATACTAAACCCAACCCAAAGTTGGCCAGTGTTGCAGTATTTCAGTTATTCGTATTTGTACCCACGTATTTTTGATAAACCCATATGTATTCCCAATTCAAATGCATTTCTAAATATGTACCATAGTGTGTTATGAAAATGGGTAAAATTGGTTAATAATCACGAAAATCGTTCACCCAACGGCTATGCTGATAACTAATGAAAGTTCGAATCTATTTATGTAAGTAATAATAAAACACAGATGCTTTTTATGCAAATTGGGCAACGGAACAAGTTTCAAAACAAGTTAAATCGAAACAAGTCAAATTCTTTCACATAATTTTTAAATAAAACTTTATATATGAGAAATATAATTTCGTTCATTTTCGCACTTTAACATAAAAATGTCAAAATAATGTTGTGTACTGAATTCTGTTGCAATTAGCCGAGTATTTCCTGAGCTATAGACTTTCTTCTAATAATGGGCGGTGTTACACCCATTGTCCAATTTAAATACCGACCGATAAAGTTCTCCTATACGATGTCAGGTGAAAAATTAAATATTTCTAGCGCAAATATGTACCTTCCTTTTAGTACCAACATAAACATTATACGTGGAGTGTGTATCATCTGATTTAACCCTTTCATCATAAAGAAATGACTTCCATCCAGATAAAATTCCACAAAAAAGTTAAAATTTAACAAATAGAAGTGACACAAATATACATATACATATAAAATATATTTAAAAAACAAGTAAGCAAGGGCTAAATTCGGTGCAATCGAACACTTTATACTTTTGCAATTTGCAGGAACTAAAGCCAGGGAAATACCTTAAGGTGTAAAATGTCAGCCAAGTCAGTCTGGTCCCGAGATATGTGAATCCCCACTAAAAAAATGGGCGGTCCCACGCCCATCGTCCATTTTCACACCGTCTCCCGGCGGTTAAGTTTTGTGTCTCTGACGTATTCAGTTATTGAATTATCGCGCTTTTAGTAGTTTTTGACAGTACTGTTATAAGGGGACTGTGGGGGTTATCCTACGATTTTATCCATTTTCACACTGTCGGTAAAAGTTTTCATAAGACGGATTACAAATTTGGTTGTTGTAGCATAAGTGGTTTAGAAGATAGTTAAGCGCATTAAACTTGTTTGAGGGTGGGCCTTGTTTTTGCAAATACGAAATACGATAAAAACGCGTAACTTACTTATTCAATATGAAAATCTCTTATGTATTAACTAACTACTTAAAATAGTGTTTGGTATTGTTTGTATACTTATGTATGTACAAAAATATTTTTAAAATTCAACCAGTAATTTCAATAAATTGATTTTCGTTGAAATTCTTATTTATAAGAAAGAGTCTTATTTTTAAAATACTTTGCATATACATATATGAAATTTGTTCTGAAATTTTATCAGAGCAGTCTACAATGAGTCATTTTATTTCGTAACATATGTATTTTAAATGAGCGCATATTCCAAAAAATATAAAACAAGTCAGTTGCTAAAAGTCCTAAAGATCATTTCTGAAGAAGAAAGACAATGTATGTTAACCCGAGCCCTGACACAATCGCTTAAAGGACATGTTTACAGCCTTGTACATAAACCATCCAAAATTATCGGAAGCGTAAACATTGTTTCACCTCCGATACAAAACAAAATGTCAATTAGGCGTCATAGTAGAACAGTTCGCATTAAATGACAACAATTTCATTATGGCTTGAAAACTTCATTATGGCTACGAAAACGAAAGAATATTGGTCGATAAGCAAATAACGATTTTAATGAACTTGCCAAAAGAAACAAGAGAAGAATTTATCAAACTTCCATCCACAGTTTCCAACTGTTTGTTTGTTTTATCAACACAAAACAATCTCACAGATAACTGGGACCCAATTCTGGTAAATGTATGCACCGCAGAATTATCTTTATTGCTATGGGAATAATCGCTCTGGACAAGAAACAATTGCCAAACCTGGCAACAAAAGACAGATAGTAGCAGCAACAATTTAAACAGAAGCTTCTCCAAAAGTCAAACGTTGACATCAAAATTACAAAGAATCGTAACGCAAAATACGCACAGGGGGGCATAAACTCAAATTTTACAAAAAATTAAGTATCATTGACCGAAACAAGTTTTTAAAGTCAAAAAAATTACAAACTCCTTGTCCTATGCGCATAGGCTTAAATATTGCGAAAACAAATTTAATTCCATTTATTGACATAATTCGATATTCTATATTACACATTTTTCCAGTTCACCTTATAAGTATCATTGTTAGAAGGGCCACAGGTTTAGTTACAACAACAATTCCCGAAGTGTCAAATCCAGAAAATTGCCAAGAAGCACCAATCTGTTCAAAGACGTTAAAAACCCAATCGCTACACTGCGAAAATCAAAGTAGACTACCACTATTCACAGCAGTCGTCTCCAACGAACAGCGAGGAGAACTGTTTAAACGTAGGGCCTTAATAGAGCAAGGATCACAACGATCATTTATATCGTCTAGGGCACAATAATTTCCTTAATTTTCTCCCAAGTGGATAAGCGCATTCAAGCAGAAGCTATTGTCTTACCGCAATTAATAATATGCTTCCAAGATTTCATACCTTAAGCTAGCAGATCCCAACTGCAAGACCCCGCTAATCTATTTAAGATTTTCTAATAGGCAGCGATCTCGTATCACAGATAATACTCGAAGGTATTGAGAAAATTTCAAACACACTTCAGTCACAAAATACTATTTTTGGTTGGATCCTAAGTGGAATAGTTAATGAACCAGTTACCACCATGACAAATCCAGTTGAGAAAATCTCAAATTTAATTAATTTGCGTTTAACAAAATCTTGGGAGTTAGAAGAACTCCCCTCATATTAATCATAACCCCTGATGATCGGTGCTGTACGGACTTTTACAAAGCCACAACTACTAATTGTGGCCGGTACGTTGGACGAATACCACTAAAGTAAGAACACTTGCCTTAGGTCATTGCCGAACTTGTGCAATACAGAAGTTTTTAAGTATGGAAAAAACCCTGCTTAAAAAAGTCGAGCTGAAACCTTAGTATGATAGTGTCGTAGTAGAATACATCTATTTAGACAATATGGAGAAAGTCAATCCTGCCGGAAAAAAAAGCAAATTCAGAATTTTATCTGGCAATTTCAGTGTTAAAAACACAGACATATTACACGATTTCTTGTCTGGAAGGCACAGTCTTTCACAAGCATACGAATCCTTATCACAGGTTATACGAGCTCTCAAAACCGCGGGGTTTCCATTAAAAAATATTACCGCAAATCATCCAGATATAGAAAAATATGAACAGAAAGAAAATTGCTGGACACTAATTGGTGAGATCAGCCAATGAGCGACATTAATTGTGAGCCAAAATCACCCTTGCGCAATATAACTGCCCCAGAAAGCCGAAAATTTACTCTTTTCATACAGCATTGGATGATACTGTTACCTTTGAGCGATTTTCATCGTTCCGTCGTGCTGTCAGAATAGTCGCCTATATGCTAAAGTTCATACAGCAACTCAAAATTAAAGTTAAGGGAGTTCCCCAGAATCTTCCCATTGCGATACATTAACGCACCTAGAACTTCATTATTAAGAAGATCAAAACCCATTAACAAGAGAAGTTCACACTTAGTTCTTAACCCATTCTTAGACTCGAAAGGTTTGCTTCGCGTGAATGGTAGACTTGCCAATTCAGCTTAAAGTATAATGAACGCTATCCTCTAATTATACCAAAAAACTCCCGCCTTGCCACATTACTCCTTAGTTATATCCATTTCTTATGCTTCGCGCTGAACATATAGTCAGTTAAGAGTTCTGTATTTCCCGTCTTTAGCCCCAAATAAAAAAATATATTTTCATGTGCAAATACTTAAAAAAATTTAAATTAGATTTTTCCCCCATACAACAGCGAATCAAAACGTGCACTTAATTTTAATCTGCCGTGTTGTTTTGTTTCGTTCAGCTGTTTCTCCTTTTTTTCGTTTCTCGTTATGGCATTGCCAGCCATTAAAATAAGCAACTAAGGTTTTAGAACAAAAGACTGAACATAGTTTGTGGTGTACACCTGAGAATCCTTTTCAAAAATTATGAAAACGCCTCCAAGAGGCAAAAATGAGGAAACCACCGCTGCTGGACCGATAGAAAATTGTGAAAATGCCGACCAACATAACAAAGGCCGAAGATCTGAGCAAGTGCAGACAATCGGACAATCATTCACATCTTGTTGGTTTCACATGAGCGCAAATAAGAGGAATGTATTTCGTAAGCTGTTATGCCCGTTCATTAGTGAATTCGAAGACTTCCTTCTAGAATTATCTCTGGTCTATTGCCTAGGGTAGCAGAAGTTCAAACCATCGTGGGCGCCTAGTTCTAGAATTCCTGAGCCAAACCAGACTCAAAATTATTAATAGTGGCACCAAAAATACTTATCAAAAAGGGAATAAAGGCTCTATAACCTGATGTTTGTAAATGACGTACTTAGCAGACACATTAAGTGGGAAATGTCTGACATGTTTACAAATAGTGACCACATGACAATCATTGCAGAAGTTTCGTTCTCTCGGGCCCAGGAACCTTCACGCGTAAACACTTCACAAAAGAAGCTGGAAGCAAACAGATTTTGATACTGACGTTTTTGAGACAGTTTGGAGTGCAGAAATAACACCAGGCGAAGGCATCCACTTAGTAACCACATTGCAAAAGGAACTGGTGGCAGCATGCGACGCTACAATGCGAAGGACGAAATGTCACAATAAGAGATACTTGTGGAATGAAGAAATTGCCGCGCTCAGAAAGGTCTGTCACTCATCTCGACGTTGTCTACAACGCAATCGAAGTGGCGAAAAAGAAATCCGCAAAAGAAAAGAAACTGTTTTGAAAAGGTCTGTGGAGAAGCGAATATAGACCCCTGGGGGACTGCTTATAAAATCTGTATGTCCAAATTCCAAAATAAGCGGCAGCAACCCAAAGGCGCTCAAAGGCATTATGTCCAACGCACGTCCCGATTACTAGCGCTGAGCGACGAAACGAAGCTGCTGAATCACCCCCACTGGTTACAGAAGAAGAACTATTGCCCATAGCTAAAAAAATCAAAATTAACAAAGCGCCTGGTATAGATGGAATACCAAACAGAGCTCTAAAGGTAGCCATAATTTCAAAACCCACTATTTATGCAAAAATGTACAAAGCATGCATAAAGGAAGGGATGTTCCTCGATTCCTGGAAATTCCAGCGCCTGGTTCTAATCCCAAAACCAAAAAATATTGTGCGCTGATCACCCTGGATGTGAAGAATGCATTCAACTCTGCTAAATGGACAAATGTATACAGTACCTCATATAGAACGTTATGAGTTATTTTGAAAATAGAAGGCTGATCTACGACACCGCCGAAGGCATCACGAGCCACCCTAAGTGTGCATTACGTGGTAGTAGCAGCTAAACAACTCGATGACTTCCAAAATAAATGTAATGAATACATAAATGGTCTACGCCAATGGTTTTCTTCCATGAGTTTGGAACTGGCTGGAACAAAACAGAGGTATTGCTCATAAGCACCAGAAAAATTGAGGAAAAAATAACTCTCACTATATGAGAGTGCGTGATTACTTCACAACCACAGTTGAAGTATTTAGGAGTAATATTGGACACAAAACTGAAATTCAACTTGGCAAATATAACAAATAAGATTTATAAGTATCATCAAGAATGATGGCTGTTTAAATGAGTTAAGGATCCCCCCACTTTAACCGGAAAAAGTAGCACACACTAATACTTGACGACACCACACTCACACACAAAACAACTCACCACACTTGTACATCCACCCACTTAGCATAAAGGATGGTCAATACATTCGTTCGAAGCAATTCGTCACATTCACATTCGCTTACGCAACGTTATAAAGGATGGCCCGTTGAGCAGATTTAACACAATTCTTCACATACAAATCGATCAACAACGTTCGTTCTCGGTTATACATTGCGCTGCGTCGACACATAATTCAATTGGACTTTTGTTAAACTTCGTCACAACCCGGTTCCTGTGAGCGATCAACTCGATTTATCAACAATATCGCAGTGCGATTAATCAAACATGGTCCTTCGAGCCTCACAGAGAGGCACTATTGGAAAAACAAAAATCAATATAAATATAAAAATATAAATTTACTAGTGTGGTGGCAAAATAAACCAAAAACCAAATAAACCACATAAGTGCAGTGACCCAAACATAACAAAAAAAAAATACCCATATATAGTACATACATGTCGTCACCTAAAATGCAAAAGGCCGTAACTAAATTTTTAGTATTTTACAGGAGAAGCAAAAAACGTTATAGATTAAAGACTACTTAAAGCTAAATATCCAAATTGTAGATTTAAGCTTAGAAAACAAAGACGGATTTGTTTCTGAAAAGTCAAGGAAATACATGTAATCAACATGGTGCACTTTTAGAGGAAATGAGTTCTTTCGATACTCTCTAATCAAGCCAGACAGCTCAGATGGTAAATTTATTTGTCTCTTGTTGATTTTTCTTTCAATGAGGGAGTAGGTCGAATCACACTCCATTTGTGTATGTCCCACTATTAAATATTTATGTTCTACCGTTATGTTTTCTTGAACACATAAAGATAATATTGCATTAGAGAGAATTACATTTCGGTTCTGGTAGAAACAACCATCGAAATATATAATTATGTGATGAATATTTGGTGACTTTTTAATGGAATTTTTTATGTATTTTATTATACATGTAGCAAAGGTAGAAGCAACAAGTGTACCATCTGTTTCGTCCCAGACAAAATTGTCAGATTTATGTGAAATAACGTTATAAATTGTGAAATTGTGCACCTGTGATTTCATTTTATAGTACGTGGCATTTGCATTTGTCTGTGGAATCAGTTTCACTGCCTGCATGTCAATGCATAACAACAAGTGTAATCCTGATTTGGCGTTTTCTATGTCAATTAAATTTTCATTTCTCATGTCTTTTATATCCTTTCTATGAATGTCGAACTGATCTTGGGTTAAGTTCTTCGATTCGTATGACGTGCAGGTGTCGCACATATCATTTTTTGGATTAAATATACAACAGTTTTGTTTTTTTTTTAATACTGCCATAAATGTTGGAAAAGATACATGAACTACTTCATTAGTCTCGCAGTTTTTAGAATAAACTTCATAGACATGTTTGTAGCTTTTAAAATCGGACCGCAAGTACAGTTTCTTCGTATACTGTCTTCGGTAGTGTGATTCAAGCTTAGGAATGTCATGCAACCATTTTTCCAGAAAATTTTAACGTTTTTGAAATAAGACCTCCTTCATTAGTAAATGCTTTACGTTCTGATGTTATTTTGTTTTGTTCTTCTGGCGAAATATTGGTGCCATGGGAGTCATTGAAATTTACCCAATTCCTCACCATTTTCTCATTTATCCAAGCGTAGATAAAAACATATGAAAGCACACTTGAACACGTTTAGAATAATGTTTTGTAATTGATCTTCTAGAGTTCTCAACACCAATTCGCTTTATGTTCGCGCGTTCAACAAGATTAACGACATACATTTTTTTTTGATCCCATAACATTTTCCAGAACCCATTAAATATTTCCTTACGATTTTCTTCGGAAAATGTAGAACAATTCCGTACAGCACTTTTCTCACAGAATTTTGAAGTACATCCAGCTTTAAGTTCTCTTGGAGCTTTTTCACTCTTAATGTCTTTCGATAGTCCCATGTATTTTTTTCCTTTCAATCGGTTTATTATATTTCCAAACCTTTTATTATTTTTTTTTAAGTTATTCATTACAACCATTTTCACAATTAGTACTCATTTTATTAATTTTGTTTTATTCCGGGAATAAAGGCAGTAACACAATAACACAATTTGATAAAGAATGAAAGATAATGAAAACAACTGTAATTACGGATAACACAATGTGTCACATTGAAATTGAATCAAAAAGAATGAAAAAAGGGTAGTTACGGCTTTTTGGTTTATGAAATTGTTGAAGTTGTAGTTGCGGCCTTCTGATTCTCGCCTATAAAGTCGTTATTTTTGGACGTATGCATGTAAAATTTGCTGTGTACACGTGTTTCGGTTAAGTACGAGTACTTCATGATCAATCAAAAAGTCAATTTTGAATTTTTGTTAGTTACGGCCTTTTGCATTTTAGGTGACGATATATTCGTACATATGTACGTATGTAAACATATAAAGTGTTTAAATGAGTTAAGCATCCACCCCCTCTACACGGTAAAACTGGCGCATCCTAATGCAAGAGCTTAATTCACCACAGCTGATGACACCAACACAACTCAGCATTCCTATACACTCACTCAACGAAAAGGCTGGACAAGGAGAAAGCAGACACAATCGTTCACACTATCGGCACAGCAACTTTCGTTTTTTGGAGGATTCTATTCTTCACAGATACTGCGCACATCAACTTAGGCATAACATTGGACGACAAGAGATTCGCATACACTCTGCGCCGCGTAGTCATCTTACTACTATACCGCGATTATCCAATTCGCCCTCGATTCGCAGAACCTCGATCGCCAGCCCCGGCAAATCAACGTTTTTGTACAACCTTTACAAAATATAAATTTATATAATTTAAATAAATTTGTTAAAACCCCAAAGTTAATAAAGTGGTTTTTTAATTTAATTAGAGCAGTAGTGAGTGCTCCACAATATACTGTAATGTAAGTGCTTTATCCCAAAATTTAAGTGTTAGTTGGGCACCCAATTGTCCATGGTCCTTCGAGCCATAGTGAAAGGCACTATGGATTAGTGAAACAATTAAAAACAAACGAGAAAAATTTAAAAAAACAAAAAAAAAGAATTGTGTGTTGAGCAAACCAAAAAAAACGGAATAAATAAAATAAGAACCTAGTGCAGTGACCCAAACAAAACAAGTGCTGCGAAACAGAAATAAAACATACAGATACCTAAATATATTAAAAAAGATCCGTGATGCTCAATATACATATATATGTACATATGTATATGCATAACTTCGTATTTACTGGCATAACGAAAAACCTAAAAGGAGGTGACAAAAAGTGTCAATTGTGAAAACACAAAAACAAAATACCAACTCATCCATTATAGAAACAAATACAACACATAACACAGTGCAGTGGTTCAAGAAAAGAAAAATAAATATACATATTACAATAAAAAAAAAACAGGGCAGTGATCAAGCAGATCAAAAAATGTGAAAAACCAATAGCACGGTGAAGTGACAAAACTAATAACTAATAATAAAAATATAAACATACATATGTAACATATCAACAAATAGACAAAAAAAAGTGCAGTGGAACAAAACAAAAAACGCAAAAGAAAAAAAGTATGGTGATAAAAACATAAACTTAATATATAAAGATTCACGGTGGGTAAAGTAACAAACACAAAAAAAAAAGAATTACATCGAAAATCACTCTGTAAAACAATTCCAACAAACAAAAAACAAAAACAGGAAAAAGTGCAGTGAACCGCCAAAAATCTAAAAAATGCAGTGATAATACATACCTAAGAAACGATTTGAAGGGTTTAAACAAACAAAAACCCACACATCGGGCGCGAAAGCAAGAAAAAACAATAAAATACTTAAATTATAAATCGGGCGCGAAAAGCAAAAACACCTAAACAATAAAACAAACACAGAACGAACAAACGGGCGCGAGCATTAAAATAACAAAATACAAACAACCAACTGGAAGCGGAGGAGAAGGAATTAGTAACAACGGCCCGAATACCCGCAGACACATATATACATACATATATACAGCCGCATTATCGCCAATAACCCTTTTTGGAAAACAAAGTGAGCGTATTACGTCCACTATTTATTTAATTTATGCACATATGCACGTCTATGCCTAAAATTACAGTCGTAGTTAATATTATACCTGTGATTAAAATCCGTTTCAAAGGCTATTAAAATTTATCAAAAAGAAAAATACTATTTTTGTGTTCTCAAAACACACCAAATTATCAAAAAAAAATTACTTTTGTCAACTTCAGTTTCAATCCCACTCTCCTTTTCAAAATAATATAGTATCATTTATATACAAACATACGGCAAAATCTGCCTGTGACACAAGCATACAAAATCTCGAAAAAAACGTTCAACAAAACTCACAGAACTTGTGAGAACTATAGAAAGTACATGTTAGTACTTACTATTTTTCAAACACATATTTTAAATTCCACATTGGCATTTATTCGACAATACCTCTTGTTCTTTGGCAACCAAAAACAAGCAGGATTGCATACAACAAGCGAATTGATCTCTCTAACGAGGTCTCAATTGCTTAAAACAAAAACAAACCAAACAGATTTACACAAGCATTACAGCATATTGTTTGGTCATATACATTAGCACAAACAATCTGTGCATACTAATCAAAAAAACGAATTGATCTCTCTAACGAGCTCTCAATTACCTAAGAATATAAGGAAAAGCATAATAAGCACACGAACAATTCGTGCATTTATGTAAATAGCGCATTGATCTCTTCAACGAGCTCTCAATTGCACAAAACGTAAAACATAAGCACGTACAAGCCAAGTATTAGGGTGTGCCTATATACCGACAAAGGACAATCGAAAATACTTAAAATTAAAATTCCAGTTTGAATATAATACTATATAAAAAAATACATATATATATATACATTCATATATATAAAAAATACAAAAATGGTTAACAACAACAATAATCAAAATACACCTGCAGGAGCTACACGCCCAAAACAGGTTGCTAAATTTATTTCAGAAAGTGACAGTTTAACAAGATACTGCACTAGATTTGCCTCTTCACCGATTCAAGAAAACTCTGAATCGTTATTAGAAATAAAAAGCCAAAATCTTAAAAATTTCTGGTCTCGTCTCCAAGCGGCTCATGACGCCATAGTAGAATCTGACGATTCAAACGTACCACAAAATTTGAAACAATCGGCTTACGCAATATATGAAAACTGCTTAGACCAATATGAAGAAACAAAAGCCATGATCTCCGATCAATTAAAGCTAATAAAAGCAATTGCACCTACTCCCCACAGTAGAGTAGAGCTGCCACAAATAGACAATCAAGAGGCAAGTTCAGGCATCCAACTCGAGGTGCCTGTTTGTGATACAGAAACCTTTTACGGAGGTTATGAAGAATGGCCGTCCTTCCGGGACATGTTCACAGCCGTTTACATCAACCATCCACAACTATCAAAGGCACAAAAACTGTATCACCTCCGATACAAAACAAAAGGTCAAGCAGGCGAAATAGTTAAACAGTTCGCATTAAATGACGACAATTTCAATTTGGCTTGGGAAGCTCTAAAAGCTAGATTTGAAAATGACAGAATACTGGTCGATAAGCAAGTAACGACACTATTAAACTTGCCTAAAATCAAGAAAGAAACAAGTGAAGAATTTGTAAGACTACAATCCACTGTTTCAAATTGTTTGTCGGTTCTATCGACACTAAATATTCCCACAGACAGCTGGGACCAAATTCTGGTAAACATTTGCACCGCCGCATTACCAGAAAAGTCGTTACTTCTATGGGAGCAATCGCTCTCATCACTAAAAAAGTGCCCAACGTGGCAACAAATGAAAGATTTTCTCACCACCCAATATGAAATTGCGGAAAGGTTAGAAGAAAAAATATTCAAGACTAAGATTATTAAACACGACCAAAATGGAAGCTTACATAGACCCCAAGCTAGAAGCAAAAATAAATCAAACATAATTTTTAACAAAATACAATCGTTCACATCCGAACAAAGAATACATACGTCATGCGAACTATGCACAAGAGAGCATAAACTTAAATCTTGCGAGAAATTTAAAAAATTAAATATCATTGAACGAAATAATTTTGTCAGGTCAAAAAGACTTTGCACAAATTGTCTGTCACATGCGCATACATATAAAAATTGCAAAAGCAAATTTAATTGCTTACATTGTCACAAAAGACACCATTCAATGCTTCATTACAGCAGATATCCTAACTCACTCCAAAAAAGCGCTTACACAAAAAGAACCTCGCGTTTAACAAAAGCAAATCCCGAAATCCACAATTCTAAAAATTGCCAAGGCACACCATGTTGCCCAAAGGCACAAAAAGTTCAAACGCTCCACAGTGAAACACAAAGTGGACTAGTTACCGAACTAGTCACTACCATACCAACTCAAGTTGAGTATAATGAAAACAAATACCTTAATTCACAATTAAGTGAACTGCAAACGTTAAGAAAACTTCCAATAACAAACAAAACTATAAACGATCAGTATTGTGAGCACTTCTCTAAAGCCACAACTACTCGATCAAATAATGGCCGGTACGTCGTACGACTACCACTAGAGCCACAATATTCCAATACCTCACATATTGGTAGAAAAAACAAAGTAAGATTTCGGTCTAACAATATAAAAAACTCAAGGACATACTACTTTTCGGCCCCGCAGGATGGCTTTCATCAATAATGGAAAAACAAAAAAAAAAAAATCTGAACAAATCCTAGAGAGGTGGCGCACTACTACTTGTAAAATTAGTGCATACGCACTTAAATATTACCTACAATAAAATTTTCCAAAAGGTTGAATAATATTCACTACATAAGCGCTCCTCATACTGGTAGTTGGAGAGAATCTGCTGTACATCTTGAACATCCCACTTCAAAAATTATAATTATAATGAAGCCGTTCGCAATTACCGGCCACTCTCCCGCAAGATCCCTCTTTTGTCACAGTCCTAACATCAGGGCTAAGGAGTAACCATTCTGGCCATATCTGGCCAGGCGTGGAGTTACTATCATAAATTAAATATCATACAAAAATTGAAACAATTGCCAATAACACGAAAAAACCAAACAATAAATAATCCGCATAATAAATCGATAAGTCGTCAATAAAGTCAAATAAACCCGCAAAATAAAGTTGCTTCTCTTAAGCACCTATTTGCATTTTAAAATTCATATTCAAATATGTATGTACATGTGATATATTTTAAACCAAAAGCTGTTTTCTGCACACCCGAATAAATGTGAGTATATTACAACTGCATCATCAAATACTTCTGTTGTCAGAATGTATTCTGCGCCTCGGCTACTCCACCAGCAGTATGCCAAAATATAGACAACCACATATTCGTGGAAAACTAGGCAAACTATTCGCCTAGGGGGCCCAGGATGTTTAAATGAGTTAAGCATCCACCCCCTCTACACGGTAAAACTGGCGCATCCTAATGCAACAGCTTAATTCACCACAGCTGATGACACCAACACAACTCAGCATACCTATACACTCACTCAACGAAAAGGCTGGACAAGGAGAAAGCAGACACAATCGTTCACACTATCGGCACAGCAACTTTCGTTTTTTGGAGGATTCTATTCTTCACAGATACTGCGCACATCAACTTAGGCATAACATTGGACGACAAGAGATTCGCATACACTCTGCGCCGCGTAGTCATCTTACTACTATACCGCGATTATCCAATTCGCCCTCGATTCGCGGAACCTCGATCGCCAGCCCCGGCAAATCAACGTTTTTGTACAACCTTTACAAAATATAAATTTATATAATTTAAATAAATTTGTTAAAACCCCAAAGTTTATAAAGTGGTTTTTTATTTTAATTAGAGCAGTAGTGAGTGCTCCACAATATACTGTAATGTAGGTGCTTTATCCCAAAATTTAAGTGTTAGTTGGGCACCCAATTGTCCATAAAGAATTAACGGTGGGTAACAGGAATGGTGAAGTGACAAATATCAAAACCAAATTCAAGAGTGTAGGGAATAAGAACAAAATTCCTAATTAAACAAAAAAAAAACATTAACACATATTAAAAGTGCGTACCAACAAAAACCGAAATTTTATAAAAAACAGTGGAAATCGTCAAACTAAAAGTACAAAACATAAATCAAAACCAAAAAGCAAAAGCAAAATAAAACACAAAATTTTACAAAGACAAAGAACACATAAACCGGGCGCGTAACCCCCAAAATAAAAAAAATATATTTTTAAGAGCTTGATAACTTTTTTTTAAAAAAAAACGCATAAAATTTGCAAAATCTCATCGGTTCTTTATTTGAAACGTTAGATTGGTTCATGACATTTACTTTTTGAAGATAATTTCATTTAAATGTTGACCGCGGCTGCGTCTTAGGTGGTCCATTCGGAAAGTCCAATTTTGGGCAACTTTTTCGAGCATTTCGGCCGGAATAGCCCGAATTTCTTCGGAAATGTTGTCTTCCAAAGCTGGAATAGTTGCTGGCTTATTTCTGTAGACTTTAGACTTGACGTAGCCCCACAAAAAATAGTCTAAAGGCGTTAAATCGCATGATCTTGGTGGCCAACTTACGGGTCCATTTCTTGAGATGAATTGTTGTCCGAAGTTTTCCCTCAAAATGGCCATAGAATCGCGAGCTGTGTGGCATGTAGCGCCATCTTGTTGAAACCACATGTCAACCAAGTTCAGTTCTTCCATTTTTGGCAACAAAAAGTTTGTTAGCATCGAACGATAGCGATCGCCATTCACCGTAACGTTGCGTCCAACAGCATCTTTGAAAAAATACGGTCCAATGATTCCACCAGCGTACAAACCACACCAAACAGTGCATTTTTCGGGATGCATGGGCAGTTCTTGAACGGCTTCTGGTTGCTCTTCACCCCAAATGCGGCAATTTTGCTTATTTACGTAGCCATTCAACCAGAAATGAGCCTCATCGCTGAACAAAATTTGTCCGAAAAAAAAAAAAAAACCGAACACTGATTTTGGTAATAAAATTCAATGATTTGCAAGCGTTGCTCGTTAGTAAGTCTATTCATGATGAAATGTCAAAGCATACTGAGCATCTTTCTCTTTGACACCATGTCTGAAATCCCACGTGATCTGTCAAATACTAATGCATGAAAATCCTAACCTCAAAAAAATCACCCGTTACAACAAACATACGGGCGCGAACTTAAAAATATAAACATATCTACAAACAACAATACGCAAAAGGAGCCAGGCAGCTGGAAGACCGTGAAAGAAAAAAATAGGAATTGGCAAGGAAAAGGGGCATATACATACGTTAATATGAAATCAAAGTGAGCGTATTAATTTCATTTCATATTTAGTGTATGCACATTAGGGTGCGCCTTATTTTTTGACTTTGAACTATGGGTCATCACACCCCCTAAAAATATGTATTACGGAGTAAAACGATGTTATGCAAAGAACTAGAGCTTTTGGAAAAGCAATGAGGTAAAGTTTGCAAGATTCATAAAAATTGCAATATAAACCAATAATACTACAGTGATAATTTTATGTGCGATTTTATTTCTAAAATTTATAAGAAAAGGTATTTGCATTTTGAAAAAGAATAGCGAGTTTAATAAATTCATTTTTTTTCATACATATATGCATTTACACATAGTACATACATTAATGCTTTTATTGCAAAAGTGTCGACTTTTTTGCGTCAGGGTAAAGTTTCCTATAAGCAGCTACAGTTTGAACAATAAATTGCTTTTCTTCCTCATTTTTTGAAAGTACGTTATTAAAATCTTCCATATGCTTTACTGCTCTTTCTGCCTAATCATTAACAACATTTACAAGATGACTCATCTATCCATTCTACAGGATTTTTTGCTAAAAAATCTGTTGGTATACCGAATCTTTTAAAAAAAGTTTTGGTTTTTTGTGAAATGAAGTCTTCAATACTTTTGTCGGAATATAGGCTATAATCCTGTGAAGGTACAATCAACTTTTTTTCCTCGGTATCGTTAACATTTTTCAAAGCGGTCACCATACGTTTTTTTATGTCATTGTTGATTTGTGGGTCAAAAAAGGCAAATCCTGCAGCTTCTGCAGTTAAATACCATAAATGGTTACAAAATTTGTGTAGCAGTTTCTGACTAGCCATTTTATCTATGTATCTATAAGCATACAAGTTCTTGATCAAAGCTAAATCTTGCCTAGGAGCTTCTGCAGAAACGGGTGCTCTTGTCCAGGCTCTCCAATAAACTTTTGCAATGAATACACAAATGTCCCGAATTCCATCTTCCTCATATTTGCTTAAATTAAACTCCTACCGAAATAAAAATATTTTTAAGCAATAAATTGCCTTTACCTTAGCCAGCCTTGGCATGATGAAATGCTCCAGGTGTCCGAAAGACGAACTGGGATACCGTACCACTAAGAAAAACTACAACTAGCTGGAGTAATTCTTTATAATCCTCTCGTGGTTGATTTTCATTGAGATTCTGCAAGGCGAATTCTATAAATTCTGATGCGTCCACAAGTGTATCTTTCACATAGTTATCCTCAACACCACATTTGAAATTCATTTGATTTATTTTCTGCCAACTCTGTTTAAATCTGTGAAATATTTGAACACCAGGACCAGAAGACACTTGCATTTTTTGTTCAAATATGCTCCGGAAAATTATTTCCAGAATGTGATGTCGGCAGGGTAAATATAAAAGGTCTCTCTCTAATTTTTGCTCTAAAATTATACACGCCCCTTGAAAACGTCCCATATTGGACGCTGTAGTATCGCAGCAGAGGGCTTGCACTTTTTCAAGAAGGCCCCATTCGCTGAGCAAGTTGTATATGGCTGACGCCTGTTGCTTTCCCGTGCCTGCAGAAATAGCTGGGATTCCAAGCAATTGTTCAGTACCATTGAATGATATCACTACCGGTAGCCGATCAACGTGCTCTGAGTTGATCAAAGATGGTAAAATTTTACCATCCCAATGAACCACCACTGCAGTTATTTCCTGGTTTTTGAAGGCGCGATAAATTTTTTGGGCGGATTCAACTCGAAATCGTGAACAATACCGTCGAAGAAAGGTTCCGTTTATAATAAGGTCGTTTACGTCATGTTTTAAAGCTTGAGCAGTTGCTATTAGTATTCGTACCGCATCACGATCACTTACTTTGCATTTATCCAGAACTGTGACAAGCTCGGGTGTAATAAAGTTGATTCGCGCCCGACTTTTCTTTACATTACTGGGACACGGCAATCGTCGAAATCTTTGGATAAATCTTCATCATTTTGCTCATTTTCACTACCTTCATCTTCAGTTAACGTGCATTCGGGATTTTTACACTCTCCTATTAAACAACAACACAAAAAGGAAAACATTTCTACTTTTTGCAACACACTTGACACAAACAATAAAAATATGGTGAAACTAAAATTTTTACGCTAAAACGTCAAACTCGAACCGTATTAAATTATAATCTTACCACGGATGTTAGCAACATAATCGCCGCTTTTACGTTTTCCTACAGCTTTGCGATAGAGTTTCCTATTTTTTTTTTTCAACAAGACCCGATCTGAACCAATCATTGAACCGGGTCTCCCTCCTGCCTTTGGCTTAGAAGAATTAATTTATCTTCCTCAATCGTAATTAGTTGTAGGGCATCAGCGTGGGCAATGTCAAAAAGGTTAATAAAAGTTGCAACAAAATCTTGCTCCCGATTTTCCTGCGTTGTTGTCCGGCGATTAGAGCTCTTCTGCAACCCCTTCCATTCCTGATACAAGCCTTCAAGTTTTAAAACACTTTTGTCCACATTCTTCGTTGGTATTCGTGCTTTAGCCCAAAAAACCTCCACTTCTTTAATAACGAGGTAAGCAGCACCACGGAGACTTAATTTTACTTTACGAAGGTTATAAAAAAGCAAACGCGAAACTTGTCCGTTGGATGGCAACTTAGCACCGACAATTTGGCTTTCATCATAGTCAAGGAGATATAACTTTTCTTGTGCCCTGGTTTCCATTTTTAACTTAATTTAATTTAATTGTCTTATTTAAATTACACGAGGTAGCACACCTTATACTTCTTGATAAACTAAATAATTAGCAAGTCTGTATATGCTCGACCGAATTCACAGAATAACAGTATTTTTAAAAATTCTTTTAAATGAATATGCGAACCATGAAGGAGGCCATGACTTCAATAACAATCAGTTTTTCAAAAACGTATTTGAATAATTTTGCTACATTCCATAAACCCAAAGCTATAACCGTGCTATAATTAATTTCTTAGGCCTGCCCACATTGAAGACGGCGGCTGCAGACGACAACGACAAAAAACCAAAGCATTGGCGACATAAATATAATAACAACGACAGCGACAACCTAACAGCTGATGCAAATGTTGTAAATTTTTAGCATTTTCCTCACCTTCTCAATTAGTTTTTAGTAAAAATCCATTTTCGGACTAATTTAACTATTTCTAATAATTTAAATAAGTTTTAAATGTAAGTAATAAGTGTCACGAAAATTTAACGCGCTTGGCCGCCTTGTCAAAATAGAAATAGATTTAATCTGGCGACAGCGGCATTCATGATTGACTGCCCCGTAGTCATGTCGCGCCCAAAAAAGTCATCGCCATTGAATCATGTGTAAAAATAATTTGACAGATGCCGCAATGCCGCGCCCGTCTTCAATGTGGGCAGGCTAATAGTTGAGCAAAAATCAAGTAAAAATACAAATTCAAGCTGACCGGAAAAAAGTGCAACGAATGGGAAAAATATTTATATTCCGTAAATCAATAAGCGATTGCTTAGGTTGTACGGTTATCGTTATCGTTTATGGTTATGGTTATAAATATGGTCTAAACTAAAGACGATTACGATTTTAACGTTAGTTGACACTTTCGTGACAGTAATTCCATGGAACATTATATTCCGCTGTAAGTGTTCTGTTCTACACTGCTAGTCATATCAGATGCATTCTATGGTTATGTCACCATAAGTTTATTCTTCAATGTCTCGGTTATAAATTTATTATAAATAATGCCATAGTACTAATTTGTCAGTCAACATCGTAGTTATTCAAAATTTGTAAAACATGGTCACTTTACCCTCGTTGCGGCACGTCTTCCCATTATCCAATCGCCAACATTTTTTGCAGAGCATAATATTATACTCTAATGCAACTTTTGGGGGGATGTGATGCCCTGTACGCTATATTTTTTTTTCTCCCGTATAGCTAAGGTGCACCCTAATCCACATACATACATACATATACATATATGTTTTAAGGTACGGTCTTCCTAGTTAAAACTTAGCGAAAATCAGTACGTAAACTATCTTGTAAATTTCAAATTTAGTCAAGTAAATATATATTCTATACCATTTGATATACACATATGTACATGTATAAATCTTGAATATTTGTATATCTACTTACTTTGGTCCAACTCCAACAAACTAAAAATTCAAATATTTACTTATGACAAATTTCTGGAAGTACCCCTTTTGCTTAATAAAGTAATAAGCAGGACTGCATACAGAAAATGAGAAAGAAATATTTGAAAATATAAAATAAAAACTAAAAACAGAAACAGAAACAGAAAAAACATATATACATACATACAAACACAAGTGCATAGGCAACATACCTGCACATTACTCATTTCGTTTTGCGCTCTTTTCGCAGTGCTAACATATGTACATATGAACATTTATATATGACTATAACAATATAGAATCTGCCTAGCCTTACTCTGCACTAGGTAAGGGCAAATACGATTCGGCGGTAAAGTGAAATAAAATTTCCTTATTTTTAACTATCAAATCACGATTAGATATAAACCTTGGGCGCACATATTCAAATATTCAAAGTCCGTATTGGATACTATCCGGCAATATCCCTCGTTCTTTGGCAAACAAAACAAACAGGATTGCGTATAAAAAGCGAATTGATCTCTCTAACGAGCTCTCAATTGCTTAAGATAACCATATCTAAATAGCGCATTGATCTCCTCAGCGAGCTCTCAATTGCACAAAACATAAGTACCCTCATAAGCACATACATACATACATACATACAAGTCCAAGTATTAGGGTGTACCCAAATACTAACATAAGGACGTAAAAGGTGTTTATAAATTAAAAGTGCGGATATTTGCAAACTTAAAACTCAAATAAAATAAATAAATAATATTATTTTGCAAAAATGTTTAACAACAACAATAAACAAAATACACCTCAGGAGCTACACGCTCAAAAGAGGTTGTTAAATTCATTTCACAAAGTGACAGTTTAATAAGATACTGCACTAGATTTGCCTCCTCTCCGATTCACGAAAACTCTGAATCGTTATTAGAAGCAAAAGACCAAAATCTTAAAAATTTTTGGATTCGCCTCCAAGCGGCTTATGACGCCATACCAGAATCTGACGATTCAGACTTGCCACATAATTTTAAATCATCGGCTTACGATATTTACGAAAACTGCTTAGATCAGTATGAAGAGACAAAAGCTATGATCTCCGATCAATTAAAGCTAATAAAAGCAATTGCACCTACTCCACACCCGAGAGTAGAGTTGCCACAAATGCAACAATATCAAGAGGCAAGTTCAGGCATTCACCTCAAGGTGCCCCCATGTGACACAGAAACATTGTACACACAAAAATTGTATCACCTCCGATACAAGACACAAGGTCAGGCAGGCGTCATAGTAAAACAGTTCGCTCTTAATGACGATAATTTCAATTTGGCTTGGGAAGCTCTAAAAGCGAGATATGAAAACGAAAGAATACTGGTCGATAAACAAGTAACGACACTAATGAACTTGCCCAAAATTAAGAAAGAAACAAGTGTAGAATTCATTAAACTAGAATCCACTGTTTGAAATTGTTTGTCGGTTCTATCGACACTAAATATTCCCACAGACAGCTGGGACCAAATTCTGGTAAACATTTGCACCGCCGCTTTACCAGAAAAGTCGTTACTTCTATGGGAGCAATCGCTCTCATCACGAAAGAAGTGCCCACGTGGCAACAAATGAAAGATTTTCTCACCACCCAATATGAAATTGCGGAAAGGTTAGAAAAAAAAATAATCAAAACTAAGAACATTAACGACCAAAATGGAAGCTTAAATAGACCCCAAGCAAGAAGCAACAAAAATTTAAACAAAAGCTTTTACAAAACACAAACGTTCACATCCCAACAAAGAAAACAAACGTCATGCGAACTATGTACCAGAGGGCATAAACTTATATCTTGCAAGAAGTTTAAAAACTTAAAAGTTAAAGAACTGAATAATTTTGTTAAGTTAAAAAGACTTTGCACAAATTGCGCGTCACATTCGCAGACATATACAAAATGCAAAAACAAATTTAAATGCTTATATTGTCACAAAAGACATCATACAATGCTTCATTATAGCACATATCCCCTCTCACACCAAAAAAGCGCTCTTACAAAAAAAAACACGAGTTTAATTGCAAAAGCAAATCCCGAAACCCAAAATTATAAAAATTACCAAAAGACAACATGTTGCTCAAAAGCACACAAAGCTCAAACGCTGCACAGCGAAACACAAAGTGAACTAAATACAGAACTAGTCACCACCTTACCAACTCAAGTTGAGTATAACACAAACAAATACCTTAATTCACAATTAAGGAAATTTAAAAAGTTAAGGAAGATCGGTATTGTAAAGACTTCTCTAAAGCAACAACTACTCGATCAAATAGTGGCCACAATTTTGCAATACTCCACAAATTGGTATAAAAAACAAAGTCAGAGTTACCTCTGACGGTCTCTATATTAAAAGCTCATACAACTTTCGGCCCCGGATGGCTTTCGCCAATAATGAAAAAAAAAACAATTCTGAATAAATCCTAGAGCGGTGGCGGACCACTACTTGCAAAATTAGTGCATACGCAAATAATTATTACTCAAAATAAAATGATCCAAAAGGTCGATTCATATTCGCATCTCCATAAGCACTCCTCACATTGGCGATTAATGGGAATCAGCTATACAAAGCATTAATTAATTATGAAGAATTCTCTTCTACGAGTCGAAGCCGTACTCCATTCACGGCTACTCTCTCGCCACATCCCTCTATTATCGCAGTCCTAACTTCAGGGCTAAGGAGTACCCATTCTAGCCATACCTGAGACAGGCGTGGAGTTACTATCCTTCATAAGCCGAGAATAAATAATTGCCGATAATACAGAAAAGGCAAACATTAAACAACCGGTATACCAAACAGATTAAATAAGCAATTGTAAATAACCGTTAGTAAAATAAATAAATCCAACAATTTTTTTTACTAGGTATAATAATAAGTCGACAAAACACGCAAAAAGAAATTACTACCTCAAGCACCACTACTGACATAAAATACAAATTTATATTAAAACCAAAATCGCTTCTTACAGCTAATATTCTGCAACCTCGGTTACTTCGCCAACAGTAAGTCGAATTACGTGTATCACCTTATACAAAATACTAGGCACAACATTCGCCTAGGGCAGTGGTTCCCAAACTATATAATTGATCCATACATAAAAACTAATGTGAAGGATGAATCTGATGCTGTTTAATACGTTTGTTAATATCAGGTTCCAATTTACTCAAGAACAGTCGCAAGTCGCCACGCTCGGTAACAAACAAACGATTTCAATTTTTAATAAGCACTGTTGTCACAGCACTAAATTCACGTTCACACAAATATGACGATGGGAATGCTATCAAGAATCGTTGAATGATTGACCACAATCCAGGGTACAATTGCGAGATCGGTTTTTGTAGCCAAAATTCTTGGTAACCATTTTTGAACTTGATTTTTATTTCCTCGCTTGTTGTCAATTCTATAAGTTCTTCTTCCAGCTGAGGTGACATTGCTGTGTTGACATTTGAAAACGGATCCAACACTCAGTCTGGTATTTCCAAGTTCAAAGTGTCCTGGTATCGTTCGGTGAAGTCAATGCGGAGGTTTTCCAAATGTTGGCAGTGGGCAAACAATTCGTCGTTACTGCATGATACTGATAAATTCGGAAAATTGTGAAACTCACGTCTGCCCAGATTCTTTTTGTGTAGAAACAGTTTGGCTGCGAAAGCAGCAACGACGTTTTTTGTTTTAATTAAATTTAGTTTATCGCCTTGCAGTTCATGTCGTTGAACAATTTATACAGGTCTGTCATGTAAGCTATATCATTCTTTGATGTTATGAGCTTGTGTTGAAATTTTGTATCTTTAGTTTCCAAGAACTCTATAACAGAGTCAAACAGGTTGTAGAATCGAGTCATACAATTGCCTCTTGATAGTTAACGAACTTCAGTATGAAACAACAAACGATTGAAATCCTCGTCATTAGTAACACAAAGCTGATGAAATAATCTATCATTCAAAGAGCTGTTGCGGATTTTATTGACTGCTTTGATGACATATTGCAGTGATTGAAATAGTTTTTCACTAAGTTTCTAGCAACCAAATGTTGTCTATGAATAACGCAAAAGCCTTTGTGGCACCCTATCATAGCCGGAGCGCCAACCGTAGCAATTGAAATAATATTTTTCAAAGGAATCTCTTTCTCATCGCAAAACTTTTCCAATATATTGAATATGGTTTCGCCTTTTGTATCGGTCTCTAAATTTCTAGCAAATAATAGTTCTTCACATATTTTCTCATCTTTAATAAACCTCACGTAAGACAACAAAAATGCTTCATTAGTTGGTAAAGTGGACTCATCGAGCTGAATTGACTCTTCTCCGATGTTATGTGGTTTGCCTTTTTGAGCAATTAACAAAGAGATATTGTACGAAGCTCGAAGTCCGTTGTCATCTTGCTTAGAAGCCGCCGAAAATAGTTTTGCTACACTTGGCTGAGTATTATGCTTCGTCTCTAGGTCTTGAAAATATGCCACATTCTTGTCTCTCTAATCTGGATGCATTTTATTTTAAATGATCTTGCAGTCTTGAAGCGTTCATTACTTCATTCGAAAATGTTTTTAGACATAGAAGACACAAAGGCGAGGATGGGTTTGTGGGATTTTCAATGAATCCGAATTTAATGTATTCCGCACACTATTGCCGTCTCTTCTTTTTTACTTCCGAAATTGTTTTGCTTTGAGAAATACGTTTAACTTCGCGAGTAGTGTAAAGGAGGCGTAAGTAATGCTCATCTATTGCGCGCAAAACCACAAATGAATATAAAATAAATACGATTATAACATTGTTTATATAGGGATGCTTAAGCACAATTGTTATATAGTAGTCCAAAAATATGAATTCTTATTTTTCCCAGAAATATATTTGTAAAAAAAGGATCTTTCACCTTTTCGTATTATCTTATTTTTCCCAGAAATACATTTGTGAAAAAATAATCTTTCTCCTTTTCTTATTTTCCCCAGAAATACATTTGTAAGAAAGGATAAAGATCAATTTTTTATTTTCCATATAAAAGATTTAATGAGTTCAAAAGTTCAAAACGTGCGCTACATCAGCTACCTACCCGACGTCATTTCGCAAGTGATAAAATAAAATTTAAATGTTCACAAGTTGTTGTTGAGAGTCGAGAGCTCATGTAGTCGTTGTCTAAGAGGCCTCCTAGCTAAATAAAATTACAAATAACCCTCCAGGCCTCTACACAACGCCCCCATTTTCTTTCTGGGTCTCTTACCGCCCCCCTTGACACCTGCAGCGCCCACAAGAGGGCGTTATCGCCCACTTTGGGAAACACTGGCCTAGGCGGACTAGGTTGTTTAAATGAGATGAGCATCCCCCCTCTTTAACCGGAAAAAGTAGCACACACTTATACTTGACGACACCACACTCACACACAAGACAACTCACCACACTTGTACATCCACCCACTCAGCATAAAGGATGGTCAACACATTCGTTCGAAGCAATTCGTCACACACTATTCGCATAGCAATATTCATTCGGCACATTCGCTCATACACTGCGCCGCGTCAACATCTTGCGCCTCTGACGCGATTATCCCGTCGAGAGTTATAATATCTAACTTTGTACAATATAAATTTATACTAGAAATAAACGTTAATTGATTATACATTTCATTTTTATTAAAGAGTCGTTAAAGTGGTTGGAACTTTTCTGTGCACATTTGGGCAGTAAATTAAACAATGGCAAATATAGACTGTGTGCCGACTTCTAATCGCACAAGCGATGAGCTCAATTATACTATATGCAGTTCCAGTATGGATACAGGCACTAAACCAGTGGTCGGCATGAGAAGATCTGTCACTGTGTTGGTGAGCACGAAAAAAAAGTAGCACAGTGAGAAATTGGGATTAAAATTAAGCAAATTTTATAAGCAAAATTTAAAATATGATATATAAAACAAAATGACTTTTAAGGATATATTCCCTATTATCTTTAAAAGACTTGGAACATAAAAGGCATTGCATGGCACCAAAGGCATTTAGAATCATAAAATATTTCTCGCAGGGCATATTTGGTTTTGCGCTATAGTCTTGCGTGATGTTAATTTGTTGCTGGCTCAACAATGACTGAACGATAGAGCGTAAGCATACGTGTGAAGTTAGTTTGCACAATTGTGCTAAGAAATGCCGACCACTGCACTAAACCTAGAAGCGTATGCCCAACCAATAAATGCGGTGCATAAACTCACAGCAATACGAGTAACAAGTGCTTTCCGAACTATTTCCAGCGAAGCAGCTGAAGTACTAGCTAGTATGCTTACGAGATTATGTGAGCTATCAGCGCTACTACATATTGTATATGGTAGCAACGGTCGCAAACCTCAACTAAAGAACGGTGGACCCACAAACTTATACCTGACATCCATACGTGGATAAGTAGACAACATGGGACCTGGATTTCAAAATGACGTCAGTCCGTATTGTTCGATGTACACGGAGTCAATACAAGACTGAACACGTGTTTTACCATTGTCCTCGGTTTCTAAACATAAGGGAAAAGTTAGAAACAGCACTAGGTGGTAGTTTAACGGTGGAAAGTTTGACTGCGCTTATGTGTCAGTCCTCTGAGAAATGAATAGCTGTTCGCGAAGCGGGAATTTCCATCACGACAATACTAAGTCAACTACAGCAGAATAGGCATCCGTGCTATGGAGGAAACGTAAAATGTCTTGTCACTCCCATGAAGTACTACCTTATCTGGTGGCTCCCTGGGAGAGTCTTGAGTTGGGAGTAGGTAGGTTTAGAGGATTAAAGTCTACAGTCCCACACTCTTACTAAACAAAAAAAACACCACAACTCTACCCTAACCAACAATCAAAACGGAATGTTCGAAAACCAGATACCTCTCTTTTCAAACCGGAAACACAATTTTCTTCGTTCTTTTTCTCTGACAGTTTTTATACCCTGAACATAATACTGTCAGACAAGTTAAAGCCTCTAAAATTATAAAAAAAAAAAAAACAAATCTTCTACCTTTTAAAAAAAAAAATTTTAAATATAACGCATTTCTTCATTATTTTCACTCATTTTTGAATAGCTGTAACTTTTTTTCAACTTCGCCGAATTTAATTTTTTTGGGGTAAATGAAACTTAAAATCTCACATTTCAAACATTATAAGATATGACACAATGTGATTGGAAATTTGATATACGAACGCAAAGGTATATGTATATTGACAAAATACGAAACGACTTTTTTGACAACCCAATATTAGGGACAGGGAAATGTTTGGGCTGATTAAATTAACTGTTGACCCAACTTAAATATATTCGAGAACATGTTTTCATTTCATTAGATTAGTAAGAAAACTAAAAGTTTGACTAATCTACATGGTATAAAGTCAACGAGATTCTTGAAAATCCTTTCATAAGGTATATGGGGCTTAAGGGGCGTATTCACTCGGCACAAGAATGCACTGTTATTTGAAAGATATTTTCTGTATTAGACTAGCGGAAATCATTAGAATCATTACAAATATTGGACCTTAAGCAATAGTACATATGTATATACATGCAGTGTTATACACTGCCGAAAGTGCGAAAATATTTATTATTTGTAATATTTATAGATTTTTGGCATGAAGATATATTTTTAACAGAAAAAGGTACCTTCTGCAGATGGCAGCATTAATTCCGATTAACTGTGCTCTTCATCAGATCTAAATTTATCAGTGACAGAAAACAGCAATGCGAGTTAGTGAGCAACTGAGTGACATTTTAAGCAATTTCGAGCAGTTCCATTCCAGCAATGAGTATGTTATTTTGAGCTGTTTTGAATTTGTTTTTTTAACCGTAGAACCTTGCCTTGGCTATACAACTTAATCTCGTGACCAGTGGCGTAGCTACAACTTTGGGCGCCCGGGGCCAAGGATGTTCTGCCGTCCCTCTTTATCTACCTACATACCTACAAGTTTCATGAGGTGGTTCGAACAAAAATGAATTTTTACAAAATGTCTTCGATATTAAGTATATAAAATATAGGAACTAGAAGCCACGCAAATTCTGAAGTTCCAAAACTATCACAATAGGATTTTTGAGGAAATTGACAGTAAATTTACAAGACCTCTTATTAAAAGCCGTAGAAAAAACCCATTTTCGACCTATATCTTGTACACTTTTGACACAATTTTCAGGAATTTTTACCCGAATTGAAGTTTTTAAATACCATTTTTGAAAATTTGGAGAAATAAAAGTATTTGTTACATTCAAAGCATAGAGTAACTGTGAGAGTGACACGTCGCGAAGATCGTTTTGCCGCCCCCAAGACGTTGCGCCCGGGGCGACGACCCCTTCGGCTTATTGCCTCTTAATGTGGCCACCATGGTACCATAGTATTCTAATGCACCCAAATATACCCCGCCAGCAAGCCAAACTATTTTTATGCCATATTTTCCAGGCTCAGACGGAATGTATTGGCGAAAATGGCATTGGTTTCTTGTCGAAAGTAACTGCTCACTAACAGTCAACTCTTTACTCGGGACGAATGACAACATCAAATTCCAATTTCTCGTGTCGTAGTGTTTGAGGACAAAGTCAAAGTGTAAAAAACGGCCTTGCTCAAACCGATGTAGTGACACATTTTTCTTATTAACAACCGCACGGCAGTCAGTTCTTCTTTTCGCAATTTTGCGGCAGTTCGAGGTACCAAGAGCAGTTAAGGTTTTCTTCACCTGATCTCTCCAGGTCTCTGGAGGTCTTCCTCTTCCTCTGCATCCCTCAGCAGGTACTGCGTCGAATACTTTCAGAGCTAGAGTATTTTCATCCATTCGAACGACATGACCTATTCAGCGTAGCCGCTGGCTTTTACTTGTACGAGTATATCAATATAACTCGTTCCATCGAATGCACAAAGGACCATAAATCTACCGCAGAATCTTTCTCTCGAAAACTCATAACGTCGACTCAATAGATGTTGTCATCGTCCATGCCTCTGCACTATATTGCAGGACGGGAGTGATTTATAGAGTTTGGTTTTTGTTCGTCGAGGGAGGACTTCACTTCTCAATTGGCTAATTAGTCCAAAGAAGCACCGTTTGGCAAGAGTTATTGTGCGTTTATTGTTTATGTTAATACTGATTCCAAGATAAAATAAATTGTCTACGACTTCGAAGTTATGACTGTCAATTGTGACGTGAAAGCCTAGTCGCGAGTGCGACGACTGTTGACTATCAAAAGCAGCTTTGAAATCGACGAAGAGGTGGAGCATGTCGATACACTTTTCACGGGTATTTTCCAAGATTTGGCGCATGGTGAATATCTGGTCAGTTATTGATATTCCCGGCGTAAAGACACACTGATAAGGTCCAATAAGATTGTTGACGGTGAGCTTTAATCTTTTACTCAATACGCTCGATAGAACCTTATATGCGATGTTGAGGAGGCTTTTCCCATGGAAGTTGGCGCAGATTGTGTGGTCCCCCTTTGCGACACGGCACTCCTCATTGTTTCAGCTGTTCTTTTGCCTTTTCCGAAAACCAATGAAATTCCGTCCCACAGTTCCCTTATATCAGGCTGCTTAGTGCAGGAGTGCAAGTCGAGTAGGAAATCGTTGGGTCATTAAAATGGGGTTTCTCTTCCGAGGCTGTTGTTTATTTTATATTGGGGGTGCTTTTTACGTGGCGGGTCCCAAACGCACAACCCTAGAATGAAATGGTTCGCCTTCTCACTTTATCTCACATTCAAACGTATGTTCTTTGGCTGCTCAGAGGATATTAGGTCTAAGACCGGAAGTCATGAGTTGCTTGAGTCATATGTAAAATAATCGTTTGTGTCCACTTCCAAGTGAATAGCAATCAGAGAATTTTGCTTACTTGCTGAACTTCTAAATTTTGAAATATAAAGGGCAAACCTACGTAAAACAGAAAAGCGCATGAAAATTTGCAATTAGAGAACGATTATTTTGATAATAATATTCAATAATTTGTAAACGCTGATCTTGTCTACATGTGTTTCCATTATGAAATTGTAAACTTTACTGACAAATTAAAAATGGCCCAAACGACACTTACTCGTAGAATTCATAGCATCCCTTTTGGAAAACCAAACGGTTGCATGTACCCTAAAAGTAAGCGAGATATACGAGTATATAGATTTATATATTGGGTTGTCAAAAAAGTCTTGCGGTATTTTCGCTAGTTGGCGCTGAAAGCTCGTAGTTCTAGTTTTATTCGTCTCATCGGGTCATGCTATACCTTTTTGAAAAGCTCATTTCAGACGCTAACACGTGTTTGATTGATTGTCTTTCTTTTAAGTCGTTCGTGAGTTATAGCGTCGCAAACATGGAGCAAAATAAAGTGAAAATACGGCATATTTTACAGTACTACTACGATAAAGGCAAAAATGCATCTCAAGCCGCCAATAAAATTTGTGCAGTTTATGGACCCGATACAGTTTCCATTTCCACCGCACAACGATGGTTTCACATTTTTACCCAACTGGGAATTGGGCATTATGTGTTAACTACTCCCCCTTTCGAAACACGATCGTCGTCGTTCGTTGCCATATCTTTCACTACCACGTTGATCTCGGGTAATGTTCGTGTTTTCTTCTTGTACTGCCAGAGGAAAGCGAGGCCACTGACCAACGCAGCTACTCCCAGACCCAGGATGAAAGCAAGTGTCTGGCTCGAGACGGTCGTTAGTTCTTCTTTAATTTCGTCAATGATTTGTAGATTTTGATTGTTGAGGCGGTGAAGGTAAGGCAAGCTCAAAATGGTCTCATGGCCAGTGATGTTCAGCAGGGGTGAAGCAGCAATACCTGGAGCCTTTTCCAGCCTGCTCATTCTGTTAACGTACTTAGTGCCGTTCAGGAACACAATGTCCTCGAAAGTGACGAGATACGTGCCACTTACATTTCTTTCAGGTGTTTCATCAATGGCGATTCTGGTTGGGCTGTCGTTAATGATTATGACTACATCGTCAACTATGGTGTTAGCGTTAAGGTGACTCGGTTGCGTGTTACAATGTGCTGTGCCACCGGTGTGAAGTTGCAGAGCGCATGTTGTATTTGTAGTTAATCTGCAGAACGTTGAAGTTGTTGTTGCTTCACAGTTGTTGACTGCCAAAATTCCGCTCTTGCACTCGACCACTGTGTTTTCGTTGAATTTCAGCTCGACGCCGTTGTGTACCACCGGAAAAATCAAAACTTTCCTACACAAAAACTCAATTCTAGGATATTTGATTATAAAATGAATTACATCATTGTGCTGAATAACTTTAACGGTTGACACTTCCATTAGTTCAGTGATTGCTATATCTGTGATTGGCCCAACCAATATGGATTTCAAACCCTCGTCATCAATGATTACTGGATTTACTACCTTTATTTTCGCAAGGGTTATTGCTAGCATTATATTCTGAACTTCCGTGATCATAATCCTATTTCGAGTAAGTAAAATTTCAAAAAGGTGCGCCGTATCGATTTTTTCTTCCTTCGATTCTTTGAGAAGTTCATTTACCGTACTAGTTCGTGCGTTAATCTGTTCCTGTGTCTTTGTGTTAATCACTACCTGCCTATTGTTGGATTCTATTAGTTGGGCTTCTGTCATTCTAACTTGGTGGAAATCGTCAGCGTCTGGGGTACCTGTGATAAATTTAAGGGCTGAACCCAGAAAGTCCAGGCTTCTTGCCATTCTATGATGTACGCTTATAGCGGCTAGTAATGTTCTAACATGTCTATTGTCAGTCTCTAGCAACTTTCGCATGTGCGACTGCGGGAACAGGTCCGCCATGTTGGCAGTTTCGTCTGTCATGCGAATAAACTCGGTCAAATTAGTTGAGTGCCTCAGGTAATTGTATTCGTTCCATACCAGTGCGTCGCCGTCCACTACCGGTATGTAATGCGAGTGTGAGTAATCCGTTAATTTGGCTGCCGCTATCCCGAAAGTGAGAAGTATTGTGATTGCAAACCTAAAGAAGCAATTTAAGGTGATTAGAAATTAATGTCGTCATTTTCTAAGGCTATGTACTTTATCTAAGGTTGTCCTTATGGACTATCCTTCCATTTATTAGGACTGTTGTCCCCAGATCTGCCTCTACTCTTCTCTCCTCACACAGGGGGGTTAACTTGTTCCCTAACCTTCTATTAGTTTTTACCATTACCTTTTCCCTCACTTCAAAGACCCTGTTCTGCCTTGACGGGTTATTTCTATCGAGCTGAGCCTGTTGTGCTTGTTCAATTTTACCTTTCACTTCCTTTCGGAATTCTTCGGTTGAGGCGTATATTACCTCAATAGGCTCTTTATTTGTGACCGAGTGTATTGTTCGGTTGTATTCAATGGTAGCTTGAGTGATCAGGTCCATTGTATCGATTATTCTTCTTTCAAGTTTAAGGCACCTAGCAATTTCTACCAAGGTACTGTGAAACTTCTCTTCCTGTCCGTTGGAAGTACTGTGGAGGGGGGAGCGTTTACTATATCAATCCCATATTGGTTCTTCAACAGAGTCACAATGGTATCCGAGTTGAAGGACGCCTCATTATCACAATAAATAGTTTTTGTTCCTGGGACCAAATTAATCAACTGGATGATGGGTATTTTTACATCCGTTATTGTCCGCGACGGTATCGGTTGAACTACTGCAAATTTAGAGAATTTATCAACACAAGTTAAAAAATGCTTCTTGTCTGTGGAGAAAATATCTATGTGTAGCATTTCACCTGCGTATGATGGAATCGGCGTAACGCCGAGTTCCTGCCTTCTAGGGTGTCGATCGTATTTGGCTTTCGTGCATATTTTGCAGTTTGTGACAATTTCGTTTGCCAATTTGGACATTTTCGGAAAATAATAGTCACAGAGGATCTGTTTCACATTTTCCTGCGCAGCTCTACGAGCACGATTGTGTTCAGTAGTGACTATTTCCCTTTGTTCATCCTTGTTTTTGCAGTACCAGAATTTGGTAGATGGGAAGCATTTTACTAATTCGTGTTGTGTGCTGGCTAGCGCCGGTAGCTCGCCGTGAATCGCGTTCACCACGAGGGGGTTAATAACCTCCTTTACTTCGTCAATGAGGCTGTTTCTATCCATGAAGTGAATAACGTGGCGGGTTTTTCCGCCAAAGAGTATAAAATTTCGTTTCAGAGAAAAACGCGACTCTTCCAAAACTTTGGTTCCTGAAGCAGTTTGTGGGTTTTTCTGTTGCTTCGACCGTGTAGGTCAGTGACAATTCACTGTGAAATGTCGCCGCGTCAGATGTGAGTTCGCTCTCCAACACATTTATGTTCTGCCGGAAGAGAGCATCTGCGACAGAGTTTTCCTTACCAGATTTATAATGAATTTTAGCATTATGTTCGTCTATGAATGCTTTCCACCGTTTTATCTTTGCATTCGGATTCTTATCAGAAACCGCAAGACGTTAGAACTGTATAGATGTTGATATCCCTAGTTCCGTAGAGATAATTTTGAAGTTTCCCTAAAGCCCATACTATGGCCAGTAATTCTCTTTGATTTGTTGCATAATGCATTTCCCTATCTTTCTCTTGAAATCATTGTAATGGGTTTACCATTCTGCGAGAGGACTACGCCAATGCCGTGAGCGGAGGCGTCTGTCGTTAGGTCAAATGGTTTTTTAAAATCTGGATACATTAAGGTGACATCTTCAGATGCCAGGATGTTTCTTAATCTTTCGAAGACATTGCGTTGTGCTTTACTAAAATCAATGGGTACCCTTCTAGACTTGGGTTTACTTACTGAGCAATTTTCACCTTTTAGGATCTCAGTTAGAGGTCTTGCTATGGAGGCGAAATCTTTTACGAAACACCTGTAATAGCTTGCTAGCCCTAGAAAGGATCTAAGGCTGAACAAATCCTTAGGTTCAGGATATTCCTGAACGGTTTTGACCTTTGCGGGGTCAGTTTTTGCCCCACCTCTTGTTACTATGAAACCGAGATATTCCACACTTGTTTTAAAAAATGTGTTTTTTCTCGTGACACTTTCATGTTGGCCTCACACAGTTTTTCCAAAACCCAATTTATATGTTTGACATGTTCCGATTCATTTTCGGAAAAAATTATGACGTCATCGACGTAAACATAGCATGATTTGCCAATTTGTTCGCGTAAGACGTCGTTGATCGCCTTCTGGAAGATGCTTCCAGCATTCTTCAAACCGAATGGCAATCGACAAAACCCATATTCCCCACCGTTAACGGAAAAAGACGTTTTCTCGCGATCCTGCTCAGCGAGGACAATCTGATGGTAGCCTGACTTTAAATCTAAAGTCGTAAAGTACTTGGCTTTCCCTAAATTTGCCAGAATCATTGAAATATTCGGCATTGGGTACTTATCGGCAATAGTGCGCTCGTTGAGCTTCCTAAAATCAATAACCAGACGTTTGTTTTTGTTGCCTAACTCGTCGTAACCCTTTTTATCTACGACCCAGGTTGGGTTATTGTAAGGTGACCTGGACGGTCTATTGATTTTATTGCGTAGCAATTCTCTTATTTCCTTTTCGACAAAATCTGCTACTCCCATTGGGTGAGGGTACAACTTCGAATAAATAGCCTCGTTATCTTTGGTTCGGATCGTGGCCGCGCTCTGAATTATTCTGTCTCTTATTTCCCTGAACGGGAGCATTGTGAATACCGGCAGCTTGTGCCTGTCGGTATTCCGTTGGTTGCCTAAATTTAAACGAACTAGGATCGACGTCCTTAGGTTCGGGGTCTCTACCATGAAAATCCCTATCATTTTCGCGTTGCCTAAATGATGAAGCCTTTCCTGCATTATTTCTGCCCTGACTCTTGAAGTAATGTGGATTTTTTGCGTGATTGGCATCGCCGCCACTATTCTGTGAATAATTATTTTGCCGCCGAGTTTGGAATTTTTGACCCGCTGACTTTTGAGCTCTCTCTTCGGCATTTTTAGCGTAAGTTGCAGCGAACATGTATCTATCGTGACTCGACTCGGCCTCGCGGGCTAGTGCCAAGACAATTGGTAGATCCTTTGGTCTAGCTGGGAATACAGCCTGGTGTAGGGGTCTTTTTAAACCCGATATGAACGTGTTTAGGGCATCACATCTAAATTTTTCATTTAGGACAGCTGCAGCAGCTGCATCATATGTCATAAGCGTTTTATTTATTATGAGGGTCAGTTTCCTTTCATACTGTGTACTGTGACAAGCTCAAATCGCCCTGACGCAAGGTATCTAACTCTTGTTGGAGAATGCGCACTGGAGTTTTGTCAGCGTAGGTGAAATCTAATCGTGCCACAATGGCCTTAAAATTTAAAACTGTGTTAAATGAGGCCAGTATATTATTCGCTGTACCCCTAATCTTATTCCGAATAATGCCTACTGCCTCGTAATGCTTTACGCTGCCTTAGGCAGCGATGGCCGCCTACGAATTATTCGAACCTTAGATTATATAGAAAATTGCTATAGTGCAGGGAAAATCGTGTAGTCAGACGTTAGACCTCGTTAAGTCATTGCCAGAGTTAGATGGTAAACAAGAGGAATATATTTCGTGGAGGCAGGCAGCGATTCGTTAGAGTAGAATAATTCGTAGGCGGCCATCGCTGCCTGCCTCCACGAAATATATTCCTCTTGTTTACCATCAAACTCTGGCAATGACTTAACGAGGTCTAACGTCTGACTACACGATTTTCCCTGCACTATAGCAATTTTCTGGTAGCTTTCTACTTCAGGTGTCGTGACCCTCAACGCACTCATCTCGTTCCTAACTTCACTAATTTTTTCATCAATAACCTGTTTCCATTGAGCGGCCTGTGCCGCCAATGCGGCTTCTAACACCACTTGTGCCTGCCTTGCGTCCATACCCGTTTTTGTTTCCACTACGTCTGCCACACGTAACCTTCTAGTATGGTTTATCAATTCCTGCACTGAGCTATGGTAAAGCTCTTTATCGTGAGGGGGGTGGCTCATTTTACCCTGAACAAACTAACACACACAAGTATTTTTTCACTCAAACGCGGCACAATCGTTAACGGCCACCAAAACAATAAAAAATAAAAAAAAAAGATCACTTCACTCTTTATATAATGCTGCTTTATTAATTTCACAAATGATGACGATTGGCTGTGCCATTCACTTACATGGCTTTTCAATAAATATGGTGACTCCAGCTAGCCAGCCCCATGTGCTCCGGCTTATGCTCAACTTTAATCTAACCTAGACACTGTTTATGTAAGAACGCTCACTTGCGTGTGGCTTGCTGTCCGTCCGCCTCGCCGCCTTGGTGGCTGTTATTGTTCACGTAATCTGCAGAACGGCGAATGATATGTCGTTGCTTTAGTGGCGGTCGTTGCCCACACAATCTGCTGATGAGGCAAGATGTGGTATTGGCCTCACCACATTCGTACCCAACTGAAAATTGGGCATTATGTGTTAACTTATATATACTATATATGCAAGCTCTAACTTGAGCAAAACTTGAGATATCTTCATGAAACTTGGTATGCGCGTTCCATGGCAAAAACGAGGCGTAGATGGGCGTAAGGACCACTGCCACGCATATGCGATACCGAACCATAACTAGGCAATAAATTAAAATATAAAACTCGTCGTCTAAATTTAGTACGTGACATTTTTCTCATATTCCTATGTAACAGCGCGAAAATGGGCGAACCACTGTTACTTCTCATATAACACAACTTTAAATTCTATCTGACAGCACAACAATGGTTCGCTCGCTTCCGTTCTGGAATTTTCGATTTACACTGATGACACAATGTAATTGGAGATATACGACTGCAACGACATAGATTCGATTTTAATCTATATAAATGATTTTTAATATTTTCGGTTTCCAGGGATAGGAATGTATAAAAGAGATAGGTACTTGTATCTCTTGTAACTAGTTGTGTTTGGGAGTAGTTCGAGATTTGGATTTGGCTTGACAAATTGTGATGATTAACCTATTAGAACAAATGAAATTAGTTCTTTTTTAGGCTTTAATGGACAATTTTTCCTGTTTCTGATATGATTGCGTTATTTTTATGTTCTTTCATTATTTCTTCTCTGCATGTGAGTGATTTGTTACCCAACCACTTATTGATTTTTATGAATATTAGCACCCCTATTCTGTGCACTTGACAAATTCAACATATTTCTAATTTGTCAAATTTTTAAATTTATCAAGCAGTTGGTATTCTGTGTCTGAAATAAAAAGCTCTTTTCTTTATAAGTTGTTAAGATGTCAAATGCTCTTGACAGCAGTGCTCGTTACGAATTAAATATCAAATTGTGCATCTTGTTGTGAAAATGGAAGATATTTTACTTTTGTTATTATTGTTAAGCGAAGATGAAAATTGTGAGAATAGGAATCGCGCACGGCATTTAAAAAGTTTACGCGACGATAGCCATCCATTTTCTTTGAGCGAGAATACCTTTGTGCAAAATTTTCGATTAACTCGTGAAATTCGCCGCCGCCTAATTGATGAACTGGCCCCATATGATAATCAGAAAACGTCACTACCTTTAACTGTAAGGGTTCTAGCAGCTTTGAACTTCTTTGGACACGGATCATATCAGAAATGTGTAGGTAACAACGTCAACTTGCCCATGAGTCAGTCATCCCTTTCGAGAAGTGTGCGAGCTGTAGCAAAACTTATTGTGAAGGTGAAGGGAGGAGAAATAAAGTTTCCCAGTTCAATAGAGGAAGAAACTTTTATAAAAACGGGGCAAGTATTATTGTAATACAAATAATAATATGCTAATTTATTTGAAATATATTCCAGATTTTTTAGAAAATTTGGAATAAAAAGCACCATAGGAGCAATTGACTGCACGCATATTGCTATCATTGCTCCACCATCAAATAATGTCGAACGTCCTCTTAATTTATATTTAAATAGAAAAGGATTCTACAGTATCAATGTTGAAGCAGTAAGTTTTGTTTTTGCATGCACATACATATATGCCAATGCAATTTTTCAATGCATTGTTTTTTAGGTTTGCGATCACCGATTATGTTTCACATTTGTAAATGCTAAATTTCCGGGTGCAACACATGACTCTGGAATTTGGGCAACTTCTGCCCTACGAGAACATCTCATTCGTCAGCATACTAATACGTCTGAGCAACAACAGAGAGAATCTTGGCTTCTTGGCGATCAAGGTTATCCTCTAGAACCGTGGCTTTTAACACCAGTGGGAACACCTAATACCCATAAAGAGCAAAAATACAACAAATTACATGGTTCTGCAAGAAACTGCATAGAGAGAGCATTTGGTGTTTTAAAATCTCGCTTCAGATGTTTGTTGAAGCACCGAGTTCTACATTATTCACACGAAACTTCCGCTTTGTTTGTTAGTACTTGCGTTATATTGCATAATATAATGACGAAAGCAGGCATAACGTTCAACGAAATAGATGACGGGGTTGCAGAAGACTTTGATTCTCCAATTAATGATTATAACTCTTCACAGTACATGCGCGAAGGTGAAAGAACAAGATCAAGATATATATCAACTCTTTAGTTATATATATACAGAAGCCAATCCATATACTTATGTACATATATAAATGTCCTCACAATTCACAATACACTACTTACTTCCATTATTTATTTATCCTTTTTGTTAAAAGAAAACAAATTGAAATTTGCATTCCATTTTTTTTTATTCTATTAAAAAACAAAAAACCAAACTTATTAAATTCAATAAATATTAATTAAATAAAAATATTACACATACGTTATTTCAATTTTAATTAAACGTATATATTATTATATATATTATTTTACATTATTAGAAATCGATTTTATTAGTTCTGTTATAGAACTAGTTAGGCCTTGAATGGCCTGCATCATTTCACGAAGCTCCCGTCGCCTTTCTTCCTCAGCAGCATTCCTTTTTGATATATCAGCTATCAAAGTGCTGATAAGCTTATTACGTGCCTTTCGTGATAGCACCGAAGTTGATGCATCCTTAAAAGAAAAAAACGTAATAAGAAATTGCAAAAAAAGTTATATATTTTGTAATTATATCATAATGAAAACTTACCTGGTTTTCCAAGCTAAGATGCGTAGGTGGTGTCGATCGACTTGCTGGATGGTGTTCGGGATTTGGGGTTGCATCTACCTGACTGCATATCTGTAGAGGACTACCTATGGGTGAAGAAATTGCGCATTCATCACTTTGCTCAATTGGCTTTAAACCTAGGCTTTGCACATTTTGTACCCCATCTACAGCAACCGAACCGAATGTAGACAAAGCCATTTCCTCAAAGTTCGTCATCGGTTTGGAACTTGGACCTCCACCTGTGAGCCTTTGGTTCATTTTCAACCGCCTTGCACGAGTGCGCAGTTGGCTTTTCCAAACGCCTAACGTCTACAAATTAACACAATATAATAAATAAACGAAACATAAACTAAAATGTTACCTCTTTCCATTTTGCAGCACTTAGTGTTGGTCCTCTGCACGAATTAAACTCATCTGCCAACTGCTGCCACAACTCCTTCATCTGTTGAGGCGTTTTTGGGCAATTTTTCCCCGTACCCATTTCTGGGTGTGCTTGGCAAAACGAAACATATGCCTCCAGTTGCTCGTGCGTAGATCTATCGTGTTTGGGTTTACTACCAAATAAAAGTTAAATTATAAATTTTCTTAATAATTAAAATTTGAAAACTTACGTTGCAGAACAGTCCATTTTAACGAATAGAATTTTGATTTGAATAGAAATCAGCTGTTTTCTATTTACTTATTTTGTTCACCATACGTGTGGGGAAAGCTTTACGAATTGAAGCTTTTACTTTTAACAAGATTGCCACAGAATACCAAAATATATCTCGCTTGATAAATATTTGAGTTAATTGTCAATATTTTATTAATTTGTCAAAAGCACAGAATAGGGGTGTAGTTCTAGAGAATATGATTTAAACTGTGATTGTTTAGCCTTTTGCTGTACTGGTGTATTTTTAGCGACTTTTTATTATCTACTGCCACAATTTCTGGTACCCCAAAAGTTAAAGGTATCTGTTTTAATCTATAATATCTTTTATTGTCCTTGAAATAAGGATTGTGGTTTGTGCTTACTGTGAAAACACTGTTTTAGTGGGTGATAAAAATATCCAAATTTACAATTCTTTGAATGCTATTTATTCTCTTTGTCCTTCCCGTGCGCCCTTAAATGTTTTTTTCTTATTTTATATTTCATTTGTGAGTTCAGTTACTAGATTCCTAGAATAACGAGCTCCTTATTGTTTAAAATTTAAGGAATACTTGTATATATAAAACATGATTGGTTTCTTATCTTCTCATAAGACTGCGCCTATGATATGATTTGACGCCTCTGGTGTCAGTTAAAATTCTTTGCATAATTACACTTTATATTTTGAAGGGTGCCAATATGATAATTTCTTCAAAATTTGTTAGAATGCTGTATTTGTATGGATGTTGGAAAAGGTCGGTTTCTTATATATTTATTATCATTTCTGGTGTTATTTATATGAGTAACAGCTTTGGTTTATAAAATATCAACATTCGTAGGGACTGGAGCTGGCAGTGGTTCATGAGCAAATGGTCAAGGAATAGGGCACCTTTTCATAATTAAAAGGTCGGATCTTGGTTTGAAAATATTGGGTAACTCAATTAGCATTTTTGGGGTAATATTATCATGTCCTGGTGATTTTTTGGGGTTAAGTTCTTTTATTATTCTAGTAACTTCAGAAGTAGAAGTCCTAATAGACACATGTGACTCGCTTGCGGTATTGGGCAAGGTTGGCAACTCAAAGTTGTTCTTTGGGCAATTGGGTTGAAATACCTTTTCTAGGTGATTTGCAAAGCAATTTGCCTTATTTGCCTTCCCAATTACCATTCAACTATCTTAGAGTCATGTTGGAATCTACTGGTGACTTGAAAGACTTTTGGGCTTTCCAAAGGGAGTTTTGCTTGCTAGAATTTGGACACAGTTTCTTTATATAATTTTCAGTGTTGTGCTCTTCCTCGCGTTTAAGCGCTTTTTTTGACTTTCGTACAGCAGAATTCAGTTGAAGCAGAGTTGAAAAGGAGCGATTAAACTGCCATTCTCGCCTAGCTCGCCTTTTCTCTTTTACAAGTTTCTCTATTTCATTATTGGTGATCTTTCTAAAACCAACTGGTTTATTGTTTCTTTTTGGTGTTGCCAAAACAGCTGCATTAGTTATTACGCCATTAAATTCTCTTATACTATTTGCATCAATGTCTCTTCCTGTATTTATTTTGCAATCAATATTGATGACGCTGCTGATATACTTTCTTTACTTCAACCAGTTAGTTTTATGTGATGTTAGAGAAACTTTTGGCTCAAATATCATGGGCTGTTCGTATAACTTTATTACTACAGGAGAATGATCAGATGATAAGTCTGTAAATGTATCAGCTGTCATAAGCGATCTATCTATATTTTTGACTATAGCAAAATCTATTAAGTCTGGTATTTTTTTTCTATCACTGCGCCAGTATGTCGGTTTACCAGGAGATATTATATCCAGCTTATTATGTTTATTCATAATAGTGTAATACAGCTGTGCATGTGTTTGGCATTGTAATCTCTACCTGATAGAAATCTTTGACCTAGTGTTCCAAAAAAGTCTGTAATTTTAAAACGAGGTGGACAGCATACAGCCGTAAGGCTTAAGTCACAACCCCAATTTTTTAGTAATATTGTTGTAGCTTGTAATTGTGGAGTAGCATGAGATACGCATAGTGGTTTAAATGATTTCTAATCAACACCGTACCACCATGCGCCTTTCCATCCGGATGATTTGTGACATAGAGTCTAAATCAGCGTTTGAAAAACTACGCTACTCCCGTAGCATTTCATTTTACTCTTGCTACCGCTCTCACTTTGTCGGGAGCCACAACATAGCCTTAGCATAACAATGTAAAAGAAGTGCTCTACTCTGCTCCGAGTTTTGTTGAGTAAAAAACTATAGCTGGAGCGGTAGCAAAAAATTAAATTCTGCGCTATGCTCTGGCGTAGCGGTAGCAAAAAATTGGGAGCGGTAGCACAGCAGAGCTAATGAAAATTTTCATGTGCTATAACTCCCGCATGTGTTTGTTGTTTTTTTTTCTTTTCTTTGCTATTTTTTGTCGTAATATTTGAATTAATTGAATAATTCAAACAAAAAAATGTTATGCAAATCATTTTGGCACTTGTTGCATCAAGTGACTTTATAAATCTAAAATCAAATATTTTAAGAAATATATTAATAAAGTCAATTAGATAATAATTGAATAAATTATATATATTTTTTTACTATGTAAAATATTTACCATTTTTATATTACCAAAAACATCATCTATTCCAAATGTATTACAATACTCAATTACTATGAATTTTCGAAATTAATTTTAACTACATTCCTTTCGCCTTTTTTATATACATTAGGGTGTTTTTTTTAACTATTAATTTTCTTCAGTCCCGCCACGAAATTTCCTTGGAAATACCATACAAAAACTTCCTTGAAATGCTTAGCCCTAAATATTAACATTAAAAACTGGACCAAGGCATGTAAAAATTGTCCATAGAAAATACACAACAATCCAAAAGTGGCCAGAGCAACAAAGTCGAAACTCACACCGGCGAGGTATTACGGGGCTCTAAACTTGTTTTTTCCAAGAAATTCGCATTCGCTCGAAATGTGAAGAAGAAGTGTGAACAATTCTGAGAAACATGCGTCTAAAGCAGCGTTGTCCAACGTGACTGTGTGCACGTTATATTTGTGTTGGTTATTCTAGCGTCAACTGATCGCAAAATTATGCTTTGATTGCCTACGAAGTTGAATACAGTAGCACAATCGTGCTTTCACAGACACTTGTCGCGACATGTTGGTGTGAGGTGTCTGGCCACTGTCCGTGCGCTATTGTGCGCATAGGCCATGGACAACGCTGGTCTAAAGTCAAGCGATGCCTTAAAATACCTCTGATCTGTAGGAATTTGAAGATAAAAAATCAGGATTGTCGTGTATTTTCTATGGACAATTTTTACATGCCTTGGTCCAGCTTTTAATGTTAATATTTAGGGCTAAACATTTCAAGGAAGTTTTTGTATGGAATTTCCAAGGAAATTTCGTGACGGGACTGAAGAAAATTAATAGTTAAAAAAAACACCCTAATGTATATAAAAAAGGCGAAAGGAATGTAGTTAAAATTAATTTCGAAAATTCATAGTAATTGAGTATTGTAATACATTTGGAATAGATGATGCTTTTGGTAATATAAAAATGGTAAATATTTTACATAGTAAAAAAATATATATAATTTATTCAATTATTATCTAATTGACTTTATTAATATATTTCTTAAAATATTTGATTTTAAATTTATAAAGTCACTTGACGCAACAAGTGCCAAAATGATTTGCATAACATTTTTTTGTTTGAATTATTCAATTAATTCAAATATTACGACAGAAAATAGCAAAGAAAAGAAAAAAAAACAACAAACACATGCGGAAGTTGTAGCACATGAAAATTTTCATTAGCTCTGCTGTGCTACCGCTCCCAATTTTTTGCTACCGCTACGCCAGAGCATAGCGCAGAATTTAATTTTTTGCTACCGCTCCAGCTATAGTTTTTTACCTAACAAAACTCGGAGCAGAGTAGAGCACTTCTTTTACATTGTTATGCTAAGACTATGCTGTGGCTCCCGGAAAAGTGAGAGCGGTAGCGATAGCATAGCAATAATTCTAGAAATTTTGCTGCTACGGAGTAGTAAATGAGAACCCTGGTCTAAATCCCGGTATATTGAAATTATTTTTATTTGTTAAATGAGGTTCTGACATCAGAATTACATCTATATATACATCTTGGATCATGTTTTGCGTGCTAGACATAAGTTGTGTCATACACTGTGTAAGATTTACACAAGGCAAACTGACGTGCCCATGAATCAGGCGTCCATTTCGAGAGGTGTGCGGGCTGTAGCAAAACTTATTGTGAAGGTGAAGGGAGGAGAAGGAGGATGGAGTCATATGTAGAAGTTCACGCAAGTGAGGAAAGTTCTCTGATCGCCATTCACTTGGGAGTGGCCAGAAACGATTCTTTTACATATGACTCAAGCAGCTCACGACTTCCGGTCTTTGACCAAGTATCCTCTGGGTAGCCTAAGAACATCCGTTTGAAGGCGAGCTAACGTGAGAAGGCGAAATATCCCCTACATAGGGTTGTGCGCTGGGCTTGGGACCCGCCACGTAAAAAAACAACCCCAGCGAATAGCAACAACCAGACCCCCCTTTTGATGACGACCATGGAAAACGAAATAAGGACTACGAAATGAGGGCATGCACCTGGAATGTCCGGTCCCTTAATTGGGAAGGTGCCGCTGCCCAGCTGGTTGATGTCCTCGTGAAAATAAAGGCTGACATCACCGCCGTCCAAGAAATGCGATGGACGGGACAAGGACAAAGACGAGTAGGTCCTTGTGGCATTTACTACAGTGGCCATATAAAGGAGCGCAAGTTTGGTGTTGGATTCGTGGTGGGAGAGAGACTCCGTCGCCGAGTACTATCATTCACTCCGGTGAATGAACGTCTAGCCACAATCCGCATCAAAGCGAGGTTCTTCAACATATCGCTGATTTGCGCCCACGCCCCGACGGAAGAGAAGGACGATGTGACCAAAGATGACTTTTATGAGCGCTTGGAGCTCGCTTATGAGAGCTGCCCCCGCCACGATGTCAAAATCGTGCTTGGCGACTTCAACGCCAGGGTGGGCAAAGAAGGTATCTTTGGCACTACGGTCGGTAAATTCAGCCTCCACGAGGAAACATCCCCAAATGGGTTGAGGCTGATCGACTTCGCCGGGGCCCGAAATATGGTTATCTGTAGTACTAGATTCCAGCATAAGAAGATTCATCAAGCTACCTGGCTGTCTCCGGATCGAAAAACTACCAACCAGATCGATCATGTTGTGATAGACGGAAGACACGTCTCCAGTGTTTTAGATGTGCGTGCGCTCCGAGGTCCTAACATCGACTCGGACCACTATATTGTTGCAGCTAAGATTCGCACCCGCCTCTGTGCAGCAAAAAACGCACGCCAACAAACACAAGGAAGGTTCGACGTCGAGAAGCTGCAATCACAACAGACAGCCGAGCGATTTTCTACTCGGCTTGCACTCCTGCTCTCTGAGAGCACTCGTCAACAACTCGGTATAAGGGAACTGTGGGACGGCATTTCAAACTCCTTACGTACAGCTGCAACCGAAACCATTGGTTTTCGGAAGGTGCAAAAGAACAGCTGGTACGACGAGGAGTGCCGTGTCGCAGCGGAGAGAAAACAGGCTGCCTACCTCGCAACGTTACGATCGACCACAACACGTGCGGGATGGGATAGATACCGAGAGTTGAAGAGGGAAGCGAGACGCATTTGTAGACAGAAAAAGAAAGAGGCCGAAATGCGTGAGTACGAAGAGCTTGATAAGCTGGCCGACAGGGGTAATGCTCGAAAATTCTACGAAAAGATGCGGCGGCTTACAGAAGGTTTCAAGACCGGAGCATACTCATGTAGAACCCCCCAAGGTGATCTAGTCACCGATGCCCAGAGCATACTTAAATTATGGAGGGAACACTTCTCCAGCCTGCTGAATGGCAGTGAACACACAACGCCAGGAGAAGACGAACCCGATTCCCCAATCGATGACGATGGAAAAGACGTTCCATTGCCCGACCAAGAAGAAGTTCGAATAGCAATTACCCGCCTGAAGAACAACAAAGCGGCGGGGGCGGATGGATTGCCAGCCGAGCTATTCAAACACGGCGGCGAAGAACTGATAAGGAGCATGCATCAGCTTCTTTGTAAAATATGGTCGGACGAAAGCATGCCCAACGATTGGAATTTAAGTGTGCTATGCCCAATCCATAAAAAAGGAGACCCCACAATCTGCGCCAACTACCGTGGGATTAGCCTCCTTAATATCGCGTATAAGGTTCTATCGAGCGTATTGTGTGAAAGATTAAAGCCCACCGTCAACAAACTGATTGGACCTTATCAGTGTGGCTTCAGACCTGGTAAATCAACAACCGACCAGATATTCACCATGCGCCAAATCTTGGAAAAGACCCGTGAAAGGAGAATCGACACACATCACCTCTTCGTCGATTTTAAAGCTGCTTTCGACAGTACGAAAAGGAGCTGCCTTTATGCCGCAATGTCTGAATTTGGTATCCCCGCAAAACTAATACGGCTGTGTAAACTGACATTGAGCGGGACCAAAAGCTCCGTCAGGATCGGGAAGGACCTCTCCGAGCCGTTCGATACCAAACGAGGTTTCAGACAAGGCGACTCCCTATCGTGCGATTTCTTCAATCTGCTGCTGGAGAAAATAGTTCGAGCTGCAGAACTTAATCGAGCAGGTACAATCTTTTATAAGAGTGTACAGCTGCTGGCGTATGCCGATGATATTGATATCATCGGTCTCAACACCCGCGCCGTTAGTTCTGCTTTCTCCAGACTGAACAAGGAAGCAACGCAAATGGGTCTGGCAGTGAACGAAGGCAAGACGAAATATCTCCTGTCATCAAACAAACAGTCGTCGCACTCGCGACTTGGCACTCACGTCACTGTTGACAGTCATAACTTTGAAGTTGTAGATAATTTCGTCTATCTTGGAACCAGCGTAAACACCACCAACAATGTCAGCTTTGAAATCCAACGCAGGATAACTCTTGCCAACAGGTGCTACTTCGGACTGAGTAGGCAATTGAGAAGCAAAGTCCTCTCTCGACAGACAAAAACCAAACTCTATAAGTCACTCATAATTCCCGTCCTGCTATATGGTGCAGAGGCCTGGACGATGTCAACAACAGATGAGTCGACGTTGAGAGTTTTCGAGAGAAAAGTTCTGCGAAAGATTTATGGTCCTTTGCGCGTTGGCCACGGCGAATATCGCATTCGATGGAACGATGAGCTGTACGAGATATACGGCGACATTGACATAGTTCAGCGAATTAAAAGACAGCGGCTACGCTGGCTAGGTCATGTTGTCCGAATGGACGAAAACACTCCAGCTCTGAAAGTATTCGACGCTGTACCCGCCGGGGGAAGCAGAGGAAGAGGAAGACCTCCACTCCGTTGGAAGGACCAAGTGGAGAAGGACCTGGCTTCGCTTGGAATATCCAATTGGCGCCACGTAGCGAAGAGAAGAAACGACTGGCGCGCTGTTGTTGACTCGGCTATAATCGCGTAAGCGGTGTCTACGCCAGTAAAGAAGAAGAAGAAGAAGGGAGGAGAAATAAAGTTTCCCAGTTCAACAGAGGAAGAAAATTTTATAAAAACGGGTCAAGTGTTCATAATATACTAATTTAAGCAAATTTATTTGAAATATATTTCAGATTTTTTAGAAAATTTCGAATAAAAAACAACATAAGAGCAATTGACTGCACGCATATTACTATCAATATAATTTGAATAGAAATCAGCTGTTGCTATTTACATTATTTTGTTCACCACACGTGTGGGGAAAAGCTTTGCGAATTGAAGCTTTTACTTTTATCGAGATTGTCACAGAATACCAAAAAAATTCTCGCTTGATAAATATTTGAGTTAACTGTCAATATTTTATTAATTTGTCAAATGCACAGAATAGGGGTGTTAATTTGTATTTTGTTGTCTAATTGCTTGTTGCGAACTTGGGAATATACCGTTTTTTCATGTGTCATATAAGCACGTTCTACTGTGATCAAATTGAAAGATGAAATTTGTCCATTTCATTTCCTTCAAAGTAATGATCATCTGAGACTTATTCGAATCAAGTACGCCTCGTCTTTCACGGTTTGGAATTTTACATGTAGGAATTTCAGCAAATTAATTTTTGTATACATATATATGGGGTATTCCATACCAAATCGACCACTTTTGAACCCGACCCCTTTAGATTTTGCTGAAACTTATCCATCCTTTTCTACTCTTTGAAAAACATTTTTGAGAATTTTTTCAAAATTTTTTGTCCTACTTCAAAAAAGTTATGAATTTTTCTATTTTTTGCTAAAAAAATGGCTTTTTTATATTCAAATAGCCATAACTTTTGTAGAAATTGACTTTTGAGGACCATTTTTTTTTTTTGATTTTTGTTTTTGAATGAACTTTTCGAAAAAATACTCGAAAAAAATTTAACACGATCAATTATATAAAATAATCGTTTTTTTTTAAGTAAAATCTTAATTTTTATTTTTTTGAAATTTCGCCATTTTTGTTTTTTGTTTTTTTTTTCTCAAAAAACTTCAATTAATTTGACAACTATCCCTGCTAATCTCGGAGTGGGCCGATTTTTTTTATATTTTTTTTATTTAAAAAATGAAAAAAATTTTTAAATAAATAAAAAAAAATATTAAAAAAACTCGGCCGACTCCGGGATTAGCAGGGATAGTTGCCAAATTAATTGAAGCTTTTTTTGGGGTGAAAAAAAAATAAATAAAAAAAATGGCGAACTTCCAAAAAAAAAAACGATTTTACTTAAAAAAGTGAAGTTCGCCATTTTTTTTTATTTTTTTTTCACCCCAAAAAAAGCTTCAATTAATTTGGCAACTATCCCTGCTAATCCCGAAGTCGGCCGAGTTTTTTTAATATTTTTTTTATTTATTTAAAAAATTGTTTCATTTTTTTAATAAAAAAATATAAAAAAAAATCGGCCCACTGCGAGATTAGCAGGGATAGTTGTCAAATTAATTGAAGTTTTTTTTGAGAAAAAAAAACAAAAAACAAAAATGGCGAAATTTCAAAAAAATAAAAATTAAGATTTTACTTAAAAAAACGATTATTTTATATAATTGATCGTGTTAAATTTTTTTCGAGTATTTTTTCGAAAAGTTCATTCAAAAACAAAAATTTAAAAAAAAAATGGTCCCCAAAAGTCAATTTCTACAAAAGTTATGGCTATTAGAATATAAAAAAGCCATTTTTTTTAGCAAAAAATAGAAAAATTCATAATTTTTTTGAAGTAGGACAAAAAATTTTGAAAAAATTCTCAAAAATGTTTTTCAAAGAGTAGAAAAGGATGGATAAGTTTCAGCAAAATCTAAAGGGGTCGGGTTCAAAAGTGGTCGATTTGGTATGGAATACCCCATACATACTTACATTGCATACTTCCAAAAATAAGAATTTTATCACCGTAAAAAAATACACGGTACCACTAAATTGCTTGTAAACAAATAATGAATTGACAGATTGAAATGAAACTTCACATAGTACGTTCATATAAAGAGTGTACTAATAAAACAAACAAAATTTTGGACTATAGAAATTCCCTCTTTTATCTAATGACAAAACTTATTGAACAACCTGGTACGTACTTTCAGATTATTACCAAACGAAGCATTGATTTAACTGCTGCATATTCGTCAAATATGGACGAACGATTACCAAGAGACGTGTTGCCACAGGAGTATTTAATTAATTTCTATATAAACTATGAGGAGAAGCGGTTTAATGGTAACCAGACAATGAAGTTAAAATGGGAAAATGATACAAAAAGGATTGTGTTCCATTCACATCGCGATCTTCACATCCGAGATCGGTCTATTGATTTACGAAAATGTTATACTGATGATAGGTAATGTCTTAATACAATAAAAATACATTTTATAAATTTTCTTCAGTATTATATCAGTAGTATATTAATTCAGAGTGAGTTTATTTATTTTAATATTTGCAGCAAAAATATATTGGAAGATATTTCAGTTGCACGTATTAGCAAGTCTTACAAGAAGTCTATTTATACACTTCACTTCAATAGCTTTATAAGACGAGGATCACATTGTGAGCTCTATATGGAATTTGAAGGTCATATTTGGACGAAAGCAGAAGGATTATTTTACGGCAGCTACAGTGGTGATAACAAAAACGAACAGATTCATTACATCGCCACTAATTTGCATCCGAATAATGCAAGAAGATTATTTCCTTGTTTCGATGAACCAGAATTTAAGGCAAATTATAAAATTATTATTCATATTTACATTAGAATTAGTGCAAATATTTTCATTTACCTTTTCTTGCTGCAAATCCAAAAAATAACGATGCCCATCGTCTAAAAAACTGTAGTATTTAAAATAACAAAAAAAAAAAAAAAACAAATAACAACTCCCTAACACAAACGTCACAAGAGTACTTTATTGTATTTGGTGCTTGAAGAATGGCTTGACTTCGCATCTTATAAATTTTTATATTCTTCCAATATGTTGTTATAGAGATAATAATTTTTTAACTAATTGTGGTTTTAACACCTTAAACTAATCGGGATTCATATAATATACTACTGTGTACAAAAAATAAGGTGACAATTGAATTTAAACTGCGCGCGTCGAAGGATTTGGAGAATTATTATTTTTTTTAATTGGTAGTACTGTCAGTCACATTTATGTCAAAATATTCATTAGTGTTTGAGATACGTTTGTTTGACGAGGGCAAGACGAAATATCTCCTGTCATCAAACAAACAGTCGTCGCACTCGCGACTTGGCACTCACGTCACTGTTGACAGTCATAACTTTGAAGTTGTAGATAATTTCGTCTATCTTGGAACCAGCGTAAACACCACCAACAATGTCAGCTTTGAAATCCAACGCAGGATAACTCTTGCCAACAGGTGCTACTTCGGACTGAGTAGGCAATTGAGAAGCAAAGTCCTCTCTCGACAGACAAAAACCAAACTCTATAAGTCACTCATAATTCCCGTCCTGCTATATGGTGCAGAGGCCTGGACGATGTCAACAACAGATGAGTCGACGTTGCGAGTTTTCGAGAGAAAAGTTCTGCGAAAGATTTATGGTCCTTTGCGCGTTGGCCACGGCGAATATCGCATTCGATGGAACGATGAGCTGTACGAGATATACGACGACATTGACATAGTTCAGCGAATTAAAAGACAGCGGCTACGCTGGCTAGGTCATGTTGTCCGAATGGACGAAAACACTCCAGCTCTGAAAGTATTCGACGCTGTACCCGCCGGGGGAAGCAGAGGAAGAGGAAGACCTCCACTCCGTTGGAAGGACCAAGTGGAGAAGGACCTGGCTTCGCTTGGAATATCCAATTGGCGCCACGTAGCGAAGAGAAGAAACGACTGGCGCGCTGTTGTTGACTCGGCTATAATCGCGTAAGCGGTGTCTACGCCAGTAAAGAAGAAGTTTGAGATACGTGTCGTTTTGTGAGCTGCCAAAAGTGAGTTTTTCGTCTTTTGCGATGTCGAAATTTGTTGAGCAAAGAATTTGCATTAAATTTTGTTTACGGGTTTATCAATTTTCTGCTGCGGATACGTTGAGGATGGTGCAGAAAGCCTTTGATGATGAGGCTAAGTCTAAAAAAATGTTTACAAGTGGTATAGTGAGTTCCAAGCCGGCCGTGAACGTGTTGAAGACGGAGAGCGTTCTGGCGACCATCAACCTCAACCGACGAAGCTCACGTTCAACAAATCAAAGATTTGGTGTTGAAAAACCGTCGATTAATAATTAGAGACCTTGCTGATAAGTTGGCATATGGAAAGGCTCAGCCAATACCATTTTGAAGGATGTTTTGGGCCTCAAGCGCGTCAAATCTCGACTGGTACCGAAAACATTGAATTTTTTGGAAAAAATTCGTGATCATTTCGCCAAAAACGCAACCCATATCGTTCCGCAATCACCGTATTCACCTGATCTGGCGCCGTGCGACTTCTGGCTGTTCACCAAGCTCAAAAGACCGCTCCGGGGACACCGTTTTTATACGATAGAGGAGATTCGAGCCGCGGCGAAGACGGAACTGAAGGCCATCCCGGAAAGTGAGTACAACCAGTTTTTCGAAGATTGGAAAATCCGTTGGCATAGGCGCATTGCATCGGGAGGGGATTACTTTTAAGGGGATGAAATTGATTTGGAAGAATAAATAAATAATTTTCAAAATAAATACAATGTCACCTTATTTTTTGGGCACAGTAGTATATATGTAAATACATATGTATATAGTATATGTATAGTATAATTGATCATCATGTATTCCATTTGACTGCTTAACTGTCCGCTGTAACTTCAGTTAAAATTAAGATATATTGATGAAACTTGCTACAAATTTTCCCTCATACCGTAAGAAGTCCGATGTTGTGATCACTTCTACGTCCACAAAGCACAACTATTTTAAAACCTATAGAGTACCAACACTAAGCCACAAATTAAGATATAAAACTGTAATTTGGAACAACGAATTGTATTAGAGAGTCATCTGTGATTTGAAAATCTTCACAAAGTGGAAGTGATTCCGCTCCCTAATAGATTAGTGTATACGTTTATCTTTTCGACACCTGAAATAAGTAAAATAGAATGAATACTCCAACTCCCAATATGACAGTTTTGTTAACTCTACTAAAAGAGCGAGAAATCAATAACTACGATGACGATGGGCGTGGCTCAAGATCTTTAGGTAAAATCACATATATCGCGATCTACTTACTTAACAAATTTCAACTAAATTCGATGGAATACCCCTACTTTGCGCATAATTTAACTTTAAATTCCCTCTGATTATTTCACCTTCACTTAAGGTATGCCTTCTCAAAATTGTTCAACCCCCAGGTACCGAAGATATAGATCTCAGGACCTATGCTGACTTTTTATAGAAGACATTGATTAATATGTTAGATATATGTATAAGTGAAATTCGGAGAGAATCCTTTCATGATAACAGAACATCTGTACAGGTATGCTAGAAATGTGTTGAATCGGGAGGGCTTATGAGAGCTGTCTTATACAAAGATTTTCGAACTTCTGGCTGTCTTTATACATACATACTGCATATATCGACCAAAATGTAAGTTACCTTAATTCAATTGAATGAGCGTATTTTTCTTATAACGGTGGATCTACCTAAAATAGATAATATCGGATGAAAGCCTGCCCTATGTCATATAACTAATATCAGGCTTTTTAAACATTCGATTGTGTTCACTCCTTACATACAAGTATAGTATAGGTGGTAATACAATACATATGTAAGGTACCTTCATGAAACTCAGAGAGCATCGCTTTTCATTATTAATTTGTTGTCCGCTGTAACTTCAATATTAATTTGTTGCAATGCCAAAAATAGTTAAGAAACAGCCAATAAAGAGAAAGTTGCTAATTCGAATAATAAGCGTTAAGTTGTTTGAACAAGAAATAAGATTCAAGTGTATAGATATTAAATTGATTCTTTTAACCTTTTACAATTAGTGGCAGAAGTAAAATAAATTCCCAAAAAGATAATTATTTGAAAATGACTTAGATTACCGATCTGAAGATTCAACCATAAAAAGAGCTGACGTGGTTTGTCGAAAAATGGATTAAAAAAATGAACGGTTGCCGGTACACATTAACACTGAGGAATATGTGTTTCTGTTTGAATTAGAGGAAGAAATAACGAAGATAGAACAAAAGAAAGTGGTTCAATGCTCGTCAAAAGATAATGGCATGAATATGCTTTTAGTTGCAATGTAACAGAAGACAATACGAATCTCGCTGATGTCAATGCAAATGTCGTCACAGGGGAAAGGAGAGGCACGTATGTCAACATAGTTTCAAAAACAGGATGCAAGTATATCGCAGATGGCCATACAAATAGCAGAGCATCATAAGTAAATGTTGGCCCAACAATGTCAATTTCCCTCGCAGTTAGTAAACGGTTGTCAGCACCGTTGGAAACACAGTTAGCAGCTCAAGCTTCACGTATATTAGTAAAGTTTTCATTGTCATATCGCAGGTGATCTCACAATAAGCTGAAGTTGATGAATTAAGAGATCGTCTCCGCTAGGTACAATTAAATCGGCCACTTTTGTTCGTTTTAATTCGAAAATACGATATCTGCAAATAACTGGAGTGTTGAAGAGAAAATATTTGCATTGTTCGTTGCCTTAAAAGGATCTTCCGCGGAAATATTACAAACCATTCCAAACTGTGAGTCTAGTAGTTATGAAACGCTGATGGGTGTATTTAAAAGATGCTATGTTAGGGAGCACCTGAAGAAGATCTTCCAAATCAAGGTGAAAAATCGCAGCCAGTTAGTCAATGAGTCTCTACAGGAGTTTTCTACAGAGATTGAGAGGTTGGCTTATACACATGACTCCGTTAATAGAATACGAGATGACACCACATGCTATGCTGCGTTAACATGTCCAAAATTGACGTTTGCAGAAATCGTTTCGCATGCTCTGACACAGGAAACTGCATCTCTGCTTAGCAATCGAATATGTATTTAAAACTCATAATTTAGAAATAGAAAAGCGCATTTGGGTTAATCAGTTACTTGAAAAGGCTGACATCACCGACAAGGACAGAGACGAGTAGGTCCTTGTGACATTTACTATAGTGGCCATATAAAGGAGCGCAAGTTTGGTGTTGGATTCGTGGTGGGAGAGAGACTCCGTCGCCGAACACATTCACTACAGAGAATCAACGTCTAGCCACAATCCGCATCAAAGCGAGGTTCTTCAACATATCGCTGATTTGCGCCCACGCCCCGGCGGAAGAGAAGGACGATGTGACCAAAGATGCCTTTTATGAGTGCTTGGAGCGCACTTATGAGAGTTGCCCCTGCCACGATGTCAAAATCGCAGCTTGGCGACTTCAACGCCAGGGTGGAAAAAGAAGGTATCTTTGGCACTACGGTCGGTAAGTTCAGCCTCCACGAGGAAACATCCCCAAATGGGTTGAGGCTGATCGACTTCGCCGGGGCCCGAAATATGGTTATCTGTAGTACTAGATTCCAGCATAAGAAGATACATCAAGCTACCTGGCTGTCTCCGGATCGAAAAACCACCAACCAGATCGATCATGTTGTGTTAGACGGAAGACACTTCTCCAGTGTTTTAGATGTGCGTGCGCTCCGTGGTCCTAACATCGACTCGGACCACCATATTGTTGCAGCCAAAATTCGCACCCGCCTCTGTGCAGCAAAAAACGCACGCCAACAAACACAAGGAAGGTTCGACGACGAGAAGGTGCAACACAACAGACAGCCGAACGCTTTTCTACTCCTGCTCTCTGAGAGCACTCGTCAACAACTCGGTATAAGGGAACTGTGGGACGGCATTTCAAACTCCTTACGTACAGCTGCAACCGAAACCATGATGAGGATGGAATAGATACCGAGAGTTGAAGACGGAAGCGAGACGCATTTGCACACAGAAAAAGAAAGAGGCCGAAATGCGTGAGTACGAAGAGCTTGATAAGCTGGCCGACAGGGGTAATGCTCGAAAATTCTACGAAAAGATGCGGTGGCTCACAGAAGGTTTCAAGACCGGAGCGTACTCTTGTAGAACCCCCCAAGGTGATCTAGTCACCGATGCCCAGAGCATACTTAAATTATGGAGGGAACACTTTTCCAGCCTGCTGAATGGCAGTGAACGCTAGGGTGGGTCGATTCCGGACTTTTTTCGATTCGGTATTTCTAATAGTGCGGAAAAGTTGCCTTAGTACTTCCTGATTCCAATGCAACTTTTTGTTTTGAGATCGGATTGCATCTTCAACCCGAACCTCGTCCTTGAAATTTCGGAAATTCGCCTAAAATCGTGAAATTGTCTACCTAGCACCTGAAATACGCATCTCATGGCAAAATGTATAAAACAAAAGTTATTTGTCACGTCATTTGCTACCGAAATGGTATATGTGATCATGGCCGTAGGACGAACCGTTCCCGAGATACGAGCGAAAAGGCGGCGCGCCACAGCGCAAGGTAAAAATCGGCTTGCGGCCACACTTCTTGACGTTGATTTCGCCGAGTGCTATCACTCACATTCATTCACCTACGCCAAAGGACACGTTCGGATAGGTCTCCACACAAATATTTTTTCATCGAGTTCCTTCACTCTTGTCGTTGATTTCGCCGGGTGCTATCACTTATATTCTCTCAACAGAACACAGAACTCAAAAGGTCTGTATCTAAATTAAAATTTAGACAGAAATGTCCTGTGTTTGGCATATATCCGTACAATCTCTCTGAGTCCCAGTTACCTACTTACCAGGATGTTCTTTTGTGTTATCAGTTTGAAAGATTTCGTATAGGGCGACTCCGAGGCGACAACTAAGAACTTAGGAGTAAAGAGGTTACAGAAATAGTTGCAAAAAAGGTTGAAAATACTTTCAAGAAGTCATCTATTCCGATAGTTTCACACACCAGAGTTGTACAAATGCTCATCACATACCATAAGAAATTTCTGACTCTTAAACAAATATTTTAAGGAACCCAGTAGGTTTGAGCTCTAAACGAGACGACTTTGTCTCTTCTGCCGGAAAATTATTTGACATCGCTGCTTGTAAATGCATTTATTTTTTTTATGTCCAAAGGAAAGGAAAGTTCCTATCAATGAACAACCATTTCTCTTGGACCAGAGAACCACAAGAATTGGTCGCATTGGAAGTGTTGATCTACCTGAAACAAAAAAGATTACAAAGAAAAATGAACGTAAAGAAAAGCTTTCAAAACGTCATTCAACATCAACACTTACCAGAAAAGTATCAGCTAGAACACGTGACCATTCAGATCAGCCAGACTCTCATACAGACGACAACAATGTAGGCGCGTCGCACATTGATTCTTCGAAAAACGATGGTGATGATGAATTTTCTCTTCCATCCTCTAAAACCAAACAAAACACACTAGTATTACAACACACTGCTTTAGCTGCCCAAAGATTTGGAGTAAGTGATAGAGCAGCGGCCTTGATTGTTTCATCGGCTTTTCTGGATGCCAAAAAAGCAGGTTTGATAACAGAGGATCCGGCTAGCTTTGTCACTGACAAATGCAAGATTAGTCGGGCAAAAAAAAGTGTTGGTGTTAAGCTCCAGAACACCGAAAGTATTGACTCCGTATATGGGCTGTTTTTTGACGGCCGCAAAGACAATACACTTACACAAGTCAGCGAAGGTGAAAAGTACTACCGCGACACTGTCAAAGAGGAACATAGCGGAACCGGGTTGTCATTACTTTGGCCACGTCACTTCTCCTTCCGGGTCAGCTGAGGATGAGACGCAAGCTATATGGCAACATTTACAAGACAATTCAGTTGATGTGGAACATCTAGAAGTTGTCGGTGCTGATGGCACCAACACGAACACAGGTTGGAAAGGTGGAATCATTCGGAAACTAGAAGAAAGAATAGGTAGGCCATTACTGTGGGTTGTTTGTCTTCTACATTTCAACGAACTTCCATTCCGTGCTCTTTTCGAACACATAGATGGTGTCTCAAAGAGTCCAAATACATTCTCTGGCGACATAGGTAAACTGCTCCCTTATTGTGAGAAGTTGCCTGTTATCAAATTTGAAAGTTTTTCATCCTGCCAATTACCTTCTGAGGTTATTAATCCGACCCAACTTAGCACAGACCAAGCTTATCTCTATAAAATATCAGAAGCTGTTATTTCCGGTCAATGTTCCTCAGATTTAGCGTCGAAGCATCCAGGTAACATGTGCAAATCTCGCTGGCTCACCTGTGCAAATAGAATTCTGAGATTATACATTTCTACTGACAAACCAACAAAGGAAATAAAGATTTTGGTCAAGTACATACTTACAGTTTACTCACCTTTGTGGTTCTCAATAAGATTCAACAGTTCAATCAAAGATGGCTCGCGCCATCTCTATGCTGCAATTCAAAGGTCGAGATACTTACCCGCTAAACTGCGCAAGGTTGTCAATTCATCCATTCAACAGAATGCTTTCTTTGCTCTTCCATAAAACATTCTCCTTAGTATGATGACTGACGAACGGATAGAAGTCAGAAAGTTGACCCTTGACCGTCTTCTGGCAGCCAGAGAAGCAGAGTCTGACACCATAAATGGAAGAGTTAGATGTAATAAAGTGCCAAAGCTGAATTTCAAAGCTAATACTTATTACGATATGATTAACTGGAAGACTATTACCTTGACTGTTCCACCAGTTCTTTGTTCAGTTTCTAACGAAGAACTCATAAAAGGGCTGTCGGGAGACACTGCAGAGGTATGGAAATTTAGTGAATTCCCCTCTCACACCGTGGCAGTCGAGAGAATCGTCAAACTGGTGACAGAGGCATCTTCTAAAGTTATTGGCCCCCAATCTCGTGATCTTTTTATACGCTCTACACTGAAATCTAGGCAACAAGTGCCAAGGTTTAGTACAAAATCTGATTTTATCAATAAATTTGACACAGATTCAGACTAAAACAAGCCTGACATATGGTTGGTTGGTTAGGTTGGGCTTGGGAGGAACCCGAAGAGCAGCTACGTCCACGCGGTGGGTTCTGGGTGACAAATACAGGTTAGCTGAGAGCTGCAACAATTTTGACCTTGCGCTGTGGCGCGCCGCCTTTTCGCTCGTATCTCGGGAACGGTTCGTCCTACGGCCATGATCACACATACCATTTCGGTAGCAAATGACGTGACAAATAACTTTTGTTTTATACATTTTGCCATGAGATGCGTATTTCAGGTACTAGGTAGACAATTTCACGATTTTAGGCGAATTTCCGAAATTTCAAGGCCGAGGTTCGGGTTGAAGATGCAATCCGATCTCAAAACAAAAAGTTGCATTGGAACCAGGAAGTACTAAGGCAACTTTTCCGCACTATTAGAAATACCGAATCGAAAAAATTCCGGAATCGACCCACCCTAGTGTGTAATGCTCTCACGAGTAGTGTAGGATGTGGGTTGTAAGCGTACTGTGGTGAAAGTTGCGTGTTAGTGATGTAAGTTTGAGTCGATGTGGTGTGATGTGGTGAAGGTTGCGTGTTTGTAATGTAAGTTTTGAAACGATGTGGTGTGTGTGTTGAGGTCGGGGGAGGATGCTCATTTGTACAACAGATATAATCTCAAAACAAAAAAAAAACCCTCAAAAGAGTATTCAATTTATTATACTTTATCGCTTCTACTACAATACCATAAATCAGTTTACACTGAGAAAATCTTTAACAGTATTTTAATATACAAATATACAATATAATAAAAATGGTTAATTACGAAAAAAATCAAAATACACCTGCAGGAGCTATACGCTCAAAACTGGCTATTAAATTCATTTCAGAAAGTGACAGTTTAACAAGATACTGCACTAGATTTGCCTCCTCACCGATTCACGAAAACTCCAATCAGGCATCTTCGCCCTTGTATTTCAATAGCTCGGTCGATAATCCATCGGCTGCTGACGCTTTGTTGTTCTTCAGGCGCGTAATTGCTATTCAAAAAGCTATTCCATCTTCGTCGATTTGGGAATCGGGCTTGACATCTCCAGGTATTACACTTTCACTGCTGTTCAGTGGGCTCTAGAAGTGTTCCCTCCATATCTTCAGTATGCTCTGCATAGCCACCGGCTCACCTATTTGGGCCCTACAAGAGTATGCTCCGGTCTTGAAGCCTTCTGTTGGCCCCCGAGTATTCTCGTAGAATTTTGAGCACTACTTGTCAAGCTTTTCGGCAAATGCGTCTCGCTTCTCTTTTCAAATCTCGGTATTTCTCCCACTCCACTCGACCGCAATATTGCGAGGGAGACTGTCCACTATCTCTTCTTATTCTTTCGACCTTTCCGAAAAACAATTTTCGTTATTCTAACAAAACTTATGCCGGATAAGTGACTTACATGTTTACAAAATACATAGTATAAAACATGGTATACATACATATTATAAAATAGAGTAAATTTTCTGTCCTTATGCCCCTTTGTATGCTTAAGTCTTTGAAATTACGCAACGGATTTTGATGCGAATTTTTAATAGATAGAGTGATTAAAGAGGAAGGTTTATACAAGCTCTGTCGCAAAAGAAACAGGACTGTTAAAAAAAAACAACAAAAAATTAATATTTTTCAAAAGTTATATTTTTTTTTATTCATAAAAGTTTCCTTGTGCTACGAGTACGATACAGCGTTTAGCCCGATCAATTAGCATTTCAAATGAGTATTTAAGGCCATTTTTCGGAATGCTCTTGAGAATATCGGTCGTCGCGTTTTGGATAGCTGAAATGTCCTGAAACCAGTGTCCTTTCATGGGCAAATGAAGTTTTCCAAATAGGTAAAAATCACAGGGTGCCAGATCAGGTGAGTAGGGTGAGTGATAATTGGTTAATATGGAGTTTTTTGTCAAAAAAACAGTGACAAGCTTCGACCGATGACACTGCGCATTATCGTGAAACAAGCGCCAGGACCCTGCCTCAAGGTATTGTGGTCGAGCACGACGAATGAGTGACAAAAGACGCTTCATAACACCAAGGTAAAACACAGCATTAATCGTTTGGCCAGTTGGTACGAACTCTCGGTGTACAATACCCTCGGAATCGTAAAAACAAATCAGCATGGTCTTTGTTTTTGACTTCTGAAGATAACTTTTTTTCGGTGATGGCTCTCGTTCCCACGACCTTCTTGGAATCGCTTAAACCACTCATGCACATTACTAAGGGATAGGCACTGATCACCATAAACTTTTTTCATAATTTGAAATGTTTTAGTAAACGTTTTCCCAAGTTTAAGAAAAAATTTAATATTTGCTCTTTCTTCAAAATGCATTTTACGACCGATGACCAAAAGCTGCTGCCACTTTTTTATCAATTAACATCGAAATGTCAACAAGAGATCAAACTTTTTATATCATATACCCACCAATAGGTGGCGCCACCAGAAACAGTTATATTAAAAAAATTCTGTTTCTTTTGCGACAGACCTTATATGTATAATAACATCCATTAAATAGTGGAAAACTGCTGTTATTTTGGAGGTTTTAAGCTGATATCGTAAATAATTACATTATTTCCGCTTAGTTTGCAAACGCAGGTTGAACCCCATGAGATTTATCAAAATAATGTGCTAAGTATTGTACCCATTGAAAAGGTCTCCGCCATGGTAAATGGCTAATTTTCAAATACACTGTGCAATGGATTATAACTGGCTCAGTAATCAGTCGATGAATATTATATCACTTGGATCCCAAAAGACTGATGACATAACTTTTTCGTCTCTCCGCGCTTGAAGACCGGTTCAACATGCAGTCCACTATAATGTCTGACGTTTGGACTCCTGTGTGAAATGACGGAGCCGATTTCTATTGTCACACACCAATGCAGAAAGTCGGTTTTATTAAGATTAAAGATCACAAAACACTCCTTAGAATCAGAAATTCGTTGTTTTGTTAAATAATAAACTTGCGAGGCACCTACTCTGCACAGAGATTTCGCCTTTTTAGGACGTACACTGCCTTAATTGTCCTCGGTGCATATTTCGCCTCTTTCCAATATAGCAAATCTCTTTTCAACAGTTGATTTCCGACCGATTTAACAATGCTTTTGTAACACACGAACACGAACATTCACAAGTTGGTTCACAAAAATGATATATCTCATTAACTAATATTGTAGTTAAAATCTAATTAATAAGAATCATATCAATGGGTCACCCACAGTAAAGCTCTATCAAATTGCCAGTTACATATACATATCTTATTTTAAAATAATTTTAATATATCATTAGTTATAAAGTAATTGATTTAATACGATACATATAATATTTTATCGTAAATTACTCGGTTTCGCCGAATAACAAGGGTATCTTATTATTAAGAAAATATTCTTTCCGAATTGCAAAAATATATCTTACAGATTCACATATATTCCCGATAAAAAATATGTCAGTTTTGATCCGATTTGAACAAATTTTGTCATGAGGTGGCCTACTTTAAGCGTTCTTTTTGGACAAAGTTTTATCCTCATGCATTGATGGGCCCTTGCTTTGCATACCGGAAAGTGGAAGGTTATAGGCATGTCAAGGTAACATTAAATATCAAATTTAGTCGATATCGGTCGAGTAGGTCCTGACATATTGCTTTTAACCGAAATATGGGTAGCGCCACACCCATCGTTCATGTTTGACCCGACTACTATAAAGTTCTCCTGTATCAACCCCCGGTTCAAAATTAAATGCCTCTGACATACAGTGGACCAATAAAATTTACATACATCTAGTTCTATTAAATTACGGCACGTTTATTTGTTACAAAATTAATCAATTTTGTGGTTTTTTCTATCCATTTCGAAAGATTTATATTTAACATTAAATTTAGCATATCAAAATATTTTTTTTTTATACACCAAGCCAACAATTCGTGGTTTTTTCATCATGATAACGCACCATCGCACTAAGCCATCATTGTGAATGAATTTTTCGCCAAATACTCAACAAATATCATTGAGCTAGCACCTGATATGGTCCCCTGTGACTTTTTCTTATTCTCCACACTGCAATATCCACTTCGGGGAACAAGCTTCAACTCAATTGAAAACACCAAAACAATTCGACGCGGGAGCTGTTTTGACGATTGGAAGAAGCGTTGGCACATGTGCATCGCTTCAAATGGATGTTATTTTGAAGGCGACAAAATAAATTTGGATGATGATTCAAAAAGTTTTATTTTATTTATAAGTATATTTGAATAGCATCAAATCACATTGCTTTTACTACTTATTTTTTATGAAAACGTGTTTTATCATTTAAAAAAAAAATTAACGTTTATGTTTTTTTAGTTTGGAAGTCGCACTTTTAGGAGTTTTGAACTTAACAGTTATACAGAAAAATTTAATTTTTTAATATTATTGGTTACAATATTTGTTTTCTATCAGTTACTTCTATGTATTGCCTTCTATTTGGTGACAAAATTAACATAATCTTGTATTACGTAATACTGTATACATATGTATATACATATATACTGTAAAATATAATTCTTATTTTTACAGGTTCCTGTCACTCTCTCACTATCAAGATCTAAAAATTATGTCACATTATTTAACAGTCAACTGAAGTCAACTGAATCGCAGTAAGTGCTTGTAGTATTAATTAAACTATATAACTAAGTGCACAATTTTTTTCTAATAAATGTATACCAATTCTAAATTCTAATAAAAATTATGATAATTAATATGGTAATTGTTAACGATTAATAATAAGTTCACTTATTTTAATATATGATTTATACTGTGCAATTTGACATTACCATTATCCAGGTGACTCATTTTCGGTTTAGCATTTCTACCGTTGTTCGGGTCAGACCATTGTGCAGTATACAACAACAACTAGACGCACGATTATCAGGTGATGCGTTTTAGCTTGGCACATCATACGATTATACTGTTCTTTGGTCAGACCATTGTTCCGTATGCAATAACAACATTATTATTTTCGCAAGTTCGCTTACATTTTTTTTTCTATATAAGCTTGAGTTAAGCATAGAATTGTGCTCAGTTGTCAAATGAATTAGATGGTACTTGGAGAGTACCAAATACAGAAAATAAATTTATGTATATTGAAATTGAATCGTGGTTTTATTACTGTGCAGACATATACGTTATACGAGTTTAATTTGAGTGTTTAGTGCAATCCTAAACATTTTTGGTGCCTCCTGTGAGGAAGTGTGTATACGAGTATCGTTTAAATTGCTTATAATATGTCAGCATTAAACTTGCTTACATCAGTGCGCACATCTATTTTGCGCATCTGGACGCAAGTTCAAGCAGATAACTACCATCCAGACTGTGTTGAAAGTGAACAGCTCTTGGGTAGTGCCAGACAACACTTCTCTGGTTTTATGGACAACCATTTTGCCCTCGTGTCCAGCGCACATGGAGCCGAGGTGGCAGAGCATGATGATTTGCTCGCTTCAACGGAGGAGATTTTTAACAACATTTGCATCAAACTAAAACGTAAAATGTCAGCGTTTAGCGAACTTCCCAACCACGAATGCAGCCATGCACCAGACATGCGTTTGGATCCCGTCTCCATTCCGAGCTTTGACGGACAGCCGTCCAATTGGTTAGCGTTGAAGGATATGTTTAAGACGCTGGTTCACAACAGAAGTGACTTGCAGCCCACCTATAAACTGGGAAAATTGAGACAATATGTGAAGGCGGAAAATGTCCTTTTAGTCGGTGGTTTGTACACAGGTGGTTATGAAGAAGTCTGGGCTGAACTGAAACAACGTTACGACAATCCCCGTACTCTTTCGGAACATCAGAATCTCGAGCTACGCTACTTAATTTTGTAAATAGTGTACGTAATTCCTTCAGGGCGCTTGAATTGATGAATGTGCCACTAAAACAGTGGGATGCTATAGCCGTACCACTGCTACTACCGAAACTACCGATTGTTACTCGAACCGAGTGGGGAATGAGCCTAAAATCCAATGAAATTCCGAAAATGGAAGAAGTGATCATGTTCGTGGCACGGCGTGCGGCAAACCTGCGACATCGTCGCCAATTGTCCCATATATTTCAAGCGGACGCACATCCAGTCATGTTGTGAAGGCGCATCTGACTATGAACTCTGGAAAAAATCTTAATCCGTTGGTAGCATCTGACAAGGCAACGAATTGCCCATCTTGTAATGAGTTTCATCGCATTACGAAATGTCAAACGTTTCGTAACCTTTAACTTGTCAAGAACCGATTCCTAATCCACTTCGACTACTGAAAATCGATTCCGAAAAATCGATTATTTTACGAGAAAACTCGATTTTCGAGTAGAATCGGAATCGAGTTTACCATCCCTACTGGCAGCTATCGGGGCACATATAAAACCTCCGCACAATAACCACCACAAAAAAAAAAAAATGATTTTTTTTCCATGTAATTTATACGGAAACAGAAAATTTGAAATAGGCACCTCTTAATATTAATATTAAGAGTTCATCTTTTGAGTGACTTTTTTTTACACGTTTTCGAAAGTTTTGAGCCTGTTTTTCAGTTGAAAAAAAAAGGTTGCCTCAGAATGACACACCCTAGGGTATATAGTATGTTAGAAAAATAAACCAAAATTAGTATATTAGAGACAAGAGGTTTGAACTAAGGTCTAGTCCAATTTATTTCATAGTCATCGCTAAGCTATGTAATTTATAAGAAATACACATTGTTAATTTGTTCAATTTATTTTGTTGAAATTTCACACATATTTATTGAACGACATAAAGGCCGTGAACAAATGGATGGAAATTCAAAATCAATGAAATCATTATTGGTTGCATTAACGTTTCGCATTACTCAAGTATATTTGAGAATACTTAATACTTGCTATGTCTAAGAGGATCGTTTACGATGCATTATTTACATTGTTGTCTTGTTAATGCGAGACAAGTGCACAAGTCTCCACTGTTTCCCTCTTGCCCTGCTCTAGTCATTTACTGCAGTCTTCTCAATCTGTCAGGCTCATTTTGCGTGTGTCGCCACCAGACAGTAACCATTAAGTATTAGGTTATCAAATATCTCCCTTTCGCTTTTTTGCTCTTTATTCAATGCTTTATAAAAAGTGATCAGATTTAGTTCAAATACGCGCCATTTCGTTCGATAATCTATTTCCATGTAGACGGCAACCTCGCAGAAACCCCCCTCCTTATTTGCGAAGAACTCGGACAGCCACTTTTTACAAGCCTCTTTTGCGTTAAACTTTGCACCAATAAAGGCGTTCGACATGGATAGGAACAAGTGGTAAACACTTAGCGCTATGTCCGGGCTATATGGTGGATGCGATAAAACCTCCCATCCGAGCTCCCGTAGTTTCTAACGAGTCATCAACGAAGTCCGTAGTCTGGAGTTGTCTTGGTGGAACACTACACCCTTCCTGTTGCCCAATTCTGGACGTTTTTATTCTATCGCGATTCACTGGCCTTCGACCACGACCATTTTCACTTGATATTGTCGTATGTGATCAATTTTTCGTCACCAGTCACCATCCGCTTCAAAAATCGGTCGAGTTCGTTTTTTTCGCAGGCGTTGATTTGCTCTAGAAATTTTTTTTGCGTCATACGGCACCCAAACATCCAGCTTTTTCTGTATCCAGCCTTCTGCAGATGGTTTAAGATAGTTTGGTGACTAACTTCCATCTTCTGGGCGATGCCACGGGATGCCAAATGCCGATCTAGCACTATGTTATGGCTTATCCAAGGTGTCGTTTTCAGTCGCTCTAAATTCGTCCGCTGTTCGTTGTGATAGAGTACCAACCCCCAAAACAACATTAGCCTTTTTAAAAACTTAAAAATAGGCCGAATTTCGACGTTAGTGAACTCCATGTTTACACGTCTATAACTGTTGAACGTAATATCCAAACTAATTATGCATAGCGTCGTTTTGTAGGTTTTGTCAAGACCTTTCAAAGATGCATAGTATTGCCAGATATGAGCTCTGTAGCGCTTCATACATAGCCGCGAAATTCAAAAAACGAAAAGGCGGAAAGGAGATATTTGACAACCTAATATTCCCATAATTTGGGCGTCAGACTCTTCTATCGAGTACCAATAGGAATTTTGTGTACTTCCGATCTACCGTTTTAAACATGACCTTTGCAGTTTTGTACCTTGGTACTTCGTTCCATCGGTTCTGCTTTTCTTCATTATGCTTTTGTCGGGGTCGTCGTACAGACAATGCATGGGTTTCCCAAAGTTGATCACGTTTTCAGATGTTAGCCGTATTTCATTGCCATCGATGCCTTTGTGACCTGGAATACAGTAGACATTTTCAGTACCATTTGGCTGTGTGGAATGGACACACTTACCATCTTGATGGGGTTTAAGGCCCATATAAAACCTTTGCCGTACTTTGGGTCCGCCACCCGGTTGCAATACAACACCACATTCAATTGACAAAAAGGACAGCTCTTCCTGTATTTGGGATTTAACCACAACCAACACGAAGCTCCTCGAGGGGCCAGTCCGCATGAGTAGATTGGAGTAAACTCCAAAGGCTCCTGCTCCCCATTGCACCAGAATTAAGTCTCCGGTCAGACCTCGTAATCGTAGTTTCTACCAGTTGAGCTTCCAGACGGCTCAGGGGTTGGAACTTTGTCGCTTAAACAACTCACGCCCAAATGACCCTAACTGTTCGGTATTCCGACTTGTGGAGATCACATCACTAACATCTAATCGTCCATCAGTCGAGCTAATCTCCATACCAACCAGATCCCTAATGTCCAAGTACATCGGGCATTCTGCTATTAAATGCGCTCAGTCTTTTATCCCTGCCTCACAAAACCAATCCCACCAATCAGATAGGTGTCTCTGATGCAAAAATACATTCAGAGGCCCATGTTCAGACTCAGATAAAATGCGAAGTCTGCGATATCCTCAACGAACCCAGTGTTCCGAATGTACTCGAAGGTCACTCGGCCGTTAGGACTATTGTCCCAACGCTCTTGCTATCTAAACCTAATTCTATCATCGAGACAGTGCGACATACAGTCAAACAAGCAAGCATCATACAGCGCTGAATTGAGAGGAGTTTTTGAGACCCCAATACAGTCGTGACTGCTTCACACCCTATAGCGGCTTCTTATGTGGCGCAGGCAACAAACAAGCCACGACATATGATGCGGACAGCACCACGTCCGAGACCCCAATCATTCCTCAAAATGCGTCGTAGCTTGCCTACGGTTGCTTGCAGTCGCTCCTTCACATTCGCCAAGTGTGGAGTAAAACACATCCTTTCAATCCTGAGGGCAGCCACGAACAACTCCAATCTCCACACTCCCATTCATGCCGACAAGAGAGGCCTTTCTGTTCGAAAACTAACTCCGGACAGCCAGGCTCCTCCAGCAGTTGCACCACTCGATCCCAGCTTAGGTAATCAAACGCCCCCTTAAAGTCAATAAATATGTCCTAACGACATTCTGAAATTAAAACCATGCTCTATGCTGCAATCTTTCCTGACCCCATACTGCCTATCCGACCCCGCGTTAGCTCCTGAAGCCGTTCCACCATGACTCTATCCAGCACTTTTCCAAGTATTGGAAGGAGACCGAGGATCGCTCCTGGGAACAACCCTAGCACTTTTTCACTTACGTCGAAATTATCTCTCCCAGACGACTAGATAGGTTTCTAAGGGCTCGCTGTATTTTCAGTATAAACTACATCATTCTACCAAACTCCCCTTCTATTGCGACACATACACCCAGTTGCGAAGAATCAGCAACTTCGTAATCGTAGTTGTGTTCATTCACAACTCTTGCGGCGCTAGCTCTATGTCCGTGAAGACTTTAAAACCCCCAGGAAGACCCCGAAAACACACCTTTGGTGGCGTAGGGGGTAGGGCAATACCGCACCCACCGTCAACCATGCAACCCCGAAACACGCACATTACGGCATAAGAGCCCTGACAATTTAAACACCCATCAGTATCTAGCGACCACTTGATGTAGCACCTATCTGCCTCCAGGAGAGTGGATATCAAGTTGTCCGTACCCTCAAGGACGACATTGGTTCTACCATCAGGGGCACCTAACAGGGACGACAGACCATCTTACGTCAGACCTTCGGAATGCCGGGCTGAAGTCCTGGAGGTTCAGCCGGAGCAGTTCCTCTATAAATTCTTCATGGGGATCTCCGTATGGAGACCCTGAACCACATCCCAAGGACCCATTTTCTGGTTGAGAGTCACGTCCAACCCCACTTCCCCGAATGTTTTGTTGGTCACCACCCTTTTCCCGTATAAAACAGAGGAAGTGCGGATAACCGTCCCACCGTCCTTGATTGGTCGGACTTCGTCAATCCTCACTCCGAGCGAGGGACCCACCTCTTTGACCACCTTCTTAATTACTTCCTTAGGGGAAGTTGCAGGCCCCTTATTCCTGACCACAACCGAACAGGTCTACACAAGCGTCGATGTTATTGCTACCAGCACAGATGTTGGAGGCGCAGTAAACGGTGCTGACGAAGCCGGCATTGACATGCTCGGTGTCGAGGAGTGTCTCCCACAACTTCTTTTAAGGGCGTCTACTTGTACTCGAAAATGGGCATTCTCGGTAATAATTGTCATCAGAAGCGCCTCATATTTTGAGGCAAGTTCCAACAGCCCCTTCACAGTCCCTGCCTCGAAGTTTTTTGCATCGAAAATCAATGCAGTCAGTTGGGCCGTAATTTTTTTTGCAGCCGCAACATGGCTCACTGCCTCACCTCCAACTACAATCGCTCCCCTCGAAAAATCCCGTATGCCCTATTTATTTGCACTCGCGACGCTAGTGCCCGTTTTCGTAGCGCCTCTTTCTTACGCCCGACGCCTATTCCTTTGTCCACCGTATTAGTCGGATGAGCTTTCACAGCGGTGGTCCCACTACCGCTCCCTCCCTCATTTTCGTACGGGCAACCGCTTTCTCAGTGGTGGCCACATTGGCACTCCCACCACAACTACTGCTGCCTCCCTCGTTCTCGCACTTGTTACGTGGTGACCCCGTACGCGCCTTACGCCATGGTGGGGACCTTAACGGAGGTCCCGTCACTTCCCCCTCGCCAACCGACGTGGAATCATCCACCACTGTAGAAGTGGCGGATTCTCCGCTTCCAGCCCTCCTTCTCTGTCTAGAAGGCATCTCGTTTCCCGACTCACACGCAGGAGTTAACGACATAGCCTCGCTCCGGGTCACACACACTCACATACATCTTATCTCCTAATATACATTCCGAACAAAGGCGAACTATGTATGTAAACCGATAGAACTCGCTTTGACATGCACTATCAGTCGAACAATAGAAATGAACATGCATTATCTAGAAAGGCATTCTCAACATGTAAACAACAAACATCTGGCAATGGAATAATCCACTGCGATAACCAACTCCGCATCTCAAGTAATAGCAAGATAGCAGATATCGAATTACAACAAAGAAGTCGCATGCAGATAACAGCAGCCGCATTTCATTAGTATAAATAGCTGTAAGATCTTATATTAAAATTTAGTTCTTAAGAATATCAATAAAGGCACGCATTTCGGCGTATAAATAAAATTGTTTAAATTCTTGAACTCATATCGTGTAAACGATATTAACTGGGGGCTCAACCAGTCTGTAAGCCATCTCTATCCATTGAATAAAACGATAGAAAAAATTCCACGGGAAGTAGGACTTCCAGCACTAGATCTTTGAAAAAGGTGCTTAAAATTGAACAAAGATAAAATTAATATTCCTGCAAAATCTGGAAAAGAATAACGGATAAGTCTTGATATATAGATAAAACAGTCAAGCAACGTTATATCAACGGATATCCCAACACGCTAGAATCTCAAAAAAGGAGACAAAAGCCGTTCAATTTGCGTCGTCCCCTATTGAACACCGACGTCAAGATGACAACACAAGAAATCGCAAGCTTGAGAGCACAAATCGCTGCTCTGACCATAACGTTCACTGAAACTCAACAAAGATTGAATTCGTTGGAAACCCACGCAACACCTAACGTCACAGTCACAAACCAATACCAGGACTGTACACCAAACATCACAGATGAATCACAAATAAACTTAGAAATATTCAAAACCTTACCAGTCTTCACAGGCGATATGAACCATTATAGGTCATGGAGAAAACGCGCCTGGACGCACATGGAAAACATCAAGAATTACGCTACTACACCCATGTACTACACGGCACTCTCGATTGTACATTCCAAAATTCAAGGAGAGGCGGCCGATATTTTAATAAACCACAACACCAAATTCAACTTTTATTCCATAATAAACCGTCTCGATTATACTTATGCGGACCAGAGACCTCTGTATGTTTTGCTCGAAGGAATGAAAAGAATAAAGCAAGGAAAAAGGACTCTGGCAGAGTTCCATTCCGAAGTCAGCAAGTCACTTAATCTTGCACTCACTAAAGTTGAGATGGATAATCATGGACCAGGAAATCCATCAGCTATGATTGAATATGCAAACCAGGAAGCTGTGAGGACATTCATTCTCGGTCTGAACAGCAAATATACCAGCGGCACCCTCTACAGTCACAATCCGAAGGACTTAGAAACCGCTTACGCTATCGCGAGTACGATATACCACGATAATATAAACTCACAATTCGACGTTCCGCAATACAATCAGCAGAGACAATATAATACATCACAGTACCAAAACTCAAGCAGAAGACATTACGAGGAGCCACAAAGGTACAAACCTAACGTACAGGTGCAATACAATCAGACAGCACCCCGGCAACAGCATCAACCAATGGACGTAGATTCATCACAACAATACACGAGATCCGCAAATCCCAATAGGGATCATTCCAAACCACAACAAAACAGCTATAACCGTCAATTACAAGGGCTACCTCCAAATAATCAATTTCGCGGTAACCCTCAAAAAAGAGAACGAAATCCTTCATCTCATAATTCCCACGTACAACAGAAATGTCAACGTGTAAACCAGACACGCGACGAAGAACTACAATCGCTTACACCAGAATACGAGAACGATGATTACGAAACAGGCAGCGCTTATTTAGGCGCATGAACGATTTGCCGTGTCTGCAACGCCACTGCAGGGATACAGGCAAACTTATTAACATCCTGATTGATACTGGAGCAACAAACAACTATATAAGTACAAAATGTAACTTAGGTAAGTCTATTCAAATTAAACCTGTAAAAGTGAAAACTCTTCATGGTTACTCAATAACCAAATCAAAAAAAATAATTACATTGTTAGAACATAATCTCACATTTTTTGAAACTGATGCATTAAAAGAATTCGATATGCTTCTGGGTGAACAGGGTCTTAGGAAAATTAAAGCAGAAATCAACCTTTTCGAGTACACGCTCAGTTATAAATATAGGGCCAAGAAAGAAAGTGAATCTGTGCAAAAAATAAATTATACGGTTAATAGTGAAAAATATAGAGCAGAAATCGAAGAAATTATGCAAAGAAATGAAGACACAAATGAAGTGCTACCATATACTACCACGGTACAAGCTACCATTAGAACGAAATCCGAAGATCCTATTTGGACCAAGCAATATCCGTACCCTATGTCGGATAGCGATTTCATTAACAAAGAAATTAACAAACTTTTAGAAAATGAAATAATTCAACCCAGCAAAAGTCCGTATAACTCTCCCATTTGGACAGTCGCAAAAAAAGGTACCGATGAACAAGGGAAACCTAAGCGCAGAATGGTCGTAGACTTTCAGAAACTTAACAATCAAACTGTTACAGATAGATACCCCATACCTGATGTGGCTATGACCATACAAAATTTAGGAAACGCAAAAGTATTTTCAACTCTAGACTTAGAGTCTGGTTTCCATCAGATCCTTATTAATAAATCAGACAGGGAAAAAACGGCTTTTAGTGTAAATGGAGCTAAATACGAATTTCTTCGTATGCCATTCGGCCTGAAAAACGCCCCATCTATTTTTCAAAGATGCGTGGATGATATCCTTAGACCATATATCGGGAAGTTCGCGTACGTCTATATAGACGATGTTCTCATTTATTCTTCCTCTCCTGAAGAACATATCGAACACATCCGCATAATCATAAATGCCCTTCACCAGGCCAATATGAAAATCTCTAACGAAAAATCTCACTTTTTCAAAGACTCTGTTGAATACTTAGGGCATATAATTAAATACAACAAGATTACAGTTGACCCAACAAAAATACAGACTATTAAAAATTTCCCTATTCCTACAACACTGAAGGAACTCAGATCCTTCCTAGGTCTCGCAAGTTACTATAGAAAATTTATAAAGAATTTTGCAGCCATCGTCAAACCACTAACTACGTTCCTCAGAGGAGAGAACGGTGGCATATCAAAGAATCAAAGTGCAAAAATAAAAATCACTTTAGACGAACCTGCACTAAAAGCACTGAATATAATAAAAGAAGAACTACAAGCCCAGGTCGAACTCTTCCAACCAAATTTTAACAAACCTTTCGAATTAACCACAGATGCTAGCAATTACGCTATAGGAGCCGTATTATCCCAAAACCAAAAACCCATATCATTTATTTCACGAACGCTCAGTGAAACAGAACAGAATTACTCCACAAATGAGAAAGAGTTACTCGCAATTGTATGGTCACTACAGAAACTACGCAACTACTTGTATGGTATAGCAGATTTAACAATATACACCGACCATCAATCTCTAATATTCTCCATATCAGAAAAAAACCCCAATACAAAATTAAAAAGATGGAAAAATTTCATTGAAGAATATGGTGCAAAAATCGTTTACAAACCCGGACATCAGAACGTGGTCGCTGATGCCCTTTCTCGTCAGCAAATAAACAACACTTTAAATTCTGATGACTCCCAACATTCAGCACAAAGCTCACCAACACAAAGACTCAAACGAGTAAAAAAACCAGTAAACTCCTTTAGAAACCAAATTATTGTAAAACGGTCAGATCAGAACCCCATCGAAATATTCTCACAAAACATATTTTCTAACAGCCGACACACGATCTTTTTTAATACGAAAACTGTATTACTAGATAGACTAAAAAATGTAATTAGACCAAAGATAACTAATGCTATACAAATAGACGAGCAAATGTTATTTTACGTCGAAAATGACATTATCAACACATTTCCAACTGTATCGATTGTACTAGCGCAAAAATTGGTGGACGATATTACCGAAACCGAACAACAAGAACAGATCATACAAGACACACACAGACGTGCTCACAGAAACTACAAAAACAACGCACAGGAAATCTCGCTCAGATACTACTGGCCAAACATACGTGACGCTTGTAAAAAAGAAGTACAAAACTGCGAAATCTGCCTCACAAACAAGTATGAACGCCGACCAAATAAACAACCAATAGGATCAGCACCGATACCGAACAAAGTAGGCGAATACATACACTTAGACTTATTTTTTATGAGCAACAATATGTACATTAGTTCAACCGACAAATATTCCAAATTCTGCCATTTGAGACAAATACCATCAAAGAAAGACACATACAAATATGTTGACGAGATACTGTCACAAATATACCCAAACGCAAAGTTTGTAATGACTGATAACGAGTCAACATTTACTGGCATATGTGCACAACAAATATACAAGCGATTACAAATAACGCATACCAAAACTCCAGCCTATTATTCGACAACAAACGGTCAAGTTGAAAGAACGCATAGCACAATTATCGAACTCGCAAAAGTATTAGCGCATCAACACAGTTCGGCTCCTGACGATCAGATATTTGAAGCAGTCCGACAGTACAACAAAACAATCCATTCGGTAACCAACCACAAACCCGAGGACGTGTTTTTCAATCAAAGGGAATATCCTGGCATCAAAGAGCGTCTTCAACAAAACCAACAGAGAGTTTTGCGATACCATAACCGTAATCGGAAACAGCTCAAATACAAAGAAGGAGAGGTAATATATTCAAAAACGCATAGACGAAACAAAAACGGAAAAAAATACGTGAAACATATAGTAAAAAAAGACAACGGAGAAACAATAACGACCAATAAAAAAGTAATTATCCATAAAGACAATATCAGAGCAAAAGCATGTACGGAATAGTATTTACCTTACTTTTCTCTATCGCACTTTGCGACAATATTATAGATTTAAGCCATAGGAAATATGTACTAGTAGAAACTGATCCTGTTTACATTTATCAGGATACAGCTTTCTTGTATCACATATCCAATCTCTCAAAAATATTGGCGCCATACGAAAGTATAATGAAATCATCATTCAATCTAGAAGACCAACCCCAAACTCAAATTTTAGTAAACAAAATCGAAACTCTGAAAACTCAACTCATTCCCAATATTTATAGATCCAAAAGATCACTTAACTTTCTTGGTTCCATGTTAAAATTCATCACGGGCACACCAGACCACGATGACCTTGTGGAAATAAAAACTTCACTTAATTTGCTAATAGAGAATAATAATAAGCAAAAATTAATTAATTCACAGTTCGAAAGAATACTCGAAAGCCTTGATCCCAAAGCAATAACCGAAAACATTGTTATATCAGAAGTTTATAATGAACTCAAATCAATAACTAACACTATAAATTTTGCAAAAACTAATAATTTCTATTCTGGCACATTAAATTTGAAAGTCGTGTACGATTTAATAAACCATGAAAAGTTAGATCTTCCAATAATTAATATATTAGAATATGCCGACATTCATATATGTTACCTACAACAAACAATTATAACAATATACAAATATCCTATCCTTGAAACTAAATGTAGCTTATTTAATGTATATCCTTTAGCATATAAGCATGGTAAAATTAATTTAGACCCTAAGATCGCAAAGTGTAACGATTATCAAAGAATATCTAAATGTAGAAATTATATGGGTAACTTTATTTGTAAATCAGAACCCGCTGACAATTGTACTATAAAAATATTAGAAGACAAAACAGCACAATGCGAAACAACCCACGAAAATAATGCTCCACTTCGCATCCTAGAGAATGGATACATTTTGACAGATTACCAGCATACTTGGAACAACATGCATATATCAGGCCCTAAATTGATACACTTCAATGAATCCACGAACATCGATAACATGACATATTACAATCATCAAAGACAACTCAGAGAAATAATACACAATCAACACAACGAAAAACTTGAAGTACTCCGTATCCTTTCTTCAAACTCAATATACAAATTCAGCAATATCCAAACACTCTCAACATTTTTGATACCTATTGTAGAAAATCCAGTACATTTTACGTTCTTCATCATAATAGGATTCCTTACTTTAGTAGTCACCACTTACGGTATGGTACACCTCTGCCGATATCGCGTAAATAGAAGAATGCTTCACAGACAAAGGCAAATTGACGAAATATACGAAGTCGAATTGAATCGTCTTCAACAACAACAATCTGTAGCAGCATAGCGAGGACGCTCCGTTTTAAGAAGGAGGGGAGTTAACGACATAGCCTCGCTCCGGGTCACACACACTCACATACATCTTATCTCCTAATATACATTCCGAACAAAGGCGAACTATGTATGTAAACCGATAGAACTCGCTTTGACATGCACTATCAGTCGAACAATAGAAATGAACATGCATTATCTAGAAAGGCATTCTCAACATGTAAACAACAAACATCTGGCAATGGAATAATCCACTGCGATAACCAACTCCGCATCTTAAGTAATAGCAAGATAGCAGATATCGAATTACAACAAAGAAGTCGCATGCAGATAACAGCAGCCGCATTTCATTAGTATAAATAGCTGTAAGATCTTATATTAAAATTTAGTTCTTAAGAATATCAATAAAGGCACGCATTTCGGCGTATAAATAAAATTGTTTAAATTCTTGAACTCATATCGTGTAAACGATATTAACTCAGGCCAGCTCAGTAACAGCAACCACCCAAGCGGTCGATGAAGCTTCCGCCAACAACAACAACGTGGATGACCACGTTACCCGTACATTACCTAGTAGAAATAAAAGAGCTTACCGCGATATTACTCCGAGTTTGAACACAAAAATTCCAAAAAATGTGTACTTGCACAAAGATACTCGGGGTCAGTAGGTGCCAGCTTAATCGCGTAAATAAATGACCGCACAAAAGAAAATACCGAAAAGTCGCAGAAAAACAGTTTTAAAAAATCGCAACGATACGCACGCACGTCTTATCGCGTCGACAGTCAACTAACGAATGCTTACCCTGGACAACTATTGTTGCGATTAACGTGAGTACCTGCCAACGACGGCCGAACCTCACGGTGCTTTCTTTGAAGCACATAGATCAATACAATACGTTGATCAGCGCCCCAAAGTATAAATGCATTTTGCACATATACTTTGGTTCCAATTAGTTCAGGTGGATAGGGACACCTTAACCCCCTTGGTCGGGTACGAGGTCGATCTAAAAGCTCTGCCGTAAGTGAGTCCGATACCCGGTCGCAATACGACTCCACATTAGAGTGAATTTTTCAACCCTGCCTGCCTTTAGGTTTAAACCACAGCCACTCCACAGGGGCCAAACCCAATGAGCAGATTGGAGTAAACTCCAAGGGCTAATTGCTCCCCATGGTACGAGGTTAAAGTCTCTGGTAAGACCTTGTAGCTTTTGCTACTACCAGTTGATTTCCTAGAACTCATGACGTGACATTTGTTTCGTGACCCGCCATTACCCGATAATTATTCTGCCGTCAGTATTCGTCCCGCAGAACTGGTCTAACAAACTCTATGTAGCACCAGTGCATGAGAGAGGAAGAGAGCCCCCAGGTTGTGCCCAGCATCTGCTTGTACGCATATAAAGCATTGCTAGGTTTTTTCACTCTTTCTTCCATGTTGTGCTTCCATAAAAGTTTGCTGTCCAAGACTACCCTAAGGTAGTTCATGCGATCCTTGAGAGTCTTACTCTTGTGGAGGTTTACTGGGAGTACTCTCAGTCCTTGGTTTTGCACCATCACGCTACTCACTGGGTTTTTCCTCAACCTTCACCTCCTGTAGAACAAGTGAAGTAGCAATGACCTTTTCTATTCCGAGATCCTTTTCTACTTCACCCGTCTCCAGTGTGTGCAGAGTGGCGCTTCTTGAGGCGAAAGAACACGCTTCCCACGCCCCACCCCATCTTCCCGAACCTCGCAGAGCATATTTCTGGTCCACAGCACTAGGTATGGACACCGATGGAAACCTGCTGCAGTCTACCACCTCCAGCTTGACGTCTAGGTACCTTCTTTTTCGAGGGCGCTTTTTGGTTCCCCCTCCATTGAACGCTGTCTATTCCCAGCGTTGTCAACAAAATTCCAAAATTAACAACCAACTAACTAACGTTATTATAAATAAAGAAACTCTCTTCTTCTTCTTCTTAATTGGCGTAGACACCGCTTATGCGATTATAGCCGAGTCAACAACAGCGCGCCAGTCGTTTCTTCTTTTCGCTACGTGGCGCCAATTGGATATTCCAAGCGAAGCCAGGTCCTTCTCCACTTGGTCCTTCCAACGGAGTGGAGGTCTTCCTCTTCCTCTGCTTCCCGCGGCGGGTACTGCGTCGAATACTTTCAGAGCTGGAGTGTTTTCGTACATCCGGACAACATTACCTAGCCAGCGTAACCGCTGTCTTTTAGTTCGCTGAACTATGTCAATGTCGTCGTATATCTCGTATGGCTCATTGTTTTATCCAATGCGATATTCGCCGTGGCCAACGCGCAAAGGACCATAAATCTTTCGCAGAACTTTTCTCTCGAAAACTCGCAACGTTGACTCATCCGTTGTTGACATCGTGCAAGCCTCTGCGCCATATAGCAGGACAGGAATTATGAGTAACTTATAGAGTTTGGTTTTTGTTCGTCGAGAGAGGACTTTGCTTCTCAATTGCCTACTTAGTCCGAAGTAGCACCTATTGGAAAGAGTTATCATCGGCCTCAACACCCGCGCCGTTAGTTCTGCTTTCTCCAGACTGAACAAGGAAGCAACGCAAATGGGTCTGGCAGTGAACGAGGGCAAGACGAAATATCTCCTGTCATCAAACAGTCGTCGCACTCGCGACTTGGCACTCACGTCACTGTTGACAGTCATAACTTTGAAGTTGTACATAATTTCGTCTATCTTGGAACCAGCGTCAACACCACCAACAATGTCAGCCTAGAAATCCAACGCAGGATAACTCTTGCCAACAGGTGCTACTTCGGACTAAGTAGGCAATTGAGAAGCAAAGTCCTCTCTCGACGAACAAAAACCAAACTCTATAAGTCACTCATAATTCTCGTCCTGCTGTATGGTGCAGAGGCTTGGACGATGTCAACAACGGATGAGTCGGCGTTGCGAGTTTTCGAGAGAAAAGTTCTGGTCCTTTGCGCGTTGGTCACGGCGAATATCGCATTCGATGGAACGATGAGCTGTACGAGATATACGACGACATTGACATAGTTCAGCGAATTAAAAGACAGCGGCTACGCTGGCTAGGTCATGTTGTCCGGATGGGCGAAAACACTCCAGCTCTGAAAGTATTCGACGCAGTACCCGCCGGGGGAAGCAGAGGAAGAGGAAGACCTCCACTCCGTTGGAAGGACCAAGTGGAGAAGGACCTGGCTTCGCTTGGAATATCCAATTGGCGCCACGTAGCGAAAAGAAGAAACGACTGGCGCGCGGTTGTTAACTCGGCTATAATCGCGTAAGCGGTGTCTATGCCAATTAAGAAGAAGAAGAAGAAGATTTATGACGGGAGCAGAATGTTGTGCAAAGCTATATAACAGCGACCAATGAAATGTTGAATACGACCGATAACTTCCCGATGTCACCTGAAAAATAAATGTACGGAGCAGAAGACAAGATAATTTCTTTGTTGAAAATATTTTAAAATGGAGCATCAGTTCGAGACTTCATCCGTATTTTATTCTAAAGACTTATCAATATTTTATTTGAATTATTTTGGCATGAAACAATCATAAAATATACCGTCCCATAAAATATTAAAGAACTAAGAAGTATTCTTGGAATTCGTAAAAAACTACGCTACAAGAGCAAAACCCTTGACAACATAACTTTCCGGAAAAACGGAAACTAAAACTAAGCAAGTTATAATGCATTTTGGTGCAAGAATCAAAACCAGGGAAATACCTTCAGGTGCAAAACGTTAACCAGAGGATCGGAATCCAAACTATTATATTGTATGTATGTACAGTGAAACTTCTCTAACTCGAACTTCCGTAGCTCGAAATATTCTCTATATCGAATTTTCTTAAGAACAAAATACGTTTTTATAACATCACTATGTAATTTTTTCCTTATAAGTCGAATTTCTGTTACCCGAATATTTCTAAAACACGAACTAAAATGTCACAGAAACTGCAGCGGTAACCAAGCGTATCTCGAATTTTTCGGGGAAACACCTACCGCAATTTCGGGGAATTACCGAGCTGCGAGTCGGCGACAGATAACGACTTGTATTTTAAATTTCTTAGCACTTACATAAGATTGTATCAGTTGTTGTTAGAACGGTGGTGAAAATTGTCAATTTTTGTAGTGATATTGGACTAAAATGACATCAAAACGAAGTGTAAAGTGTTTAACGCTTAAGGAAAAGTTAAAGCTAATTGCCGAGGTAGAAAAGGGCGAAAACAAAAAAAAAAACATTGCACAAATATTTGGGATTCCTCCTAATACGTTATTAACCATTTTGAAAAACAAAGACAAACTTTTAGAACAAAAAGGTGACTATAATTTTAACTCCAAACGAAAAAGGATTACAACTTGCGTCAATAATGATGTTGATCAAGCTATGCTTAAGTGGGTTACTACCGCACGTGAGAAAAATCTTCCTCTCTCGGGAACCTTAATCAGAGGAAAAGCTAAAGAATTTGCGATTGCTTTGGGTCGCGAAAATTTTTCTGCTAGTGTAGGGTAGTTAGATGAATTTAAAAAAAGGCATAATATCGCACAAATGTCGATTTGTGGAGAAAGTGCTTCAGCCGATTTACAGTCTAGTGAAGATTGAAAAAAAAAAACGTTTATCCAGATTTAATCACACAATGCCACGAAACCGATATTTTTAATGCAGATGAAACAGGCATTTTTTTTAAATGTTTACCCAATAAAACATTAGCCTTTAAAGGTCAAAAATGCTTTGGTGGCAAAAACAGCAAGGAGAGAATTACCGTTATGGTTGCAACGGTTGCAAGTTGAAATTGCTAGTTATCGGCAAGTCAAAAAACCCACGTTGTTTTAAGGGTATAAAATCACTTGATGTGGACTATGAGTACAACAAAAAAGCGTGGATGACAAGTGAAATTTATGATAAGTGGCTCAAAAGTCTAGATAAAGTCTTTGTTGTTCAAATTAGGAAAATACTACTGTTCGTTGACAATTGTCCGGCACATCCTAAAAATGTACAAGCAAACTTAAAAAACATTAAACTGCAATATTTTCCTCCTAATTTGACGTCTGTTCTACAACCAATGGACCAAGGGATTATTCAAAACCTCAAGCAACATTATAGAAAACGAATTGTGATGAAAGTTTTGGCCCATATGGAAGAACCAACTCCTACGACTGTGTCCTTACTTGATGCAATCAGGGATCTAAGCAAAACCTGGAATTTGGGTGTAAAACCACAAACAATCAGCAATTGTTTTAGAAAGGCTGGTTTTGCTAAAGGTGAGTTAATGCAGAATGCTACTACGGATGACTGGGATGAAGAAGACGATCTTCCATTGTCTGAATTGAAACAAATTTGGACCACATATCGAACGGCAATGGGAACCGATAATGTGTCTTTTGATGATTACGTCGATACTGACGATGGTGTGCAAACAATGGGATTCCCAACAGATGAAGACATTTTAGATAGCGTCATGGAAAATCTAGTTCCTTCTGGAAAAGGTAAGTCTAAAGTAAAATTTGTAAAATGTAGCATTGTTCAACACAAATAATCTATTGTTTCAGACTTAGAGGAGGAAGTCTCTAGTGAAAGCGAGGTTGAAACAACAACTGAAACTATACCCACATTTAATCAAGCGTATTCTGCTATCCAGACCCTAAGAAATTTTACTTCGTCAAAAGAAAATGTTCCCATGCGTCAATAAATGTAGTGGAACATTTTATAGAGAAAGAGAAATGGTCCGTATTTAAACAAAAAAAAAATTACCAATTTTTTCCAATAAGAATTTATATACATTTATATATATACTACATATGTATTACAAACTATCTTTTTAAATAAACATGTACATACATACATATGTAAATAAATTTGAACTCAACTTAGTGTATTTTCCTTAATTCGAATTTTCCGTAACTCGAACTCTACTTTCTGTCCCTTGGACATTCGAGTTAGGGAAGTTCCACTGTATATATATTTTTTCGTTTTTCTAACAAAGCTTTTGTTGAATATTTTTCATATACTGCCTGACATATTCGTCATGATATTATATGTAGATTATATAGCGTGATGCGTTGAGTAAAATTTTCGATGACTCGTTCGAGCATTTCGATTGGAAACTGGCGAATGACATGGGTAATGTTTTGCTCCAAGGCCTGAATCGAAGGGAGATTGCCCGCGTAGACTTTACACTTTACATATACCCACAGAAAAAAGTCTTACGCTGTCATATCACAAGATCTTGGTGGCCAATTGAGTGGCCAAAACCGTGAAACCACACAGAGATGTTTTCTCACTCAATTCATTGATGAATGCGATGTGCATGAACGTGTGTTTTCAGCGACATCATTTTTTAAGAAATAAAGATCGATTCCACAGGCCCAAAAATCACTGCAACTATTGTGTTTTCTGTATGAAATTGCAGCTCTTGAAACTCTTCAGGTTGCTCTTCATCCCAAATGCATAAATTTAGCTTGTTTACCTATCAGCCAGAATTGAGCCTTATACCTGAAAAAGATGTGATTCGAAAACGTGGAGTCTTCTTGAAACCTTTCAAGAATCCATAGAGCGAAGCGATGTCGCTTGGGAAGGGCGAGCGGCTTCAATTCTTGATAAGTTGTACGCTTCAAGACAATATGTGGACCCCAGTTCCTATAGTTAACTTTTGATTGAAAATGTCGGTCAGGGTGTGATATATATAACTGGAATTAGGGGATAATCCTTCTATTATAATGATATGTCCGCATGCCATTACTTTCCTTAGCCCCCATATACTTAATACAATATAAAGAATTTCGAACTTCCGGGTGACTTTGTACTGCATATATCGCCCAATATGGGAGTTATTCCAATGAAAATAAGAGGGTGTGTTTTAAACATTACAGTGTATATTTGTGCTTAAAATGAATAAATTTGAGCGAAAACTTGGCCTAACCTACCTAATATCAGAATTCTCGAACATCCGGCTGACTTTATTTTATGTGATTGGTTTTACACCTTAAAGTATTTCCCTGGTTTTGTTTCTTGCAAGTTGCAAAAGTATAAAATGTTCGATTACACCCGAACTTAGCCCTTTCTTACTTGTTTATAGATATTGTTGTAGCATGAGTCTGCGTAGCATGAGATTCTAATGCGTGGTTGCTTAATCGTTTTCTAAACAACACTGGGTGATTTTTAACAAGGAGTCTAAGTCCCGGAATAAAGAAATTATGATTATCTCTTGAATCATATTTTCCTTTCTAGACATACATACATAAATTGTGTCAAACATTGGGTAAGATTCAAAATCGTAGTTTCAACGCTTCTAATTGTGCAGTGTTGCACGTTTGCAAAGCTCAGTTGTATAGCATTATCTTTAAGATTTACTGATTTTGTAATATGGATAGGGATTCCAATATATTCGGTAGATTTACCATTTGGTTATGACGCGCTTGAAAGCAAGCCATATAGTTTGCAGTGTGATTTCTACTACAATTAGGGGCCATCCAAAAATTACGTCACATGAATTTAAGGACTTTTTAACCCCTCCCTCCGTTCTTGTCACAAGTTGTCACATTTTGAACTAGCCCCCCCTTTCGTGACGTCACACATTTTCCAATTTTATGGATTTATCAAAAAATAAAGAAAACAGGTTATTCTATTTATTCTTATATTTATTGAATAATCTTTAATAAAATCAACATTTAGTTAAATATTAAAGTACAGACACAACGAATGACTAGTCAAGAAATAATAGATACTTAATTATGCTAATTAAAAATACAAAACTTAATCATCTTGTGTCCATGGACTTTTGACCCACTCCTTTATATCATTTATTACTGGTAAATCAGGCACTTCATTTTCGTTCTGAATTTGGATGTCAGGAACATCTTTCGCGTCAACATCGTCTTCTTCCATCCATAAAACATCGTCATCATTCATTAAACAGAGAATCTCTCGGGCACGTCTAGCCGCAATTCTTTGAGGACGAATTTTCGCGATAGGTATCAGCTCTTGTTTTTATGTGATTGTTTGTGTTGATTGGTGGCTTTATATAAAGAAAAATATAGGCTACATATGCTACACGATCTTTTAAATAAGTATGACTCAAATCATCATTATTTAATAGTACACCAGTAAGTTCGCGACTGAGAGGTGCCATGCGTCGTTCAACTCTGTTAAATGCACTCCTTCCTGGGGCATTTGTAGCTATATAAATTGCATCTAATGAAAATCTTTAAAATGTTGTAAAGCTGAAACTATAACGCGATAGACAATTTTGTAACTTTGATTAAAATTTATAATATAAATTAAAATAAAGTACGATTCGCAGAAGAGCCCCAATGTTTACAAATTTATTGTAACGAACCCTGGACACGGCGAGTATACCTGAGCAAATTATACTCGTAAGAAGCAGGGCAGTAAGAAGCTTCGTTACAACTTAAGTATTAAAAAACAAAGATTGTGTTTTTAAATGTTTAATATTTTTTTTGTTTACCTATAAATTTCACGTTTATACATCACAAATTTTGAAATGTGATGTCATAAAGCCTTTGACCGCCCTCCCTCCCCTTCAATGTGTGACGTAATTTATGGATAGTCTCTTACCTATTATCCTAATTTTGTAGAAGGATATAGATCACCACACACCAACTAGACACTGCAATATGCTTTCATGCGTCCATTCCCTTGGCAATTTGTGCACTGTACTGGACCATTTCAGATATTTTAAATTGTAAATTGGGTGTGTTTTTGCTTTAGGTGGTTAGAATTTTTCAATTCTACTTTGAACATTGGTTGTGTGATTTTATTTCTGTTAAAAATATAGGGTGATTTTTTAAGAGCTTGATAACTTTTTTTTAAAAAAAAACGCATAAAATTTGCAAAATCTCATCGGTTCTTTATTTGAAACGTTAGATTGGTTCATGACATTTACTTTTTGAAGATAATTTCATTTAAATGTTGACCGCGGCTGCGTCTTAGGTGGTCCATTCGGAAAGTCCAATTTTGGGCAACTTTTTCGAGCATTTCGGCCGGAATAGCCCGAATTTCTTCGGAAATGTTGTCTTCCAAAGCTGGAATAGTTGCTGGCTTATTTCTGTAGACTTTAGACTTGACGTAGCCCCACAAAAAATAGTCTAAAGGCGTTAAATCGCATGATCTTGGTGGCCAACTTACGGGTCCATTTCTTGAGATGAATTGTTGTCCGAAGTTTTCCCTCAAAATGGCCATAGAATCGCGAGCTGTGTGGCATGTAGCGCCATCTTGTTAAAACCACATGTCAACCAAGTTCAGTTCTTCCATTTTTGGCAACAAAAAGTTTGTTAGCATCGAACGATAGCGATCGCCATTCACCGTAACGTTGCGTCCAACAGCACCTTTGAAAAAATACGGTCCAATGATTCCACCAGCGATTCCACACCAAACAGTGCATTTTTCGGGATTCATGGGCAGTTCTTGAACGGCTTCTGGTTGCTCTTCACCCCAAATGCGGCAATTTTGCTTATTTACGTAGCCATTCAACCAGAAATGAGCCTCATCGCTGAACAAAACACGCGCGCGAAACACATTTCGAACCGAACACTGATTTTGGTAATAAAATTCAATGATTTGCAAGCGTTGCTCGTTAGTAAGTCTATTCATGATGAAATGTCAAAGCATACTGAGCATCTTTCTCTTTGACACCATGTCTGAAATCCCACGTGATCTGTCAAATACTAATGCATGAAAATCCTAACCTCAAAAAAATCACCCGTTATTTACAACTGGAGAGGTTTGGCATTCCCAACTGTGATGGTACCCTTCGAATAATCGGTAGGCTCTTTGCTCAGTAAAGCAAACCTGTTCCCATTAAGAATTTCTGGCTTTGTACCATTTTTCGGTTTTGACCGCTGAAACTGAAGAAGGCATTAAAGGAATGCCTACGGCTTTACTGGTGAGGCTATTTACAGAGAACGTATAATGTAGAGAAGGTTCAATTGCACACAGCCGCGTGTGAACTGTCAAGAGCTAAGCAATTTTAACAGAAACGAGAGAACGGAGCTGAGCATTGAATGAAAATTATGCTCAGAGGCTTGCTTTGATACTACAGCCGCATACATTTGCGTATACGTTTATATGGAATTATATTTGTAGATATGAATTTCGTTTTGGAATTTATGTGTAAATTTTAGAATAGCATCCTCCGTTTTCGGGGTTAAATGGGTATGTACGGATAGAGGAGGTCCTCCAGATCAAGAAAAAAAAATATATATATACACTAGTATATATATGTAGTTGCCGCTGACTAATGGTTTTTGAGGTATTTGCATTTAAAGTTCAAAAATTCAACTATTTAAAACGAGTGTGTCTCCGATTTATAATGAATGAATGAATGAATTTTACACTTTTATATTCACTAATACTTCTCTAATTCGTTTCTAATCATTTATTTTATATTATATAGTGCAAAAATAACTTCTAATAAATATTTAACTTTTGTTCAATTATATTTGATCACACAATAACAAAAGAGTAGCATTCTTACTAATAATCAGTGTTACCTTACGTACATATTTCACAAAAGAACCAAAAGAAATAAAGAAAACAAATAATACCCCAATGAGATGAAATAAATAACACATTGACTTTTTCGCATAGAATTCCTTTCTTAATTGGCGGCCTTCGGCCGCGCTTCAAAAAAAAAATTTCTGGTCGGACCAACCCCTAGGAGCGATCAGTTCTTTCGCGTTGAACTCCTTTCTGCATGGCGACCTTCGGCCGCGCTTCAAAAAAATAACCCTGGCCGATTCAACATGGGTATTTATTAAGATAATAAAAATTGTGAAAGATTTTACATTACTCATTACACGATAACGAATTTTGTATTGACGTCATAATCACTCTGTTGTCTTACTTTTATTCCATTACAAAATATGGATATAAATGGATTTCAACTAAAGTTTAATATGGAATTAAAGTTATTTTATACTATTTTATATAAAATAAATGATAAGAAACGAATTAGTGAAGTGTTGGTGAATATAAAATTTTAGGAGAAACACGCATTTTAAATAATTGTTTATTTGAATTTTAAAACAAAAATCTTAAAAACCGTAAGTCAGTGGCAATTATTATATATGTATACATATATTTTTTTCTTGATCTGGAGGTATTCCCGATTAAAAATTCTAAAATTTGTGTTAATAACTCTTAGTATTTCACAATGTTTCACTAAATTGTTTCATATTTTTCACTTTGCATATTTAAATAGTAAATTAGTAATATTAATATTAAAAGTAAAACTCTATGAAAGTAAAACTCTATGAAAAGTAGTATTAAGTTTTATTTGTATTGCTATATGCATCCCTGATTATGAACAATAGCTGTAGGTATATGGAATAGCATTTGTCTTGTTGTAGACATCTGGCGCCACGGCTGTCTGCTTGTCGAAACAATAGACATCTGGCGCCGCACTGTCTGCTTGTCTAGGTAAACAATTGCTGAGTCTGGCGCCGCGACTGTCTGCTTACGTCTGGCGCCGTATAGCCGTATGTTCTGGTAATTTCCAGACGCGATATTCTAGAAGGACACGTCGGCATCAGCGAGAAGTGCGTGGCTATATAAGCCGTGGCAGCGCCAACGTAATCAATCAGTGCTAAGAGTAAACTGCTATAGTGTAGACGAGTTGTGAAATAAAGAGTTGTTGAATTAAATTAAACAGTGTTGATTTTATTTGTCAATCCAGAGATACGAACCTAACAAAGTAAACTAGCAAGAGTAAATTCGTAACAATTGGTGTCAGAAGTGGGATTGTCAAATAATCCAAATTCAAGATGGTTAAATTCGGAGAATTGAGAATTCAGCAATTGAAAAAGGAACTGGAGGAGCGTAAATTGCCGATAAGCGGGCAAAAGGCGGATCTGCAGGCACGATTACGTGAAGCAATGGAAGCGGATGGAATTAATGTCGACGAATTCGAATTTGATGGCCCAGAAACTTCTACAAAGGTAGAAGAAAAAGTAGAAGAACAACGAACATCATCAAGCGTAGACACGAACATGCTGTTAGTGGCTATTAAGCAAATAGCAGAAAATGCAGTGCAGGCAGAAAATCGTCTGGCACAGCAAATAACGCAAATAGCTGAAAATACATCACAGTTAGAGTCTCGCCTTACACAACAGATTGAGGAAAATACTACACAACTACAAAAACAAGTGCAAGAGAAATTTTCAAAATTTGAAGACGAATTAAGCACTTTAAAAAATGACGAAGAAAATTTAAAATCAGAAGTTCTGCAATTAAGTAATCGTGTGCGAGAACTGCAACTACATGGCCCTGCACCATCAACAAATAATCAAAGATTGAAGGCACCCACATTCGATGGAAGTATTCCATTTCAAATTTTCAAACTTCAGTTTGAAAAGACAGCAACGGCCAATAACTGGAATGCAGCGGACAAAGTGGCGTCCTTGTTTGTATCATTGAAAGGACCGGCAGCAGAAATCCTTCAGACTATTCCAGACTGTGAACGGGACAACTATGAGGCATTGATGAGTGCGATAGAAAGACGTTATGGTAGTGAGCACCGGAAACAAATATACCAGATCGAACTGCAAAATAGGGGTCAGAAGATGAACGAGTCATTGCAAGAGTCCGCAACTGAAATAGAACGACTGGCTCATTTGGCAAATGCAGATGCACCTGTGGATTACATTGAGAGGGTAAAAATTCAATGTTTCATAAATGGAATTCGTGATGTGGACACCAAACGCGCCACATATGCAATGCCAAAAAGAACGTTTGCTGAAACGGTTTCGCACGCCCTCACACAGGAAACAGCTTCCCTACTAAGTAAACCAGCACCCAAAGTACAAAGGGTTGAAATGGAACAACCGGCGCTGATGGAGGAAATATTGAAGACTCTGAAGACAATTGCTGCACCGCGAGTAAATACAACAGGCAGATGTTTCAACTGTGGAAAAGCGGGTCACTTTGCCCGAAATTGCAATATAAAAGTAAACCCATCAAAACGGAAACAACCAACAGATAACGAGGACGGAGCATCCACATCTCACAAATCGTTAAACTAAAACGGAACAGTTCAAAGGGGCGTGAGCTGGTTCCCACAACTATTTGCCCCGCCATCTCGATATCACAAATAGGTCGCCATGACAACAATCTTACTATCAACGGTATCGTAAATGGACGACTGTCAACGCTTACTTTGGATACTGGTGCCACACATTCAATTATCCGACCGGATGTGGTAAGAGGAACGGTTGAACCATTAGTCGGTTGCAAGCTTCGAACGGCCACCGGAGAGGAAGCAGCTGTCGCGGGAAAAGTGTTTTGCGAAGTGATGATTGGTACCCTGGAAGTTAATCACACCTTCATCGTAGCAGAAATCACGGATGAAATTATAATGGGAGTAGATTTCATGATTGATCACGGGGTTACTTTGGATTTAAACAAGCAAATGCTGTTTTGCCAGAACATGGAGATGCCTATAAACACCGGATATGTGACCAACGTTGAAAGTAAGAGGGTGATTGTTGATGATAATCAGAGTATTCCACCAAAATCTGAGGCGATTGTATGGGCTAAAGTGAATGGAGGAGGTGGGACTGAAGAGTTGTGGATTGTGGAACCAACAAAAATAGATACACCCATATTGGTAGGAAGAACGCTTGTGAAAACTAGTGAAGACGCCACCATTCCGGTCAGAGTAGTGAATGAATTCAACACGCCTATAAGTCTGAAGAAAGGAGCCGTAATTGGACAGTGCCAGAATATAAGTGCAATAGCACGATGCGAACGGTCACAACAGAAACCTACTATTGAGCCACAGCAGATAAGTCCTACACTCCTAAATAATTTGCTGAACGAACTGCATGGAAATGAAAAATTAAAAGCAGAAAAACTATTAAAAAAATACGCATCCATATTTGCAAACGAAGGAAACACAGGAAGAACCGGCATTGTCAAACATCGCATAAATACTGGAGACGCTAAACCAATCCGACAAGCTCCGCGTAGGGTTCCACTAGCAAAACGTGAGGATGCTAACAAAATTATTGAAGACATGCACAAAAACGGTGTAATCGAACCTTCAATAAGTCCATGGAGCTCACCTATCGTCTTAGTTAAAAAGAAAGATGGTAGCACCCGTTTCTGCGTAGATTATAGGAAGTTGAATGATGTCACAAAGAAAGACAGTTATCCTCTACCAAGAATCGACGATACATTAGACACCTTGTCTGGAGCGAAATGGTTTTCTACATTAGATCTACAAAGTGGATATTGGCAAGTCGAGATTGATGAATGTGACCGTGAAAAGACCGCTTTCAGTATGGGCGACGGGTTATGGGAATTCTCTGTGATGCCATTTGGGTTATGTAATGCGCCTGCAACGTTCGATCGACTGATGGAACATGTGTTAAAAGGACTCAACTGGAAGACATGTTTGGTGTATCTTGATGACATTATCATCATGGGAAAAAGTTTTGATGATCATCTGAAAAATCTAGAGGAAGTCTTTCAGCGAATAGCATCAGCCGGATTACGCTTGAATCCCAAAAAGTGTTCATTATGGAAGAAGCAGGTCACATATCTCGGACATAAAGTGTCAACTGAGGGAATTCACACCGAGGAAGGAAAAATAAAAGCAGTGAAAGATTGGCCTCGACCCACCAACATTCATGAACTCCGCAGCTTCCTCGGCTTATGCACGTATTATCGCCGTTTCGTACCTGGATTTGCGAACGTGGCTAGAAGTTTACATGATTTAACAAAGAAGAATCGCCCGTTTGTATGGCAGTTGGAACAAGAAAAAGCGTTTGAGCAGCTTAAGGAACTACTTTGTACGGCGCCGATGTTGGCTTATCCAATACCTGGAAAGAAATTCATCCTGGATACAGATGCGAGCGCTCATGGAATTGGAGGTGTCCTGTCTCAGCTCATCGACGGACAAGAAAGAGTAATTGGGTATTACAGCAGAGTGCTCGGGAAACCAGAGAAAAACTACTGTGTGACGCGAAAAGAACTACTAGCTGTGGTGGAATGTGTAAAACATTTCCACAAGTATTTGTATGGACAACGATTCTTGCTGAGGACTGATCATGCAGCATTAAAATGGTTATTACAGTTTAAGAATCCGGAAGGCCAAATTGCACGATGGATCGATTACAGAATTACGACTTCGAAACGGAACATCGAAAGGGGATTCACCACAAAAATGCGGATGCATTATCACGTCGCCCTTGTCCACTGGAATGTAAACATTGCTCCAAATCAGAAGGAAAAGAAGGTATAATCGACGTGCGATTACTGAATATAGAACCTGAAGATGATTGGACTCCTCACCGCATCAGAATCAATCAGCTGGAGGACCCTGATCTTGCAAAGCTGATAATAGCCAAAGAAAATGGGGTACGACCACCAAAGGAACAAATAAGTAGCGAGAGTCCAACGGCAAAAGCATATTGGGCCCAATGGAACAGCATAAACCTCGTTAATGGATACCTTCATCGTACCTGGGAAAGCGAAGATTGCAAACAGTCTCGTCTGCTGATCATAGTACCGAAGTCCATGATCCCGAAAGTATTGAAAGAATATCACAATGGACCTAGTGGAGGGCACCTTGGAATTACAAAAACTATAGAGAAGATTAAACAACGGTTCTACTGGATCGGTTGTCGAGATTCCATAGCAGAATGGATAAGTAATTGCGTAGAGTGCATGGCAGCTAAAGGTCCTAAAGCCAAAAGTCGCGGTAGGCTACAACAGTACAACGTGGGATCACCATTTGAACGAGTCGCAATGGATGTTGCAGGTCCGTTCCCAACCAGTACGGCCGGAAACAAATATCTACTGGTTGTCATGGATTATTTCAGTAAATGGCCAGAAGTATATGCCTTACCAAACCAAGAAGCGAAGACAGTAGCCGAAGCGTTTGTAGAAAATTGGATAACAAGGTTCGGAGTGCCCGTCGAATTACACTCAGATCAAGGCAGGAATTTCGAATCTTCCATTTTCCAAGAAGTCTGTACATTATTGGGCATCCACAAGACACGGACAACAGCGTTACACCCACAATCAGATGGGATGGTAGAGAGATTCAACCGAACGCTCGAAGAACATCTGCGGAAAATCGTTGATAAAGACCAACGGAATTGGGACAAGTGCATCCAGATGTTCCTGCTGGCGTATCTTTCAGCGAAGCACGAGACAACTGGTTACACGCCGGCAAAGATTATTTTCGGATCTGATCTGCGACTCCCTGCTGATCTTAAGTTTGGAACGAATTCTACAGCTGTAAGAAATGATGGAGATTATTGTTCTGCCTTAAAGGAAGAAATGAATGAATTGCATCTAATGGTAAGACAGCATACGCATCTGATGAGCAATAAGATGAAGGACCGGTTCGATCAAGCGGCAAATTCAAAAGGTTTTGAAGAAGGTGATCTGGTCCTGTTGTACAATCCACTTCGAAAGAAAGGCTTGTCCCCGAAACTACAGACAGCCTGGAAAGGACCCTATATGGTGATGAAACGACTTAATGACGTGGTATACCGCATACAAAGAAATGGAAAAGCACGATGTAAAATGAAAGTAGTACATTTGGAGAGGCTCGCCCCATTTGGTTCAAGAGGATTTGTGCCTAATCGGGACGATTAGGCTTTAGTGGAGGGCAGTGTTACAAAAAGTAGTATTAAGTTTTATTTGTATTGCTATATGCATCCCTGATTATGAACAATAGCTGTAGGTATATGGAATAGCATTTGTCTTGTTGTAGACATCTGGCGCCACGGCTGTCTGCTTGTCGAAACAATAGACATCTGGCGCCGCACTGTCTAGGTAAACAATTGCTGAGTCTGGCGCCGCGACTGTCTGCTTACGTCTGGCGCCGTATAGCCGTATGTTCTGGTAATTTCCAGACGCGATATTCTAGAAGGACACGTCGGCATCAGCGAGAAGTGCGTGGCTATATAAGCCGTGGCAGCGCCAACGTAATCAATCAGTGCTAAGAGTAAACTGCTATAGTGTAGACGAGTTGTGAAATAAAGAGTTGTTGAATTAAATTAAACAGTGTTGATTTTATTTGTCAATCCAGAGATACGAACCTAACAAAGTAAACTAGCAAGAGTAAATTCGTAACAATATTATAAAATTTATATCATATCGGGGTGGCTGAAGTACTTTCGCGTAGTACTTCTTTCTGCGTTGGCAGCCTTCGGCCGCGCTTTAAAAAAATATCCCTGGTTGCGTCAATACCCAAGGTGACTGAAGTACTTTTGCATACTACTCCTTTAAAAATCTAAATATTTAATTACGTAATATTATTATTCAACATTACTTAGTTGTTTATTAAATTTAAACAAGAAAATATTCATATGCATGGAATGATTGTTTATACTCATATTAATTTGAAATATAATTAATAGACGCTTGTTTTTATTAGAACTAAGATTGCTAAATAAAGAAAGAGGAATTATATCGAAATAGAGAAATTCAGCGAATTGCTCATATTTGCTTATTATCATATGGCAGCGCTCCATTGAAATGAATGATGCTCACTACGAGTCGAAAAAGTAATTTTTAAAATATAAATTTCTTACTTATAAAACCTTCAAAAAGTGTAAATTGTGAATTTATTTAAATGTAAAAATTAAGTGAAAAATGTGCAAAAACTGTGTTAATTGTAGTGAAATAGCTTGTTGAAATGCTTGATTTTTGAGAATTTTTGGACTTTAAAGTCGAATATCTCGTAAACTAAGCGACTTCCTTTTTCCAACGGTAAAGGTTAAAGGCACGATTACGATTCTTTTGGCGCTGCGATTTGTCCTCAGAATTAAAAAAAATATATATTGTATATGTATATATATACATATATAAATACATCAGACTTCTAGTTTTTGAGATATTTATATTTAAAGTTAAACAAATTCATATAAAGAAATTAACATTCACAGTTTGTGTGTTTACATTCACACAATATGTGGTAACATACATAGGTATTTGTCAAAAAGTCAATATGTCGAAGGACTGACGCGACGATAAATCGTCACAAATTATGTTGTTTGTAAAAAATCCGAGCTGTGCCGAAAAAAAACAACGGCCACCGATTGTCACCGCTTCCCTCGCCGCTGTAACACCTTCGCCTACAAGCGGGCGTAAATATGTATGTTTGTGTGCGAGCTTGCATACATATCGACGCAGATTTTTGCGAACTGCGTAAAAATATTTTAGAATTACAAAATATTTTTTACATTCCTCGACAAATACAGTCAATTCCGGTTATGTGCCGCAATCAAAGATACAGATTTTTGGGGTTTGTTAAAAATAAAAATATAATATGTAACGAGTGCGGATACTTAAGCGAGTCGTACTTAAAACAATAGTTACATATATGTATTTCAAAAAAGCAAAATGTGAAATGCAGCAAGATACATGCAGTTAAGAGGAATTAAGTTACTACTAACCGGGACTGACTGTACACATAAATTAGAGGAATATTGAATATTTTCTTTGAAACATTTCTTGACTTGAAAATCGACAAATAAATTATGTTGTCAATATTGTTCTAATATATTGGGTTGTCAAAAAAGTCTTGCGGTATTTTCGCTAGTTGGCGCTGAAAGCCCGTAGTTCTAGTTTTACTCGTCGCATCGGGTCATGCTATACCTTTTTGGAAAGCTCAGTCGTTCGTGAGTTATAGCGTCGCAAACATGGAGGTGATCGAAGATGCGCCACGCTCCGGAAAGCCTGTCCTCGAAAATTGCGATAAAATCGCTGAATTGGTCGAAAGAGACCGGCATAGTAGTCATCAAACCGTTATAAACCATTTGAAGAAGCTTGGAGTCACTAAGATCTCGATGTATGGGTGCCACACGAATTGATTCAATAAAAATACCGCAAGACTTTTTTGACAACCCAATATTTGAATACCTATATTTGCAGGATTGTCATTTTTTACTTCTCATACAAATTTCAGAAATACATATATTCAATTTATGATTTTTAACTTTTGCCATCGTCGCGAAAATACGCTTGTAGGCAAAGGCATGCTCGGGGAGATGTTATGTCGTCTGCTTTTATGAATGAATCGAATTTGCTTTATGAAAGTGCGTTTGAGTTGGTAAATGAAAATTTTGTTGCTGTGTAATTTACTGTAAACTTTGACGTCGGCATTTGGCTGCCATATTGGTTTGTGTTGCTATTTGAGACGATTGTTGTTTTTGCAGAACAATATTTGTAGTTTTTGCGGGCGACATATTTACATGTGTACGCAGATAAGTGACATGACATTCCATGCGCACATATCGATATATGTATGTATTATATATAGAGCAGCGCGCGCATTTTATACTACTGATAAGTGATAATATCGCGATTTGAAATTGATTTATACTTACATACATATCTGCAGGATACATGCGTATGAAAGTTTTATATGATAAAAGGTGTGATTTACATATATTATATTATTACTGTAATACGAGGTATGGCAATTAAGTAATGAGACTGATGCCATAAAAACCGTATATTTGAAAATTATTCTACAACTCTGCCATCCCCTTCAAAGTAGTCCCCTTGGGTAGCTATACAGCGATTCCAGCGCGTTTTCCATGCTTCGCAACATTTCTGGAACGCTTCGACTGGGATGTCCGCGAATACCCTCGTCACGGCCGCCTGGATGTCCGTAATCGACTCAAAATGGGTTCCTTTGACCACCGATTTTTTTTTAAGAAACAAAAAAGTCACAGGGTGACCTGTCGGGCGAATAAGGCGGCTGTTGCAACACGGTGATCCCTTTAGAGGCCAAATACTGGGACACGCTGAGGGCGGTGTGGCACGGCGCGTTGTCGTGATGAAGGATCCAGTTACGAGCGATGTCTGGGCGCACCCTGTTGACTCGTTTTCGCAATCTTTGGAGTACTTGGCAATAGTAGACTTGATTCACAGTTTTCCCCAGTGGAACGAATTCTTTGTGGACGATTCTACGGCCATCAAAAAAGGCAAAAAATTTTGTCGCGACGCGTTGCTCTTGATTTCGTTTTTCCATTTTCGTGACGAGCACTACAAACACACGTCTACTCAACTTGACGCAGCAGGCGAACTAAACAAGCTAGAGCGATGGTATATATATCAACGGAGAGGGGAGGGATGCCGGAAAAAGAGAAAGGGAATTTCAAGGTCACAGGTTTACCACAAGCGCGGCAATAAAATCAGTCTCATTACTTAATTGTCAAACCTCGCATTTTAAGCTTTTTAGGATATCGTGGTAATATATCATATACGAGTACATATACATATGTACATGTATATGAAATTATATTATATTACCAAAGATAAGAAATATTTAAAAAGTAGCTCATTTGCGTATTAACTACAAATATTGCTTTGAGAATTGCATAATTTAATAATAATGTTATCAATTTTGCATGTATTCACAAAAATTCACAAAATGATATTCATATCAATTAATATGATTGAATGTGAACGTATAAAAATATAAGCCAAGAAGCCAACATACGTCTGTAATATCAATGTGTATTGCTGAGTATAATTTTCATTGAATGCTCCGCTCTGTTCCATCATCACTGTTAAAAATTGTTCTTCCGAGCCAAAAATGGTGAAATCCACTAATAGAAAATTTATGGTTCTTGACAGTTTACACGCCTGTCCACAATTGAACCTTCTCTATAATATCCGTTCTCAGCAGTCGAGCTTTTTTATTTATGTACATATGTATATTATTTAGGAGAAGCTATAGTTACAAAAATAAAATTCAACACACATACATAAAAGATACACACATACAGTAACAAATGACAAATTACAAATATCTGCTATTTTATGACTCATTCTTTACTTTCTCCTACCATAGTTTTTGTATTGTTTTCTTCTCAATATTGTGTCTATTCTATTGCGTGGACGTAAATAATGTTGTTATTTTTTCGCACTCGGGTTACTGAGAATGAGGTTGTGCTCCCTTGAACTTTCGCTTATCCAAGTTTGACTGTATTTATATTAGTTTTATGTATACATTGTATATGCTAATTTATGTGTTTTATTCGGTAAACAATGATTTTCACTTGTATCACAATTAGAATACTTTCACGATTTCGTTATACTCCCTCAATGTTAGTTACATTTTCCTTACTCCTTCAAAGCTTATTTTTTATTTTCGATACAAACCTTTATATTCATATACATACTTATGTACTGAATTCTACAATGCCATTCCAGATTTTTCGGGGATAAGGAATATGTTATTGATATATTTGAGAAATCTCTTCCAATGTCAACTTATAACTTGGGATTTATGATAACGCAAGAAAATAAATTTATCAATTGTAAAGGAGAACTAAATGGTGCAATGCCAAGCATATATTTAAGGACTTATAGAGATGTACCAGAAATGAAACAGGTTTTCCATTTAGACTAACACAGATAATTTTGCTAAAGATTTTTTTAAATTATTTTTTATTGAACTCTTCAGATCTGCGAAAACATATGCAAGATTTATAAAAGTATCGTAGTATATTTCAATATTTCGCTACCCGTGGAAAAATTGTATATTGTAACTTTACCCGAAGTGTCAACAGTACGGCCGCTAAGCAGTTGGGGAATATTAATTTTAAGGTAATGTGAAAGCAAATCAAAAATAGTTTTACAATTTCTTATTTTTGATAGCGAGAATGACCTGATGCAAATTGGGAATTTTGCCTTGATTCAGGAGTTAGTTTACCAATGGGTTGGAGTTTGGAAAACACCTTATTGGTGGAGCGAAATACAAATTAACAAAGCCATTGTAAACTTTGTTGCAGTTGATATCGCATTAGAGGTAAGTAATAAGTAATCCCGACAAAAAGCTAAAAATCATCAATACGGGTGGCTGATGAATTTTGCTACATTAAGAAACTCAAATAATTTTTTTTTTTTCAGTGTATGGAATTCATCTTTCTTTTATTCATGTTAAAGCTCATTCAGTTTTATTAAATATAGCTTAATTAGTTTTAAAAATAATGGAATTTAAATGCCCCCATGCTCGTTGATGGATGTGCGGCATCTTACCAAAAAGTTGTTCATTACTGCTTGAGTTGAGACAGGAATAGCCGTAATTGTTTCTCGAATGGATTGCCTTAGTTCATTCAAATTTGTTGGTTTTGCTATGTAGACTTCCTGTTTGCAATAACCCCACAAGAAAAAGTCAGGTGCAGTAAGGTCAGGCGACCTGGGTGGACAACGGAATGTGGAGTTTCTGGATATCAGCTTATTGGGAAATTTTCGTCCAAATTCTGTCATAACAGGTTGGGCTATGTGAGGAGCTGCACCATCTTGCTGAAAACACACAGAGTTGAAAGAAATTCTCATTCGGCGTAATTCTGGATAGAAAAACTCTCTCAACATGCTCATGTAGCGGTCTCCAGTAACCGTAACGGTGTGACCGTTTTCTTCGAAGAAGTAGGGCCCGACAACGCAGCGTGATGAAACTGCACACCACACTGTGACACGAAGTGGATGCAATTCCGTCTCATGGAGTATCTGTGGGTTGGAAGCACTCCATATTCGACAATTTTGTTTGTTTATGTTGCCTCGTCAGACATGAAAAGGCAGTTCAAAATGTTTCCATCCTCTTCCACCATTTGAAGCATCTTCTGGCAAAATTCCAAGCGAATCGGCAAGTCTGCAGCGTTCAGTTTGTTGGCCATTTGAATTTTATATGGGAATAAGTCGAAATCTTTGTGCATAATTGACTGTAATGACTGTCTGCTTACACCCATTTGAGCAGATAAGCTTCTTGTCGAAACACGTGGATTGTTTTGTATGGCACCAGCTACAGCAGCGATTGTTTCCTCCGTTCGAACTGAAGGGTTTCGATGGTAAGGTCTTCTGTTGACTGCCCCACGCTCGGCAAAATTGTTTACAAGTCTCATTATGGTCCATCTGCTCGGAGGATTGCCGCCAAACGGGCGCCTATACTTTTTTTGAACCGAAACTACGGACTCCAGTGCGTGATAGCGGCGGACATTCCAAATTCTTGTTTCAGTGTCCCAGTTATCTATTTTTGTTAAAAGTAAAAGTCAATCTGTAAAATAAAAAAAAAAATTAACCAGATTCATTAAATAGAAAAAAAGTTATTTAATTTTTTTTTTAGTAGCGGCTTTCATCAGCCACCTTGTACTTATCGTTCTGTACAGAACAGATTAACACATTCACTTAGTGGTTGAGCATAGTATTTTTTTTTTGTTTTTTTTTAACCAATAATCTTCATGGTAAATATTAATTATTACCAAAATACGAACATAATAATTTAAGTGTTCCCTAGCAAGGCTCCTCAATAATGGATAGCTTTCCATTTATTTTGTTGTCATTTCTTCCTCCGAACAATAATTTTTAAAACATATAATAGAGTATAATAGAGGAAAGTTTGTATTATTACCTGAATATACATAAAATTAATAAACTTAGTCCTTTGGTAATTAGTTTTAAATTTATACATTTACTTGATTCGGTAATTTTGATATCATCTTAAAAGACCATGTGGTCGCACATGTGCTCATATATAATTATGTGTGTAAATTTGTCCACCCAACTGGACAATCCGCATCAGCACTTCCACTACAAACCGGGTATTATACGACGGTAAATACGCGTCACCAGTAACCATTTAAGAGCCACGCTTTTATTACAGGAAATACAGGCAGGAGATCGGCCAGAAAGCCACTATACTTGGAGATCCCGTAAACCCAGAAAGATATTTTGCTGGGCGTTTGGTGGAGTGGATAGCTAAGCACAGGCGCGGTGAATGCACAGAACTCAAGAACTGGTCGAGTTACCGTACGAAGGCTGGAAGTAACGCATGAAGTGGCTGATGCGTTGATCCTCTGACCTGCTCCATGTTAAACCGTTACTCTGCCATAGCGCTATCCTTTTATATATGCGCTCTTGAAAAGTTTTCGAGCCAAATTTTGTTCAGCGATGGGGCACATTTTTGGCTCAATGGGTTGTAAACAAGCAAAATTGCCGCATTTGGGACGAAGAGTTACCTTGAGAGATTCAAGAGCATCCAGAAAGAAAAATGGTTTGGTGTTCTTGTGTTTTTTCTTTAAAAAAGTAGGGAACCTTAAAATGGATTACGCTTTATATCTGATCTACGTAGTTGTGCCTAAAAAATATAAAAAAATCGACTCAATATGTCTCATATACATATTAAAAGATTTTCAAACTTCCTATTATTATACTAATTTCTTCTGGTTGAAATTTACCACATCAAATCAATATATTAAATTTATCATTTTCGTTTAAGTTTATGACAGATATATCACAGATTTTAAAAAAAATTTCGCTAACGGAAAGTAAAATGTATGTAACACCAAATTTTATTGCAATTCATTCACGATTTCGTCGAATAATGAATGTTGAATTCTTTCGCATGTTTTAATATAATATAATGTTATGCCAAGACCGTAAGGTATCTTCGCTGCTTTCCTTACTTGTTTTTTATACATAAATATACAATATACATATAAATAGTTTTATTTGTATATAGTGTTAATGCAGGTGCAAAGTTTGAGTGGGAGAATGTACGCTGGATGCGTTATCAGAAAGAGAAGCCAGGTATTGTACAAGTTGCAAGAATAACAGTAAGAGTAATACCTTAATATGCAAACATCAACCAGAGTTTCGGGCTACAAGCAATTATATATGGTACAAGTATATATGTATATACATGTATATACTACTTTTATTTATAAGTTTGTTAGAAATTATATGAAGTGTGTGGGAGTTGGGGTAGTATCGACCCGATTTTTTCTATTTATGCCTCGGAAGAAGATTTGGGATTTCACCTAAGAGTGGCCGCTGCCACACTCCTCGTCCAATTTTTGCCCCGACTGCCATGAATCTCTCATACCATCTCGGTTGTATAATATTGTGTCTCTGCATAATTAATCATTGATTTATCTCACTTTCTGTGGTTTTTAACAGTAGTGTTATAAGGGGAGTGGAAGGGGTTAACTTCCAATTTCATCCATTTTTACAGTGTCGATAGAGGTACTAAAGTAATTTGTCGTGAGTAAATTTGGGTATTGTAGCTTAAGTTGTTTAGGAGACATTTAAAGTAATCAATTATCCGTGACATTAGATTCCAACATAAAAACATTCACCAATCTACCTGGCTGTGTCCGGATCGAAACCCCATTTCATGTTGTGATAGACGGAAGACACGTCTCCAGTGTTTTAGAAGTATTGGAAAATGCAAAATAACGGCTGGTATGATGAGGAGTGCCGTGTCGCAGCGGAGAGAAAACCGACTGCTTACCTCGCAACGTTATAACGACCACAACACGTGCGGGATGGGATAGATACCGAGAGTTGAAGAGAAACACACTTACAAACAGAAAAAGAGAGAGGCCGAAATGCTTGAATATGACAAACTGGCTGACAGGCGAAATAGGCGAAAATTCTACGAAATTGCGGTCACTACCATAAGGTTTACAGACCGGATGATACTCTTGTAGATTTCCCAGAGGTGATCTGGTGACTGATGCCCAGATCATACTAAAACTATTAGGGAACACTTCTTCAGCCAGCTGAATGACACTGAAAGTATTTTGTTGTCAAATATCTCCCCTCCGCTTTTTCCGCTTTTTTGCTCTTTATAAAAAGTGTTACATCTAGACGGCATCTTCATATAAACCCAGCGTTTCAGCGGTATATCGCAGGCGTTGATTTGGTCCAGAAGGTTTTTTTGCGTCAAATCATGCGACACCCAAACATCAAGCTTTTTTGTGTATCCAGCTTTCTTCAGATGGTTTAAAATGGTTTGGTGACTAATTCCCATCTTCTGGGCGATGTCACGAGATGCCACATGCCGGTCTAACTCGATGTTTTCCATGATTTGATCGGTATTCGTCGTCACAGGTTTTCCGCCGGCTTGCTTATCCATGTTGTCGCTTTCACCCGCTCTGAATCGTCGAAAACAATCCTCCGCAGTTCGAAGTGAAAGAGTATCATCCTCCAAAATACCATTAATCTGACGGAACTATTCTGTAGCGGATTTGCTTTTAACGATAGCGTGAATTTCGACGTTAGTGAACTCAATGTTTACACGTCTATAACTGTTGAACGCAATATCCAAATTAATCTCTGCATAGCGTCATTTTGCAGGTTATGTCAAGACCTTTCAAAAATGAATAGTATTGCCAGATACGAGCTCTGTAGCGCTTTATACATAGTCGTCAAATTTAAAAGAAAAAAAGGGGAAGTAATTGACAACCTTATATAACGCCAGGAGAAGGCAAGCCCGATTAGCCAATCGATGACGATGGAGCAGACGTTCCATTACCACCATGAAGAAGTTCGAACAGCAATTACTCACCTGAAGAACAACAAGCTATTAGCACCATCCATTCGCTTAATGCCTCGACTGTGGCTTTGGTATTCAGATATATGCCGGGACACCTTACTAAACCACATCGAGAACAAAGCATTTGCATCCGGCCTTAGGAGAAATGGGCTACTACTCGCAAGTGGTAGTAAGTTATCCATGTAGCCCAGATAGGGCTCTAGGGGCTCGCTAGAGGTGAAGTAGTTAAGGAGGTGCTACCTTTTTAATCACGTCTTTAGAGGAAGTTGCATACTCCGCAAGCTTCGGCGTCACCGCTGAAATTACTTCCAGCACAGGTGCTGGAGGCGCAGGCATCGGTGCCGACGGAGCCAGCATTGACCTGCTGGGCGGCGAGGAGTGTCTACCACAACTTCCTTTAAGGGCGTCTACTTGTCTGCGAAGATGGCATTCTCGGTAATAACTGTCATCAAGAGCGCCTCATATTTTGAGGCAAGCTCCAACAGCCTCTTCGCATTCCCTGCAACGAAGTTCGTCGCATCGAACACAAACCTACTTAGTTCCCCCGTTATCTTCTTGGCAGCCGCTCCCCGCGAAATGTCCCGCTTTTTCTCGCCCTCTAGCTGCTTTTGACAGCCCGAAACGGAGCTGTTATTACTTCGACGTTGTAGATAATTTCGTCAACCTTGGAACCAGTATCAACACCAACAATAATGTCAGTCTCGAAATTCAACGCAAAATATCTCTCGCCAACAGATTGAAGGAAATTGAAAAGTAAAGTTCTCTCTCGACGAACAAAAACCCAAATTTATAAGTCACTCATTATTCCCCTCCTGCAATATGGTGCATGGAGGCATGATGAGTCGACGTTACGAATTTTCGAGAGAAAGGTTCTGAGGAAGATTTATGGTCCTTTGTGCATTCGATGGAACGATGAGCTGTATGAGATATATGACGACATTGACATAGTTTAGCGAATTAAAAAACAGCGGCGACGTTGGCTAAGTCCTGTTGTCCGAATGGACGAAAACTCACTCCAGCTCTGAAAGTATTCGTCGCAGTTCCCGCCGGGGGAAGCGGAGGAGGAAGAAGACCTTTTCCGTTGGAAAGACCAGGTGATAAAAGACCTGGCTTCGCTTGGAATCTCCAATTTTCTCGAGTAGCTTTTTGCATATACACTATATGACGAAAGCCTTGATTGCATATTCAACACTGTGTGAATAGTGCTGTTCACATGAGCAAGAGCATCCTGCAACATCACAACACCTCATCACACGTCACATCACATCACATCACGTCACGTCACAACACCTCATCACACAACAGTTCAGCACACACCACTACACACACACGCATCAAACACAGTACCTGACACCGCTCACTATTACAACACAACAACCACACGATCATTAGCGAGACGACTCGGATTAATTTAATATTCACCACCCAAACTATCAAAAGGGATAGATCCGAACGGGATCACTCTCTTTTTCGTTTGATCCGCAAAGTAAGACGGTCGACCCGCAATTATTCATTCCGCAGTTCCGCAACCTCCGCAGTTTTTCCTAGATTGTGACTTTCCGCCAGAGTGACGTTGACGTGAGTTCCGGATTTCGCCGCAGTGTCAGTGTGTGACAACAAGTACAAAAATAAAAAAAATAATTACATAAATTGTTATAACCAATACAAAATAATTAAATTGTTATACAAATAAAAAGAAAAAAATACAAAATTGAAGTGAAAAATTAAATACAGTGTGAAAGAAAGTGTTTTTATTTGGAATAAGTATACTACAAGTGTATCAAGTAAGTATACTAGTGTTACACGTCAACAAATGGTCCTTCGAGCCTTTCCGAAAGGCACCTAAGTACAACGAAAAAATTTATACATGTATATACATATATTAAAGTGAACACAGAATATACAAAGTCACGGTTGAAAAAAAAAAAAAAAAAAAAACACGGAAAGAAAGATCACACAAGTTGAACACATAAAAAAGTGACCTGAAGTGAAGTAAAAAGATACAGAAAAGAAACAGAAATTGTTCAGTGAGTGAAAAAACAACAAAAACCTACCAACATTAAAACGGGCGCGGTATTAATACACCAAAATTTATCAAACATAAAACCTAAAATCAAAAGCGGGCGCGTTATAACCACAAATAAATTAACAAACACATAAATATATATAAAAAAAAAACCCTAAAATCAAAAACGGGCGCGTTGTAATCAAATAAATTAACAAACATATAAACATATATACATAAGCCAGCAGGAGACTACACAAACGAACAACACAGGAGGAAGAAACCTAAGCAAAAGGGACAGCGCTGGACATACATACATACAGATTTATAGAGGATATAGACACAGGGACGAAAAAGGGGATAAGTAAACAAAAACCCAAAACCCCTGGCGGAAAATAATGTGAGTCCGTTCCATATATTGTATTAATTTGATATATATATAAAAATATAAAAATTTAATTATTACGCACATATATGTATATGTATGTATGTTAAGTACAGTTTGGACGGTATTTCGGGACACCGTTAACTGTTCTTAACAGTTCGATATATGTATGTATATATCTACAAAAAAAAATTATAACTGGGGAAAAAAATACGGTACCCGCCTTTTGCTTAGCTTGTGTCGTTAGACACCCCGTTATATAATTTCCGAAAAATAAAATAAAATAAAATAAAAAATAAAAAATTTTTCCTAAGTCAAGTATAACTTGCGATAATTCTTGCGATACCCCTTGGGCTATAAAAAAAAAAAAAGCAACAAGCAGGATCGCTCAAACCCTAAGCAAATGCGGAAGATACTAAACAAAAGAAAACCAAATATATACATACATATATAATTAAAACATACATACTTATGTAAGCACATTATTCTTCTTATTTTGCAAATTCTTCCAATTTAATATACATATGTACATATTTATATTCATACATAATCGTATGGTACATACATATTTACATACGTGAACTAACTTCATGTACATGAAGCTATAACATACAATAATATAATATTAACTACCTGCTTGGATCTTCAATTCGTGTAACGAAACACACTACCAAAAAACATTACAAAAACAACTTACAAAAGACAAGTACTCGTTGCTTGCAAATTTCCAGCGATACCCCTTGGGCTATAAAGCAATAAGCAGGATCGCTTATAACATCCAAGCAAAGGTAGGTAATAATACAAAAAAAACTAATAAAGAAATAAAAAGAGAGAAAAAAGGCATTACATTTATGTATGTACCAATGTGTGCAGCTTCCGCGTGACATATGTACATACAATTTGTTTTTATTTTTGCACATTATATTTCAATTATTCTTTCTTCATACATATTTGAACGAATTATTTAGTACATACACATTTATGTACATATATAATTCAAACCATATACATACCGACATAAATATATAAACATATATATATACATATATTATTTCCTACTGCTTTTTCCGCGCATTTATACATTTAGGTGTGATTAGCAAATTGTTATATGTTACATTTGTATGACACATATACATACATATATAACAATTACATACCTAAAAGGGATACGAGCAAAACCAAACAAAAAGGAAAACGTTACGTGGCGCATATAAAGCATATGCAAACATATAATAAATAAATAGATACATACAAACAATTTTGCATATTGTATTTTTTCTTTCACGTTTCGTTTGCAGATACAAATATACAAATAAGCGCGAGTGAACTGAAGATATTTTGATACACTGGAAAAAAAATTTTTCAGTCACATTTAAAAAAAAAAAAAAAAAAAAAAATTATCGAACTTTTACATAAAATACTTTTACAAAAAAACTTTAATCTTTTTATGCGGTAGCGAATCAAAAAAAAATTTGATCACAAATATATTTTTTGTAAAATATATAATTTTTTACCAAAAAAAAAAAAAAAAAATATTCTGTTGATAAAATTTTAATTTATAGTCTTTCGAAAATCTATTTAACTACATTGCTATAGCAATATTAATTTTGAACGAACATCTATTAGACAAAACTTTAAGCTAAAAGCTTCAAACTTTATTCAAATTAATGCAATCTGATAAATCTAAAGAGGTTAAACCAAGAACACCTCAATTATTGGAAATTCCAAAAATGGCTGATGATGATAAATCACAAAGCACGCCTGCAGAAGCTACACGCTCGAAGCAGAGTATAAAACAAAAAAGATCAAAAGATCAGACAATATCTAGATTTATCACTGAAAGTGACAGTTTTATAAGATATTGTACCCGATTCCAAGCTTCCCCTATTACTGACATCACAGAATCAGTTTTAAATATAAAACTAGAAAGCGTGAACAATCTCTGGGCTCGTCTTCTGGCAGCGTACGATACAGTACTAGATACTGACGACGCAGAACTCCCAGAAAATGCAAAAGCTTCGGCTACAGCCAAGTGTGATAACTGCCGCGATCAGTATGAGTTAACAAAGGGAATGATCACTGAACAAATAAGTTTAGTAAGGCCAAGTAGAGCCACTACTCCCCCTCCCAGAGTAGTTACAACACCAAAAGAAGACCTAGATAAAGGCATGTATCTAAAGGTACCAGCTTGTGATACTGAAGTTTTCAATGGATGTTATGATCAGTGGCCGTCCTTCCGGGACATGTTCACTGCCGTTTATATAAACCATCCTAAACTTTCACAAGCACAAAAGTTATACCATCTAAGGTACAAAACAAAAGGGGAAGCAGGCAGTATCGTCAAGCGATTCGCTTTAAATGACGAAAATTTTAAGTTGGCTTGGGAAGCACTAGTCGAAAGATACTAAAATGGAAGGGTTATGATAGAAAACCCAATAAAAACATTATTACATCTACCAAAAATTCAAAAAGAAACCAGCCAGGAATTTCAAAATTTATACTCGACAGTGACTAATTGCATATCAGTGTTAAAAACACAAAATATCTCCACAGAATCGTGGGACCCCATCATAGTAACTATTTGTGCAAAACACTCCCTGATGCTGCGTTACTACGATGGGAACAATCACTTGTGGAAAGGAAAAAAATGCCCACATGGGAGCAAATGAAAGCATTCCTCACTGCTCAATACGAGATAGCTGAGCGAATTGACAACAAAAATATAAATCTAAAAAGTCATCAAAATGACTCAAGTAAAAACTTGTTCAAACCTCAAGCCAGCAACAATATGCAATACAATAGACACGTTAATAAAAGCCACACTTTCGTGTCAAACCAAACTAATAAATGGCAACCAGCATGTGAAATTTGTAAAGGAGGTCATAACATAAGATCTTGCGAGAGATTTAAAAAATTATCCGTATCTGACAGAAACAATCTTGTCAGACAACATAAACTTTGCATCAACTGTCTGTCGAATGCTCATACGACAAAAGACTGTGAAAGCAAATTTAGTTGTGTGTACTGTCAACGAAGACATCACTCATTGCTTCATATTACAAATTTTCAAAATATGAAGCAAAATCAATTTCATAAAACCACCGGGTTAGTCACTACAACCAAAAGTGATAATCCCGAAATCTCAAATCCCGAAAAAAGGGAAGAACAACCATGTTGCTTCATTCAGAAAATGAAAGCAAAATTCTTTTACCCACTGCGGTCATCACCATAGCACATAAGGGTGATTTATTCAAACTAAGAGCTCTAATAGATCAAGGATCTCAAAGATCCTTTATATCATCAAAAGCTCAAAATCGGCTCAAATTGCCAATAAAACATTCAAATTTCCAAATCTCGGGAATGGGCGGAAGAATTATCCAAAATTCGAACAAAATATGCCCAATTACGATAGTATCTCCAAATGCGGATATTAGAATAGATGCGCAAGCCATCGTTCTACCGCAACTTACAAATTTGCTTCCAAGCTATGAAGTAAATAAAATACACTGGGAAAAATGCTCACATCTTAAATTAGCAGATCCCAATTGTCATACCCCATCACAAATCGACATATTATTAGGCAGTGACTTAATACCTCAAATAATTCTTGAAGATATTGAGAAAATCTCCAATAAATTGTTAGCCCAAAACACAATCTTTGGGTGGATTATAAGTGGCCAAGTCCCTGAAAAAATCAATTCTTTCACCACACAAGTGGAAAACATTTCAAACGAATTTTTAAATAATCAACTTAAAAAATTTTGGGAAATAGAAGAATTACCCCAAATTACCCAGCTTTCAGAAGAAGACCAGGCATGCGAAGCCTATTACAAATCCACAACAATAAGAAACGAACATGGTCGTTATGTTGTGCGATTACCATTCAAACCAACTTTCCCTGAAACCATAGCTCTAGGCCACTCCAGAATATCAGCAGTCCAGCAATTTCTAAGCCTGGAAAAAGCCTGATAAAGAAAAGCGAGCTTAAATCGGCATACGATAATGTGATGGACGAATATCTTGACCTCAATCATATGGAAGAAGCTGTACCATATGAAAAGGTATCTAAAGGTAGATATTTATCATTTTATCTGCCACATCATGGGGTAATAAGACCTGATAAAATTACAACAAAAGTACGAGTGGTTTTCAATGCCTCAAAGTGTATGAGCTCAGGCAAATCACTCAATGATGTACTATACACAGGGCCAACATTACAACCTGATCTCATGTTGCTAATTCTAAATTGGCGCATGTTTAAATACGTTTTCAATGGGGATGTAGAGAAAATGTACAGACAAATTTTAGTACATGAAGATGACCAAGATTTCCAGCGTATAGTCTTCCGCAAATCAAGTAATAGTCCAATCAGCGACTATAAACTTAAAACCGTCACCTTTGGCATCAATTGCGCACCCTATTTGGCGATCAGGACACTACATGAAGTGGCAAAAACAAATGCAACAAATTTGCCTTTAGCATCTTCTGTGTTGCAAACACAAACATACGTGGACGACATACTATCAGGTAGCCACAGTTTGTCCTTAGCGTGCGAATCACTATCTCAAGTGATCAAAGCACTAAATTCAGCGGGATTCCCCTTAAAGAAAATTACTTCAAATCACCCTGATATAATAAAAGACATTAAAAAGGAAGACTTATTAGATACAGATTTCCTTAAATTTGAAAAGGCTAGTACAACTAAAACTCTAGGGATTCAATGGAATGCGATAACAGATCAATTCTCATATACAATTGAGTCAATATCTGCAATGTCCGCCATTACAAAACGCCAAATACTTTCCTCGGTGGCAAAACTTTTCGACCCCGCAGGATGGCTTTCGCCAATAATGATTCAAGCAAAAATCCTCATTCAAGAATTGTGGCAAGATGGCACGGAATGGGATGAACAGGTAAAACCTTTACGTTTAGCGAAATGGGTTCAATTTGCTAACAAATTCGAATCCCTCGATGGGTAAATTTCACACCTCACATTAACACAGAATTACACGGTTTCTGTGATGCCTCCGAAAAGGCATATTGCGCAGCAGTTTACGTACGCACACAGTACGATAACAAAATATCTGCACACCTCTTGGTAGCCAAAGCCAAAGTTGCACCTTTGAAGACACTCAGTCTGCTACGGCTTGAACTGAATGGTGCTCTTCTGTTAGCAAAATTAATTTCCATAGTCCAAACCCATCTCAAATTAAACGATCATAAAATGTATCTTTGGTCAGACTCAGAGATAGTTTTAGCATGGTTAGAAAAACCACCCTATTGCTGGAAGACCTATGTGTCTAACCGAATATCCCAAATTTTAGACCTGGTTGGCCCAGCAAAATGGCAACATGTTGCAAGTGCAGATAACCCAGCGGATCTTGGGACAAGAGGTTGCAAGCCATTGCACCTCACCAGCACTACACTCTGGTGGAATGGTCCAACATGGCTAACAGAATCACAAGAATTCTGGCCAAAGTCTCCCGCTCGTAATATAATAGCGCCGGAAAGTCGCAAAATTGAAAATTTTCATATCACTCCAGAAGAGGATGATATTCTCCACCGATTTTCGTCATTTGCTAGAGCCCTAAGAGTAGTCGCTTACATGCACAAATTCATTCAAAGACTTAAACTAAAAATGAAAGGAGCACCAAATGATCCTTGCGTACAACTAACGCATTCCGACTTGCAACATGCCAAGGTCAGTCTAATATTATATACACAAACTCGCTATTTCAGCAAAGAGAAATCAAAGTTGCTCGAAAAGCGACCTCTCGAAAAGGGAAGCTCACTTCTCGTATTAAATCCATTCTTGGATTCTAAGGGATTAATAAGGGCAAATGGAAGATTGGCAAACTCCAGCCTTAGTTATAACGAACGACATCCCATCATTATTCCAGAGAAATCTCGTTTTACTTACCTATTTCTAGCATATCTGCACCATCTTACACTGCATGGTGAGCATCGATTAATGCAACAAATGGTCCGTCAAGAATTTTATATACCGCGACTAAAGCCACAAATAAAAAGGACGATTTTCATGTGTAAACCATGTACCATGTACAAACACAAAATGCGTACGCAGATCATGACAGCTTTACCACCTGAGCGCTGCAACTATGCTCTACCCTTTACCATCACTGGGGTTGATTTTGTTAGACCTTTCCAGATAAAGGCCTCCATGTTAAGGTCTTCTTCATTTAGATAAGGGTATGTGGCTGTCTTTGTATGTTTTACGACAAAGGCAGTACACCTCGAGCTTTGTTCCGATCTGACCACTGCGGCTTTTTTTGCAGCAATTGCACGCTTTGTCGGACGACGCGGATTTCCTTCAAAAATAATGAGCGATAATGGGAAAAACTTTGTCGGAGCCCAAAGAGCAACCGAGAAGGAGTTTATAAACTTCATGAAAGAAGTCTCCCCTGAAATAGTTAATAAATATGCACCCCAAGGGATCGATTGGCAATTTATACCTCCATGTTCTCCACACATGGGCGGACTTTGGGAATCAGCAGTAAAAAGCTTTAAGTCCCATTTAAAGAAAACGGCTGGTAATCATAAATTCAATTATGAGGAGTTTACTACACTACTCACTCGTATCGAAGCCGTATTAAATTCAAGAGCCATATCACCCCTCTCGCAAGATCCCTCCGATTTCACCGCTCCTACACCAGGTCATTTCCTCAGAGGAGCTCCTCTTCTCGCCATACCTGAGACAGAAGGAGACTCACTCACTTTAATAAATCGATGGGAAAGAATCAAGATTCTCCATCACGAATTCAGCCACAGATGGAAGGAAGACTATCTCAAAGATCTCCATAAGAGATATCGGTGGAAAACGGCCCAGAAGGAAGCCAAGGCAGGAGAATGCGTAATCATACAGGACGAATGCCTTCCTCCAACAGAATGGCGACTAGGCCGCATTGAAAGGGTTCATCGAGGATCAGATAGTCACATAAGAGTAGTCGATGTGCGAACACAAACCGGCATATTAACTCGACCAGTCACCAAACTGTGTTTTCTTCCAAGCGGCGAAGAACAACTTCAACCAAAACCGCAAAATAACTCGCAAAATTAATCGAAAAATAATAAAACAATTTCGCTAATTCGAAAATAACCCGCTTTATAATACGTACATAAAAATGTATTCAAACAAGCGCGTTGAAGATCAACTTATTATACATATACATATGTATAGATATGTAGCTACAACAACTACATCATAACATTATCAATAAAATCAATTTAATGCAATCTTATATTCCCATAGAAATGGACGTAGAGGAGACCCAAACCACCTCCAACACCGTAAGGTCCGAAAGCAATGCACCCAAAGCGTCGGCTGCACCCGTTGCCGCTCCAAGGGCCAATGTTATGCGCCCCCCGCCATCCGCCGCAGCCGTCAGAGAAGTAGGAGAAGAGCAGCTAGTAGAGCCACAGGGGCCTCCATGTTGCAGCCTGTGCCATCGCCCACACGCTCTAAAACGATGCATCATCAGGGTTGAGCGCTGTACTCAGTACCCTCCAACAGCTACAAAGGCTCCTAGCCGATTAATTCGCCTAGGGGGCCGGGATGTTCACATGAGCAAGAGCATCCTGCAACATCACAACACCTCATCACACGTCACATCACATCACATCACGTCACGTCACAACACCTCATCACACAACAGTTCAGCACACACCACTACACACACACACATCAAACACAGTACCTGACACCGCTCACTATTACAACACAACAACCACACGATCATTAGCGAGACGACTCGGATTAATTTAATATTCACCACCCAAACTATCAAAAGGGATAGATCCGAACGGGATCACTCTCTTTTTCGTTTGATCCGCAAAGTAAGACGGTCGACCCGCAATTATTCATTCCGCAGTTCCGCAACCTCCGCAGTTTTTCCTAGTTTGTGACTTTCCGCCAGAGTGACGTTGACGTGAGTTCCGGATTTCGCCGCAGTGTCAGTGTGTGACAACAAGTACAAAAATAAAAAAAATAATTACATAAATTGTTATAACCAATACAAAATAATTAAATTGTTATACAAATAAAAAGAAAAAAATACAAAATTGAAGTGAAAAATTAAATATAGTGTGAAAGAAAGTGTTTTTATTTGGAATAAGTATACTACAAGTGTATCAAGTAAGTATACTAGTGTTACACGTCAACAAGTGCTTTGAGCTTCGCTTTCTTGACGATTAATTTTTTGAATTTTAGATCGACGATCAAGTCGTAGCGAAGATACGACGAATTAAATCACAGCCTATAATTGGTGTATTAATATTTCCTAACATGAAGTTCCACACAAATTTGTGACGAATACCACGAATCCAAGTGTTGCTAGGTCCGTAGGTTCCGTCAGTCTTTATTGAGGTCTCGTTGACTGCGTATAACGTAACAATTGTTGGCCGTAGAGAATTGTAATTTATTTGTTTGGAAGAACCTTATAAGCGGCACTTGTGTCTATGAGATATTTTACTTTTAATGACTGGTCCTTGAAGAAAAGTTAATTTTTTCCACCCTGGGGAGATTGACGTCAGCACAGCTAAACTTCTAGTCAACCATGGCTGCTGGTGTTTTGTCTGACGTTGTGCTGACAACGCAAACATTCGTTTGGGTTGCGTGAAGTAGACCTTCGCTCACTCGAATGAATATGTGGTCGAGGAAATATGTGACTAGTGTTTCAACAACTACATTCCCATGTACGCATGTTATGAAATTTCCGTTGCAGATCTTGAATTGTATTTGTTAGTTGAGCTATCGTAGCTTATGGAGTCTGAGCTCATGCATTGGAAGCGTGATTCGATGATAAGCAAATTTTACGATAGGTAATAATTGCGTCTGCAACTATAATTTGAACATATCTCATACCTTCACGTGCAATTACAGATGCTCGTACTGAATCTGAATACCTGCGTGTGCTTCTGGTGCACTGTACGCTGATGCAGTGCAAATTGAAGACATTGATGGTCAGGAACCGGGATCGTATTATTTTGTAGTTGTTGTTAAAATGGTATAATATTTGGCTTATGTAAATTTCCAAGCGGTACTTCGCTTCGCTTCGCGTCTTCGTCTGACGCGAACCTTCACCCGCTGCTTCAGTCATATGACCGTATGACCTTGATTTTCAAGTTGGATGTCATTAGTGCTTCAGCTACCTCTGAATTGCGTAAATGCTGTTGGGCCTACAGTAACTCTATTGCTTTCTATAGCTCCAAGACCTTTTCTCATCTTGTGTAAACGCGATGGTTGAAAATAAAAAATATTAAACATTTTATCCTCTGACACCAATTTCGTGGAGATGTGTTATTAGTAGTTCGCTAATAATTGACAAACTGTTCTTATATTTTTTGCTTATGATTTAAGCTGCAACATGTGAATTCAGTTCCGCCCTTCTGTAGTGGCAACCTAGTAATATTGTCAATCCTCCGTTTTTGTACATGGATATATTCAAATATTGAAGAACAACAACTACGTTGTCACTACGGAAGCGCGGAACGGAATTCACTAGTTGCAGCTTAAACATTCTTACATTCGTCAAGTTTTCAGAGAAATTAGATCTAAGTTACATAAATTGGAAACTTGAGAAGTAGGGTACGTAATTACGTGCAGTATAAATCAGTAATTATGAAATATTATTGTAATTAATGTAGAGTGGTACTGTTCACATATCCACTATCACCTGTGGTATTAGTGCATATCCATGCATATTTTCCTTCAAGTACAGAGCTTAAATGAAAGAAGTCTTCCTGCTTCATTTCGTGTACAATACATTTATTATTTGTGGCCACAATATGATTAGCACTGTAGTGAATATGCTGAATTGTTTCTTTTTCTTTCCCATTTGCGCCTGGTCGGAATCGCACTAAAGATACATACTTAAGTATGTACACCCACTACAAGAAACTTGTGGTCTACCACTTTCAAGTTGGGGTGTTTTTTTTTCAAAATTTGATCAAAAATAAAGCGATATACGCGAAGAACCAATATCATTTACTTCATTTCATATATGCAATTTCCCTTTTTGATTTCTCCATCATATACAGTAAAATTTAAAGTCCACAGTGTGCGCTTATATTATAATAAAAATCATTGATGAATGTAAAAATGGGGTTGGTAAGCATTGAGAAGTTGCAAAAGTCAACCTGGAGCTTTTTAAATTTTTATTTACTTTACACAAAAAAAAAACTGTTCAAGCCCTCGAATATGTCAACCACAGTATCTATAGTTAACTTTTAATCGAAAATATCGGTCAATGTGTGAGATATACTATTGAAATTCAGGCAGAATCCTTTCTTGGAAATAGTTATTCTGTGTGCCAAAAATGAGTTTAAGGAAACAAAAAAGTCCGGGGGGTCACATCTGGGCTGTAGGGCGGCTGCGTATGCGTTGGGATGCCGGCCTTGGTTAGGTAGCTGTTCACTAGAAAGCCGGGGCGTTGTCGGTGTCCAACTTCCTATCGGCTTCGAAGTCTTGTCGGACCCGATTGACCCTTCGTTGACCCCCTGCGGGGAGGGGGATTGAGAATATTCCCGCGGTAAGGCGGGAAATGCACTATGTCCGACATTCACGTGTCTGGTTTAATTGAATGTCGGCATGGTCATGAGGTGTCAGAAAAGTGCTATATTGAAATGATTATCATATTCTTTGAATGGGTTTGCGATTATATAACAAACACAAAAATGAAATGACGAACAACATTTCATACAGCCGGGTCCTTAGGAATTCCTAGGAGTTCTTAGGGTCCCCGACTGGCAGTAGATCACAGGTAACACTGTGGTCTACAGGTCACACCAAAGACTAAAACCTGGTACCACGGGGAGCAGTTTGCCCTTGGAGTTCGCTCCAATCTGCTCATTGGGTTCGGCCCTTTGGGGAGATTCGTGGTGGCTGTGGTTTAAACCTGAATGCAGGAAGGGCTTTTGTCCAATGTGGAGTCGCACTGCGGCCGGGTGCCGGACCCAAAGTACGGCAGAGATTTAGGTAGGCCTCGTACCCGACCAAGGTGGTTAGGGTGTTCCTTTGGTTTTCACCCGAACCGATTGGAACCAAAGTATAAGTGTGTTGCGGCACTTTGCTCTGGTTTCCCAAGGTATAGTGTTGTGCATGCACTTATGCTTTGGGGCGTTGATCGGCGCATTATACTGATCTACGTGTTTCTAGCAATAGAAAACACCGTGGACTTGAGCCTACTAGTGGCAGATACTCACGTTAAAACACATTGACAGTTGACCCTTCGTTTGAGTCTTTTGAGGTCTTCCACGTAAAACTTGGCGTTGACGGTTTGTCCAGAAAGAACAAATTCATGATGGATGTCAAAAAAGATGATGAGGAGCTTTTTGTTTTGGATTTACTCACTTCTCCCTGTTGCCACCGAAACACACCACTTCTTGCTAAAGCAACATCTGAGTATGCCTGCTTGATCGTATCAAACGACTCTGTCGCAGATTTACCGAGGCTCACACGGAATTTAATCCGCATACCTTTGCTCTAACTAAAACACGTCGAGCGAAAATGTTTGTCTTGACTCTCCAGGTTCTCTAAAACAACTGACCAGCCGCTCGTTCGTTAGCTAGGAATGACCTTTACCGAATGCAATCGGTGCGCGCACGCTCCAAAGTACAGTCACGGCAGAAGAAAATCACTTCTTATACTTTCCGGACAAACCCTATATGCTCGGCAATATCCTTGTACATTACTATTGCAAACATTAATATGTCGGCCATTTGGCTTATATTTTAATACGGTAATATGCAATCATATATGTATATTGAAATACATATCATTTTGCGAATTTTTATGCAAAACTGATAAAATCTTATTTAAATTATGCCATTTACTATGTAATATTTACATGAATTAACTTAATCATACATGTACTAATAATCAACAAAGTCATAAAAACTTTAATAGGCTTAATCCTTCACACTGCACTGCTATAAAAGAGTGACGCGCGTACAACTCTTGTCCTCAGTTTGAATAGAGATTTAGACGTAATCAGTTATAATATTTTGTGTATACAAATATTAAACATTTAAATAAAGGAATCGAAGGAAAATATATTTTTAAAGAAGAAGTAAAGACTATTCTTAATTGGCGCATGAGCAGGGACCGGTCAATAAAAGGTTTCGGTAAAAAAAACCTTCGCGACTAAGAAATAACAGGGAATTTCAAACCGGTTTAAAACTTAAAAACAAAAAAAAAAAAAATAAAAATAAAATGGCACAACAAGCAGCAGAGATCCATGCACTCCAAGCGATGGTACTTGATTTGCAGAGAAAATTCGCCGAAACCCAAATTGGTACAACACCAGTAATCGAGGCACAGGACGAAGTCTGTACGTACACAGATCCCAAGGAAGTCGACTTAGGGCTCTTTAAGTCAGCCATAACGAACTTTAGCGGAGATTATCACGAATACAGGAACTGGAGAAAGCTAGCAGTGACATTAATGAACAATGTGAAGATATTCCGCGGCCAGAATATCTATACAGAAGCCCTAATCTTGCTTAGAGGAAAAGTTACGGGACGAGCTGCACAAATCCTCATCAACAATAATACCAAACTAAATTTTGAGGAGATCATAGATCGTTTGGATGATTCTTATGCCGACCAACGTCCACTCTATGTCCTCGAGGAAGATATGATGAGAATCAGGCAAGCAGAGAAACCTCTACACATATACTACGACCAGCTAAATCAGGCACTTAATGTAGTTTTGTCTAAAATAGAGATGACACATAAAAACGAATATGTGATCAGTGCTCTATCCAAGGAAGTCCAGATGAAAGCAGTAAGAACCTTTATCGCAGGACTAAGGAGCTCAGCCACAAAAAATGCGCTGTACTCCAGAAGCTGTACAAACCTGATGGAAGCCTACGGCATAGCCAGAACTATGCAACACGATTTACACTACCATCAACTAGAATACATACCCAGGGTGCAATAACGTAATCAACAGCAGTGGCAAAATCCACAAAACCAACAAAGATTCCAGCCAAACTACATGCAACCTCAACAAGCAATGCAATCAGTAGAATCTATGGAGATAGACCCTTCATCTACAAGATTCAGAAGACAACCGTATAATCCTGCACCGCAACATATACAACAGGAACCAAGGCAGACATCAAACCCATTCAGAACAGCAATGCAGAGAATTGGTAATCAGTTTAAACGGAATAGAGACGAAACCTCTAATGCACACCAAAGGAAGACATTACGCGTGAACCAGATAAACGACGCACAGGAAAATGATGCAGAATCACTCTACAACGAAGCGCCTAGCGTAAGTTATGAAAATAATAGTCGTAAGGTACAAAAGCATTTTTTATAAGATACCACGGTCTTCCAACGCTTAGACGTACTGCACCAGATGGAAGATTCGTGCATATTTTAATAGATTTAGGTGCGACCAGTAGTTACGTGAATAGAAGTTATCCCTTTGCGGAAAGAATTAAATTAACAAAACCCATTAAATTCAATACATTGCATGGAACGTCAACAGTTACTCACAAGAGGGAAATCAATATTGTAGGGTTTAACATAGATTTTTACGAAACAGAAGACTTAAAAGAATTCGACATAATATTAGGAGAAGGTGCTTTACGAAAAATAAAAGCCAAACTAGACTTATTTGAGTATTCAATAACTTTTGAAGAAACAGGAGAATTAAAAAAGGAACAAATAAACTATACGATAGGGGACAAAACTTATGAAAAAGAAATTAAGGAGTTCATGGAGAATAACTATAATAATGAGAAGCTACCCTTTACGACCACAATACAAGCAGAGATCAGGACTGAAACCAGAGAACCTGTTTGGGTACGGCAATATCCCTATCCATATGCAGATCAGGAGTTTGTCGAGAAGGAAATACAAAAACTTTTAAAGAATGAAATAATTAGGGAAAGTAAAAGCCCATATAATTCACCAATATGGACAGTGTCAAAAAAGGGTATAGTTGAGGAAGGAAATCCAAAGAAAAGAATGGTTATAGACTTTCAAAAATTTATTTATTTTATTTATTTATAATAATTCATATAACATACCGGATATAACAATGACATTGCAGAATTTAGGAAAGGCAAGATACTTTACAACATTAGATCTAGAATCTGGATTTCACCAAATAATGATTAAACCAGGAGACAGGGAAAAGACTGCATTTTCAGTCAATGGGGCAAAATATGAGTTCCTTCGCCTACCATTCGGCCTAAAGAACGCTCCAGCTACATTCCAGAGATGTGTGGACGATATTCTGAGACCATTTATTTGAAAATGTGCATATGTATATATTGACGACGTTCTAATTTACTCTGCTGACCCAGAGCAACATATTAAAGACATCAAAATATTGTGCATATGCTACATGCAGCCAATATGAAAATCTTGGAGGAAAAATCAAATTTTTTCCAAACTAAAACGGAATTTTTGGGCCATATTATAAATAATGGTAGAATAACAGTAGACCCAGGGAAAATAGATGCAATTGATAGATATAAAACCCCAGAGACTCTGAAAGAATTAAGGTCATTTTTAGGATTAGCCTCCTACTACAGGAAATTCGTGAAGAACTTCACACATATATGCAAGCCATTAACGATTTACTTAAGGGGAGAAAACGGTAGTATATCGAAAAATAAAAGCAAAAATGTGAAAATTAAATTAGACGAACAAGCACTCAAGGCCCTTGAAGAAATAAAAGAAAAACTTAAAGAAAAGGTAGAGCTATATCAGCCAGACTTTGAAAAGGGATTCGATCTAACCATAGACGCCAGTAACCACGCAATAGGAACAGTACTGAGTCAGGGTAGAAACCCAATTTCGTTTATATGAAGAACATTGACAACTACAGAACAAAACTATTCCACAAATGAAAAGGAAATGTTAGCCATAATTTTGGCACTACAGAAACTAAGAAATTACCTGTACGGAATAGCCGAGCTGACTATTTACACAGATCACCAGTCACTTATATTTTCGATATCAGAAAAAAATCCAAACACTAAACTCAAAAGATGGAAAAACCTAATAGAGGAATATGGTGCTAAATTAAAATACAAACCTGGACACGAGAACGTGGTCGCAGATGCACTATCTAGACAAGTAAATACACTGTCAGACACATCAATTCACTCCGCAGAGTCTTCAGCACTCAGATGCATTAAAATGATTGCAAAACCCTTAAATTTTTTACGTACACAAGTTGAATTAATACCGTCAGAAACGAATGAAAAAACTGCATCAACAATATTCCCACGACACGAACGGTTTCAAGTAAAATTTAATACCGAAGAATACTTAATAGAAACGCTGAAGTAATGAAACCAAAAATTGTAACAGTTTTTCACACAGACTTGGAAACATGGCATAAGTTGAAAGAGAAGATAAATATATTTTCTACATATTTCAAAGTATTCACACAAACTAAACTGCATGACATCACTGAACAAATAGATAGAGAGAACATTTTAGACTTTACGCACAAAAGGGCACATAGAAACGCGCTCAATAACTAAAGGGTGATTTTTTAAGAGCTTGATAACTTTTTAAAAAAAAAAACGCATAAAATTTGCAAAATCTCATCGGTTCTTTATTTGAAACGTTAGATTGGTTCATGACATTTACTTTTTGAAGATTATTTCATTTAAATGTTGACCGCGGCTGCGTCTTAGGTGGTCCATTCGGAAAGTCCAATTTTGGGCAACTTTTTCGAGCATTTCGGCCGGAATAGCCCGAATTTCTTCGGAAATGTTGTCTTCCAAAGCTGGAATAGTTGCTGGCTTATTTCTGTAGACTTTAGACTTGACGTAGCCCCACAAAAAATAGTCTAAAGGCGTTAAATCGCATGATCTTGGTGGCCAACTTACGGGTCCATTTCTTGAGATGAATTGTTGTCCGAAGTTTTCCCTCAAAATGGCCATAGAATCGCGAGCTGTGTGGCATGTAGCGCCATCTTGTTGAAACCACATGTCAACCAAGTTCAGTTCTTCCATTTTTGGCAACAAAAAGTTTGTTAGCATCGAACGATAGCGATCGCCATTCACCGTAACGTTGCGTCCAACAGCATCTTTGAAAAAATACGGTCCAATGATTCCACCAGCGTACAAACCACACCAAACAGTGCATTTTTCGGGATGCATGGGCAGTTCTTGAACGGCTTCTGGTTGCTCTTCACCCCAAATGCGGCAATTTTGCTTATTTACGTAGCCATTCAACCAGAAATGAGCCTCATCGCTGAACAAAATTTGTCGATAAAAAAGCGGATTTTCTGCCAACTTTTCTAGGGCCCATTCACTGAAAATTCGGCGTTGTGGCAGATCGTTCGGCTTCAGTTCTTGCACGAGCTGTATTTTATACGGTTTTACACCAAGATCTTTGCGTAAAATCTTCCATGTGGTCGAATAACACAAACCCAATTGCTGCGAACGGCGACGAATCGACATTTCACGGTCTTCAGCCACACTCTCAGAAACAGACGCAATATTCTCTTCTGTACGCACTGTACGCATTCGTGTGGTTGGTTTAATGTCCAATAAAGTAAACTGAGTGCGAAACTTGGTCACAATCGCATTAATTGTTTGCTCACTTGGTCGATTATGTAGACCATAAATCGGACGTAAAGCGCGAAACACATTTCGAACCGAACACTGATTTTGGTAATAAAATTCAATGATTTGCAAGCGTTGCTCGTTAGTAAGTCTATTCATGATGAAATGTCAAAGCATACTGAGCATCTTTCTCTTTGACACCATGTCTGAAATCCCACGTGATCTGTCAAATACTAATGCATGAAAATCCTAACCTCAAAAAAATCACCCGTTATAAAGAGATATTAGAAACATGCTATTGGCCAACACTTAAGAAAGATACAGAAAACGTAGTAAAGAATTGCACTAACTGTACAGAGAATAAGTACGAAAGACATCCAGTAAAACAATTGTTAGGTAAAACACCAACACCGCAGGCACCAGGTATATCCATACAAGCAGATATATTCTACATAAACGGCAGAAATTTCTTGTCATGTATTGATAGACATACGAAATATGCATATTTTCGTAAACTTGATACAAAAAGACATTTTCACGAAATATTCGAAGAAATATTATGCCAAGTATTTCCAAACTGTACCGAAGTGATGACAGTCAACGAAGACATATTCATTGATATTGGTACGACAGCTATGCTAAACGAACCAAAAATAAAGTACACGCGTACGGCAAATAATCATTCAACGTCCAACGCGCAAGTTGAACGGTTACACTCTACCTTTCTAGAGATAGCTCGCACTTTAGCACAGGATAAAAAATCTAAGACGGAAGAACAAATCTTTCCCGCCATCAAGGAATATAACCAAACCATACACTCAGTGACACAAAGGAAGCCAGTCGATCTTCTTTTCAACAAGGACACTAGTGAAACAGTGAAAAATAATATTGAACAAAAACAGCAACAAATGCTAGAATACCATAACAAGAAAAGAACTCTAAAAGAATTTAAACCGAGACAAACAATCTACGAAAAAACTAGTAGACGTGGAAAATATAATAAAAGATACATTAAACACATCGTTAAAAAAGACAAAGAAAATACATAGGGTGTTCACGGTGAGGTGGTTATCGGGTTATGTGATTATTAGATTAATAGCGGGATTCTGTAACCAGTCTCTAGTCTCTATTTGAGACATTTTGAGGCAAAGTCTCAATTTGAGACTAGTTACTATTCACTAAACAGTCTCTAGCGTTAGTCAAAATATTGAGACCTGGTAGTTAGCCGGTCACAAAACTAAAAAGAGCTCTTGTCTGCCATTTTGAATATACTGAATAGAGATCATCATAGATATTAATCGATTGTCGTATTTTTACATTTTGTAAGCAACTCAAACACGAAAAAGTTAAAAATGAATAAATTTTACATAAATGTCGTAAATATTATGAAACAAAGTCAACATATATTTTCATTTTTATTGATAACTATGTTTTTTGACGATGTTATAGATATTTTAATATTTGTTATCGAGATATTTATTTCCATTCAAGTGTAAAAACATCTCTGAATGATGAAATGTAATAGATTTTGTGACTGTCACTTACAGAATAGCAAAATCATCTCAAGTCTCAAAAAATTTCTCTAACTCAAAATCTCAAATTTAGAGACTTGAGACTGTCTCACGTTACAGAATCGCACGGTAAAAATAACCTCTATGCTCCGTGAGCACCCTATGTTGTATGGTTATTTGCTTATTTTTACACAAACATCTGTTCATTGTTTACAATTTTAGTTCAATGAAATTCCAACTTATAAAATGCCTGAACAAAGTTTAAAAAGCAAAATAATCGAATTTAAAATAAATAATTAATTAAATAATCCGAATTTTAAGGGTTCAAAAAATGCTTTGTATAAAATTTGCAGACATCTTGCATAATTTGCTGATTGTAAACAAAAAACAGCTGTTAATAGCAGATTTTCCAATAAGAAAATCTAAATGGAAATGCCATTCGCTTAGTTTTATTTATTTTTTGTGCTGCCATTTAGTAAAATTCCGACGACTTTCTAACACTGGAAATAAGCAAACAACCACATAATCTGTAAACAAGGGCCTAGGTTGGTCAACTTTGGTTATTTTGTCATAACGCATTTTGTTGTTGTTTACTTAATCACATAACCACATAACCCGATAACCACCTTATCGTGAACAGCCTAACAGTGTTAACTACAAAGAATAAAATAATACGCAAAGACAACATTAGAAATGTATCGCACGATTGTAATAATGATCCTCCTGAAGGAAGCAATAGCGCTACAAGTGACCAATGTGGAAAATAAAAAATATTTGCTAACAGAAACGTATCCCAGTTACATCTACGAAAATTCAGATTACCTATTCCACATGATTAATTTAACCAAAATCTTATCATACTACGACACACTTTATGACTCAATGCAAAGCACTGCAGGATTAGCAAAGGAAACTGCATTAATTAATAGAATTGATATACTAAAAAACCCACTCTTAATCAGGAGAAAGCCTAGAAGTTTAAAGTTTTTAGGATCAGCATTTAGTTTTGTTACAGGAGTACCAGACCATTACGACATGGTAGACAAAAAAAAAAAACATGAAATAAAAAAAATTAACGACATTATAGAAAATAATAACAAACAAAGATTGATCAACACCCATTTTGAGAAACTGTTAGAAACATTCATCTTGCAAGAATGTACAGCCACCACGTGACCAACAACAACAAGCCAATACCACATCACGCATATACAACGTGATCAACATACAGACACATGGAGGGGCATTATCTTACAAGAATGTACAGCCACCACGTGACCAACAACAACAAGCATGACATTATTCAAGATGCCACGCCACCGGAATTAGCCAATCGGAAGACGACACGAGTTGACTGCACTGCTATAAAAGAGTGACGCGCATACAACTCTTGTCCTCAGTTTGAATAGAGATTTAGACGTAATCAGTTATAATATTTTGTGTATACAAATATTAAACATTTAAATAAAGGAACCTTCGAGGAATCGAAGGAAAATATATTTTTAAAGAATAAGTAAAGACTATTCTTAATTCGGGTGACATATCCACATGTGAACGCATGTAAGTATGTATGTTGTGTATGCATTGTTTGTGTGGGAATGTCATACGCACATATTTACATGTGTACTCATATTGTAAGTATGTATGATGATTTTTAAGACTATTGTTGTTTTTCTAGAAGAATGTTTGTATTTTTTGATTTACATGCGTACGCATATATTATTTGTGTGAGAATGTCATACTCTTATGCATTTTTTTTTTTTTTTTTGTGCCGGAGGGGGAATCTTACATAGATACTGCTACTTAGCTGTAGCAATATGCACGATTCGTACCGCCCGCTATAGGTGCACCTCATTCGGGACCACGCACAGTCAGTATTACCTACTGTTGGACTTGCGAAACGGTACGCCTACGTACTAAACCCTAACTCCGTCTCCTTTAGCTTTACTTAGGCCCTGTGGGACCGCCGCTAGGCATTTCATCACAGGGCAAGCTTAGCCTATGGGCTCACGTCATTTGAGCGATATTCGCTGCTCTAGCTTCACTCCTTCTTTGCTGTTCTGCTATTCTCAGGTCATGGAGTACCATGGCTGTCATCTTCTCCATTAAATTCCACACATGCCTCGAGTGCAACATATATGTCACTATATTGTCTGGCGTTATTCGGTTAGATACTTCCTTTTCTATCATCATTCGCTCCTTTGTATATTTCCGACAGTAGAAAAATATGTGTTCTGCGTTCTCGGTATAGCTACCACAGAAAGAGCAAGCTACTCCCTCCTCGTGACCGTACTTATGCAAGTACTCCCTGAAGCATCCATGTCCTGCTAGGAACTGCGTCAAGTAAAGATCCACCTCCCCGCTTGTATGTTACCGATTAAGCGGTATGTCCATCTCCCCTTGCTTGATGTATCCCATCGTGTTTGCCATTCGTTTAAGCTGGCTTGTCTTTCTTCTCTACGCTCTGCCACTGTTAGCTTCCGGCCTCCGCTTTTTCTTTTGTCATATATACGCTTAAGTTCGAGAGCCATTATGTCTGGAGGCATAATTCCTGCTAGAACCCCGACAGCTTCTTTAGAAACCGTGCGAAATGCATGACTATTCTAATGGCACTCAACCGGAACACCGATTGCGCCACTCCAGCATATGTCTTATGTATTAATGCTGGTCCCCATATTGGCGCCGCATACATTACAATTGACTGGCTGACCTTGGCCAGAAGCGCTCTCCTGCTATGTTTCGGCCCTCCTGTGTTTGCCATAATTCTTGATAAGGCCATGTTTACCCGCGCCGCTTTTTCACATGCTTTTTCAATATGCATTTTGTAGTTGAGCCTCGCATCAATCGTTATACCAAGATATTTCACAGCGGATTGTGTTGTAATGTTATGCCCATCTATGTTAAGCGAAATGGTTTCCAGTTTTTTCCTGCTAGTTATAAGCACTGCTTCCGTTTTGTGTCCGGCAAGTTCGAGTTTGGCATTTGTTAGCCACTGCTTTATCTTCAGTACAGTTTCACTACATATACTTTGTATTTGATGGAGCTCCTTAGCTACTATTGTCACAGCAATATCATCTGCGTATCCAATTATTTGCACTTCTCTCGGTAGAGGGAGGCGCAATATTCCATCGTAGAGTGTATTCCAAAGGAGTGGGCCTAGCACAGATCCTTGTGGCACACCACCCGTTACCCTATACTTTTTTGGTCCTTCGTCAGTGTCATACAGCAGGATCCTATCGGCCAAATAACTTTGTATGACGTACAACAAATAGCTCGGTGTTTCTTTGAGGACTAATGCACGCATTATATGGGGCCAATGTGCCGAGTTAAACGCGTTTCTCACATCAAATGTGACGACCGCACAATATTCTTTGTTCCCGTACATCCACCTGTCTCCTTCAATAGCCTTTTCTGCTATACCTGCAACTTTCTTGATTGCATCAAGAGTTGACCGCTTTTTACGAAAACCATATTGGTTATCAGAGAGACCACCATCTCCTTCTAAATGATTTTCCAGCCGGGTACAGATTATCCGCTCCAGGATTTTGCCCATCGTATCGATCATACAGAGCGGTCTGTAGGAACTTGGTTCTCCTGCCGGTTTGCTTGGCTTCTGTAGGAGTACCAGCCGTTGTACTTTCCAAATTTTTGGAAACACTCCTTCACGAAGGCAACGTGTGTATATATCCGAAAATGGCTGCGGATGATAGCTGATCGCAATTTTGAGAGCCCTATTCGGGATACCATCTATGTAATCCTGGTGCTTTGCTATTTTCAAAGCGTTCAGCGTCCTGAACAACTTCCTGCTCTGTGATTTCTGGCGCATCTGCGACTTCTTCGCGATAATAATTTCCTTCTTCCTGATTTTGTTGTGGGAATAGGGTTTCTACTACATTTTTAAGTAATGAAGGACATGTAGGCGCTTGACATTTGCCACCTTTAATTCTTGACATTACAATTCTATATGCTGCTCCCCACGGATTTTCGTTCACTTTCTCGCATAATTCTTTAAAATATGTCATTTTGCTCTTTTTAATTGCCTTTTAGGTCGTTGCGTTTCTTTTTGAATGCTTCTCGCAGGCTGTCACAATCTAAGCTGCGTATGTTTCGTTGAAAACGACGCCTCGCTTTGTGACTTTCACTTCTCAGAGATTCGATTTCTCGATTCCACCAGTAAGCAGGCTTTCTCTGTGCGGCTGTCCTCTTTTTATTCATAGCGGCATCACAGGCTTTGCTAATGTGTTGTACCAACAATTTAGCCTGTTGGTCTATGTCTTCACTTCCGTTTACGTTTTCATTCAGCATTCACTTAAAAAGCTCCTCATCTAGGGTTTCAATTCTCCACCCCTTGGACTGCACCTTTTGGTGGCAAACATTTCCCTGTTGTATACTCTTACTGATAGTTAACATTATAGCTAAATGGTCACTTTGGGTATATATGTCACATATCCGCCAGTCTATATATCGATAAAGCACTCTGCTGGCGAAAGATATATCTATAATAGAGCCACGCCCATTCTTCTCGAAGGTGTTTTGTCTTCCTGTGTTAAGCAGTACTACGTCTAGAACACCAAATGCTTTAAGTAATGCGCTACCTCTTGGATTTGTATTTTTGCTGCCTCATTCTAGCGCCCAGGCATTAAAGTCACCTGCAATTATATTAGGTGTAGTTGTCATCGCATCCTTTACCAAGTCGTCAAGTATTTTTTCATACTCAGCATGTGTTATACTTGGCGGTATATAGCAGCTGTAGAAGTAAATTCCCCATATTTTGGCTCTTGTATAGTATACCTTGTCAATTAACGGTTTGTCTTGCATCATCTTATCTCCGCATGCCCATATTGCATCCTTTTTTGTGGTGTCGGAAATCCACTTGTCAGAGTCTTTATTTTTATACTGTTCACAGATTAATGCAACGTCTATTTTATTTTCGTATATGTTTTGCGTCAAGAGATCCTGGGCCGCTTCGCAGTGGTTCAGGTTTATTTGTAATATTTTCATCTTTTAGGTTTTTTGAGCGCTGCTGTATATATGGGACATTTCCGGCTTCCTATCTGATGGTCTATGTTTGTACTTCCACTGTGTTTACATGCCTTGCAGAAAGGATTGTTAACACAATCTTTGGTGAAATGACCCTCCTCTCCGCATTTAATACAGCATTTGCTCCTGTCTTCTGGGTTGCTGCATGCTTTCGCCACGTGTCCATACTCTAGGCATCTGAAACATTTCTTCAGTTGCGCTTTTTCCCTGATTCTGCAGATTGTCCAGCCGATTCTTATCTTTTGTGCTGCCAGTAGGTGCTTTGCTTCCTGTGCATGAAGGCTTATTATTGCTTTTTGCGTGCCTGCATATGCTGGTCTGATGCTTTTAATGCACTCTACACTAAATAGACGCAGCTCTTCAAATTCTGAACGAATTGCCTGTGCTATATCCTCTTTCGTCGTTATGTCGTCCAAGTCTCGCACTTCCACTGTAATTTCTGGTGTTAGAGATCTTGTTTGTGCCTGATCTCCTAGTATCTTCACTATCTCCTCTCTATATTCCTTCGTACTTCCTGTCTGCGCTTTCTTTAGCTCCAACAGTATCTCACCTTTAGCTGTCTTTTTAATTCGTGAGACATTTTCGCCAAGCACTTGCAGATTTTCATTCTTCTTAACCGCCCGAAGTATGTCTGCGTAAGACATGTCACCGGTTTTTGCGATAACAATTGCTTCTGGTCGAAGGCGTGGTACGGCGCTTTCCTTCTTCTTGTTTTTATTTTTTTGGGATTTACTTGGTATCGTGATCCAGGTATCTTCCCTTGTCGCGTCCTTTTCTCCTCCCCCGAGATTTCTGCTTTCTCCTGCTTTTACAATTGTTTCGTCATGCGTTGTTTTCGTCCTTTTTGGAGGGGTTCGCCGCTTTATCTGCTTGTCACGTGGTCTTTTCGGTGTGACTTCAGCAATCGACTGTTCCACAGCTACTCTTCTTCCTTACTTAGCTTCCCGTTGCCTAGTATGGTCATCTTGTGCACGGGTGTAGAGCTTCGATATTTCGCTAATCAGTTCCCTCATGGGATTGTTGATAGTGCGCTGTGGCGGATGCATCATATCCTTTAGCTTTTGTATCATATCTCCTAGTTTCATCATATGATCACCTTGCGACTGTGCTTCTTCCAATATCGGGGTGTTCTCCTGAAGCGTTGGAGGAGACGATTTCGACCTCACTGGTCAGACAGGAACGGGTATACCCTCGGGGACTATGCCCCTACCCCAGTTCCCTGATCCCTATCCTACGCTTTACCGGTTCCGGTAAACTCGGACGAACCGGCGCTCGCCCGGAGCAACGCAGCCTACTAGTTCTGCGCTCAATGTACACTTCCTGACCAGGGCCCGAAGGGGCTGGTTACTGATTGACATCGTGGCTGACACTTCGGCAGAGCTGACTCACATCACCCTCTCCACACCACCAGTGAAAACAGCTGGTGATGCTTCTAGGGACTCCCAGTGCGCCCCGGTATGGACCGGTCTTATTTACAGCCGCACATAACATGGTGAACAGACGCTGACCAGGAAGCCGCTCACTTTGAGACCGTCGCACCTGGATTTTGATCGGTCACCTATATTAGAGAGGCGGCAACTATTCGCCTCTGTCGCAGGACAGCTTTTATACCGCATCCTCCACTCCTGCCGCTCCTCGTCGGGGGTTGCTTATTCGTTATAACTTATTTCGCAACTAACCTGCTACTACAGGCCGTTCGGCTATCCGCGACCTGCCGACCCCCCCGTAGCTTAGAGCTCAGCTGGGATACCTGATCCCGTAGGATCTAAGACCTCCCAACGGGGGAAACACTTATGCATACATATGTATGTATGTGTGTACGTAAATATAGAGAAGCGCGCGTTTTTTATATTACTGATAAATGATAATATCTTGATTTGAAATTGATTTGTACTTGAGAAATTTTTAAATGATAAGAGATGTGATTTACATATATTCGTATTGTAATATATTATGGATATTACGATAATATTTCATATATATATAGCATATATACATACATGCATACGAAATTATATAATATTATCAAGGATAAGAATATTTAAAAAGTAGCTTTTATTTGGACATTGACTACAAATATTACCTTGAAAATAGCATAATCTTATAATAATGTTATCAATTTTGCATGAATTCACAAAAATTCGCATAATCATATTCACATCAATTGATATGATAGCATGTAAACGTATAAAAATACAAGCCAAAAGGCCAATAGGCCTCTGTAAAAGCAATGTATATTTCTGAGCATAATTTTCATTGAATTCTCAGTTCTGTTCACTCATTTCTGGTGAAGTTTTTCCTGCCGAGCCAAAAGTGGTGAAATCCACTAATAGAAAATTCATGGCTCTTGACTGTTCACACGCTTGTCCGTAGTTGAACCTTCTCTATATTATACGTTCTCTGCTGTTGACACTTAAGTTTTCTCTTTCGCACTCATTCAATAAGAACGAGAAATGAGATAAATACTTTATCTACATTTTATTCTATTTGGGAAATTCGAAATGAATTAATCCTAACATCACATGACATGACTATTTCCATAATGGTGTAGCAAATTTTTAAAAATTTTAGACAATTTTTTCCCATCGCGTGAGGGTTAAAAACAGAGAACGTATAATATAGACAGAGAACATTTATCATAGAGAAGCTTCACGTATCAAATATCGTAACTTTCCGAAGGGGTACTCGGCAGAGATGGAAGAGTCTCACCACAGACAAATTATAAGCGTGTTTCACCACGAAAATAGCAGAATTGAGCATTTTCAGTGTTAAATGAGAAAAATTATGCTAATTCCAATGTAAACAATTTTATGCCTACAGATTCGTTTATTTGCTATGCGCAACCGACTCGGCATATAATTTACATATGATCCATATACATATGTATGTATATTTGGTATCAAAGCATATACTAAGTACATGAGTATGTACATAGTTATGTTAAAATTTACCTATTTTATGATGAATTCCATAAAAACTTTGCAAATATGTATATAACTCAATAAGATTTGTATTACTACCTAAATATGCATTTTATATACTTAGGTTTGATACGACATATATTTAATCGTATATACATAAATATGTATATATTTGCTTTGGTCATTAATCGTTTCGATATCATGTTAAAAGACCAAGCGGTCGCACATTTGCCCATATATGTATATGTATGTAATTATGTGAGCATGTAAACAAATATAAAAGAACCATACGCATAATGTCTGTAAATTTGTCTACATGCAACATACATATGTATGTAAATATGTACACTCAATGCTTCATGCGAACTGTGCCGAAAACACAAACGAATGATCGCCAATTGCCACTGCTTTTCTTGCCGCTGAAACAGCTTCGCATACAAACCAGCGTAGATATGTACATATGTATTTGTATGAGCGTGCAAATTAATAAATTGTTTGGTTTTCGAGTAACTACGGGCAACTGCCTGTGGTCGACTGCCGTTTTCTTTATTATCTTTTTCTTAAATACAATATTTTGCTTAAGCCTAGATACAAATATTAATCTTACATTCTAGGAAGTATATCTACAATCCACTTGAGATAGGACATATGTAGGACATATGTTACAAGTGGAAAGATTCATCTTACAATCTATGAGTTATATTTTTGGACCACCTAAGGCGGACAGTATTAGGAAAGTACCATATGGGTTACATATTTATAACAGAAATACAATATGTTCATGTAACATGAACTGGTGGTATTAACTCCCCCACCTCTAAATTGAAGCGTCCCGATTCAAAGGGATATAGTACGTGAGGCTATTGACTATTTTATCAATTTAAACAGTTCCATTTTAAAATCTTAATTTATATGTACAATTTATTTAAATTTGACTCCTAGATACATTTTATATTATCTTTCACTTATAATTATTTTTTTGATTGAAGTCTTTTTAAATGTGACAACTTTTAGACAAAAATTTCTTTTTCTTGCATATTAATTTAAGATTTGATATTATCTTTATGTATTATTCTGTTTCTGTTTTGTATTTTAATTGTATTTCCTAAATCTTCTAATACTACTTGTCTTTTGTACTTGGGGTTCAATTTATTTCTTTCCCCATAAATTTTTTCATAAATAATATCTCCTTTTTTATAACTTTTGTGAAGCCTTTTCTTGTTATGATGCTCTAGCATTTTCTCTTGAGCATTTTGTAACACATTTTTCATATTATCATGAGGCTCTTTATTAAATAAAATGTTGCAAGGTTGTTTACCTGTTACAGAATGAATTGTTTTATTATACTGTTGAACTGCTCTCAT